>NC_071388.1:130746953-131056060 GCF_022682495.2 Desmodus rotundus
TCTATATCTTATAGATTTTACAGCAAGCAATAAAATCTAACAAAATTCATAACTGAAACACAATATTGGCAGGCATTAAACTCTTAGAACAAGAAGGGTACACAAATATAAATGAACTCATATTTAATGACAAGAAACATAATAGCTTTTTTTCCTAATAAGTATGCAAAAAAGTATCAATTGTTTTTATAATTGTATACATGGGATTTATTTTCTTTTAATAAATAATACATTTTAATAATTCATTAACCTGCATTAACTCTGAGCTATAACTGAATAACAAGATGAGAATTTTAGCTGGTAGAGAAGTATCTTGCTTGCAAGCTCTCTACAGGCACTTAACATTTTAAAAAGTAGATACCTTGAAGTCACAGGAATAGATTTCTAAAATCTCAAAGACTGTGGGGCTTCAACTTTGAACACCTAGATGCCACACTGAGATTCCCTTCACTGCTTTTGTAACTTTAAAATAGAGACAACTCATAAATTATCTCTAAACATTTGGAATCTTCTAAACGAAAAACAGATTTGACAAAAATTGCCACAAAATAACTGATCAATATTTGAAATGTAACAAAAAAGAAAAGACAGAAAACTGGAAAATGTTTGGTGTCTTTGTTGGTAGTCACTGATTTGAATTTTTAATGTGGAGTTAATTCATGGTTTTTGCCATTGTCTTACATACCCAAAGAAATCACAATGAGGGTGAGAGATTAAGTAATTTCTGCATAATTCCAGGAAACAGCCCAGACAATATGCATGTTGATGATAACATCTTTACATATGCCTGGCTGGTGTGGCTCAGTGGACTGAGAGCCAGCCTGAGAACCAAAGGGTCACTGGTTTGATTCCCAGTCTAGGGCACATGCCTGGGTTGCAGGCAGGTCCTCAATATGGGGCTCCCAAGGGGCAACCACACATTGATGTCTCTCTCCTCATGTTCTCCCTCCCTTCCCCTCTCTCTAAAAATAAATAAATAAAACCTTTAAAAAATATCTTTACATAATATGTATAACCAAGCAAGCCTTGTGTATCTATCTTTTAAGGCCAAAAAATTATGAGTAAGATTGTTTTGTGTATTTTTATTAATAACATTTTTTCATATTATTGTTCATTGTCAGTTGGATTTTCTTTTATTTATAAAAAATGTATGTTTATTTTAGACTATTTGAAAAAATAAAGAAAAGCAAGAAAAAATAAATTCTACAGGTAAATATTTTAAGAACAAACAATGTTTTGGTTAGTTTATTTCTGATCTTGTTCCTAAGACTATATGAATTATGTCAAAATTTAAATCACAGCATAGATATCTGATTTGATGCATGGTGCTCAAAACATAAATTTTAATGGCTATATGATACACATGAACACACATACCTACACAACGGTATTTAACAGTCCCTATTTCAGATGTTTGAGCTCTATCCAAACACTTTACTATTGTACTAAACACTGCACTGAGCACCTAAGTGCACACCTTCATCCATATACTCTGTTTGCTTCTTGAGCTAGATTGCTGTCCTAAGGTAACATTTTTGACTCTTGATAAGTGTTGCCAAGTGGCAGTGAGTGGTATTCTATAAAAAAAAGAAAATAATGTTTTTATTATTTTAAATAGACAGAATATACACACTGCCCACAGAACTGTACTGGCATTGAGAAATGAATGTTTTGATGTATAACAGAGAGCTTTGTGGAGAAAGAGGCATCTCACTGCACAGAGAAATGTCAGCTGTTTCATCATCAGAAGGTGTTGCGGAGGCAGCAGAGAACAAGAGGCGCAGGGTGTGTACGAACGGAAGAGTGGCGAGTGCTCTGAGGATGATCATGTATTCTTTCCACAAGAACACTGTGAATTACTTTGATGGTAAGGTGAGAAAAACAACTCTGGTGTTTAGGATATGGGAATCAATTAGCACTTTAAAGAAGAAAATAACCAAAGACTGTTTTGAAGAACAAGAGAGGATATTGCAGAAGTGTTTAGATTTGTGATATGATTGAAGCATGGAGCTTAAGAAGCTTTTTTGAAAAAATCTGATTTTGTTTTGTTTTTCGGATTGATTAATGAGATCACCCAATCAATACTGGCTGAGGAAAGAGCAGAGCATTGGGGCACATAAAATATTACACCTGAACTATAAACGTGTTCAATTATGCATTCCAATTACATGTCTTGTCAATATTTGAGTGAGGCACTGTGCTAGGCAATACAGGTACGAAGATAAATGAGAGGCAGTGCCCATGTTGTGAGGACTCAGAATAAAAGGGGGAGGATCAGTGATTATTTACAAAGTTTGCATTATAACAATGAGATATTACAATGAAATAATACAGTATGATAACAGACATCTTGGAGCGAATCAGAAGAGGTGACAAATTTGGAAGGAAACATCAAAGAGTTGATAGAGGTGACATTACAGGGGTTACTTGAAAAGTGTGTAGTAGTCTGTCAAGAGGAACATTTCCCAGCAGGCAGTCCAAGCAGCAAGAAAAGCACATGCAGAATTGGTCCAGCAGGGGTGTGGTTCAGGATTAATACAAAGCCAGAAGGAAAGTCATACCAGATTTAGTTTTGAAAAATCTTATAAGGAGTTTGTGTTTGATCAAGTTGTGTCAGAAATTCAGTGAAAATTTTAAGCAGGAAATTAATGAGACTCATTGTGGTCTCTTCCGGTCTTGTGTATCACATAAGCGCTACTTCACACACGATCATAGGTGAGTAGTTTATGTAAGCTCTTACCCTGGAATTAGTTTGTGAAGGCAGTTCCCTTGGTTTTGTGCCTTAATGTATTTATTTTCTGAATTCATAGAGAAATATTTTAAATGACAAAATGGATGGATAGCCCTCTAAATAGCTTGGTTTATATGTTATGGCACAAATATGTAATGAAAATCTCTGCAGCTATAAAAAGAATAATGGGTGTATACATATATATGACACATCATGCAACTTGCTTTTTTCATTTCAGATCTAACGGATCTTGAAATATCAACATAGGTATTTAAGAGAAGTGTGTAGATGATAAATAGATAGATAGATATAGAGATATACTTAGATCTTAAGCTGAAACATAAAGTTGAATAATTATTTGTATATAATCCATTTGTGTAAAAAAGGAAAGTTAATAAAATATATAATGTGTTATATTACTCCTTAGGCATTCCTGAAAAGAACACATTAAGAACTACTAATGTTAGTTACCACTGAAAAATAGCAATAAAGAATTAGAATTTGGGGATTCAAAACTATTACTGCTAACATTTCATGCTTTTATACTTCATTTCATACTTTGATGATATTAAAATATTTATACTTAAAAATTGTTTTTACTTCATCATTATTATTACCAATTATTTAGATTGGAGATTAGATAGATAGATAGATGATACTTTAAATTTACTTGTTAATATTCTAGATGTGCTTGAGAAGAATGTGCATGTCAATGTTTTAGTAACAGGGTTTTATATATGTCTGCTGGACCAAACTTATAAATCATGTTATCCAATTTCCTATACTCCTACTCATTTTTTAAGCTCTGCAACCTATTGGTTTATGAGGGGAATGTTAAAATATCACCATATGCTGGCTAGTTCATCAGCTCTATTAATTCTGTCAATTTTTACTTCACATGATTAAGATTATATATATTGTAGGTTATATCACATACAATATAAATATGTACTCTTGATAATTATTCTTATTATCATTATTGAATGAGACTTTTTATTTCCTTGCCATTTATTAGCCTCAAAATTTATACTTGACTTAATAAGACCAAGTTTTGCCATGGGCATGAAGTAGTAGGAACTCTCAAATTGCTGGTAGGAGTATAAATATTACAACCACCTTGAGAAATTATATAGTTAAATGTATTAACTGAAACTGAATCTATGTCTTCCTATGATCCTGTAATTCTATGCCCAGGTGTGCCCTCAACATTCACATTTACCATGACTATGGATGTAAGAATATTCCTGGTGGCATATTTTTTAATGTCTTCAAATTAAAAACATCCCAAATATCCATCACCAGGAAATGAGGTAAACAAACTATACTAGATTTTTACAATCAATATTATAAAACAATAAAAATGAATGCAACCATATGAATAAGAATTATAAACTTAACATTGAGTAAAGTAAATAAATGTCAAAAATTGCTTAGAAGCAATACTAAACCATACAGGTAGAAGCAAGAATAGTGTTTAATTGCAGGAACAAAGAAAGGGTGATTGGAGGGTGTATGGTTAGTGCGTTTTTTAAGTTGTCAATTACTTTTTCCTTGACCTTGCTGATAGTTGTAGAAATTTTGTTTTGTAGTAATTAGTTTACTAGTATGTATATCTATATTTTGTATAACTTCTTATATATTTGTTGTACTCAATAATAAAAAGTAAAGATAATTTTCAAGAAATAGAAATATGTAAATTTTTCTAAAACTATAAAATATATTTATTTACCTTACTTGCCTAGCCAGCCTGATTAATGAGAAAATATTAGAACATTTTTCAGTTTAGTCAAAAACAACAAAAGTTAGCCCCTAATGCTAGAATCAAAATAGGACTCTAAGACTATTATTTTATAATCTTTTACCAATGTTGCTACACAATGCATTCAGACAGGAAGATAAAAGTTGAGATTAAAAACACTGTAGAAAGAAAGAGTTAGGACTTTTATTACTTGCATACATTCTATAATTTATAGCTGGAAAATCCAAGAAAAATACCTAACAATTTAAGTTACTGAGGTATTATATTGACAACACATCAGTAACTTTTTTATATACCATTTAGAAGATAAAATGAAAGAAAAGGGAAAGATACATATATGTGATATTTTAAAGCACTACTACAGGGCACAAAAGAATTCCTGAACAAATGCAAATAAATACAATATTTTTGGATTAGAAGATTCGCCAGCATAAAGATGTCCATTTTTCTTTGTCATTTTATGCTTAATGAAATACCAATAAGATGTTATTTTTGTTCTGTTAAGTCCATAGTTCATATGGAAAAATAAACTAATAAAACAAGAAACTTAGAAAACTCTGAAGTAGAAAAGAAATGAGGAAGAGCCTGCACCTTTCAGATATTTGGTATATGCATTAAATTCTCAAAATTAAACCACAGAGTATTGTTTTATTAATCAGCAAAACCAATGTAAAAAGTAGAAATTCCAAAAATGGATCAATATATGTGTGGCTATTCACAATAATATAAGGGTGGCGTCTGAAATCAGGTAGAAAAATGGGGCTGTTATCCAATAGATAGTGCTGAGACAACTGGAATAGCCATTTGAGAACTAATTTTGGTCTATGCCTCACATTGTACAGGAGGATAAATTCCAAACAGAGGAAAAATTTAAATGTAAAAATAAATCTTTTCAAATATTAGAAGAAAACACAGGAAATTTCTACAGGATGATGATGATGATGGCAGTTTCTAACTATACCTCAGACTACAGAGAGCTTAATAGAATAAACTGACAAATTTACTGAGACTATGATTCCCTGCAACAATAAGAAAAATGGATATGTTACCAAAATTGTATTTTAAACCCATCAGAAAACATCTAGAAAAAGGACTAGCTAGATACCATTAAAATTAATCTTGTTAAGGGAGATGACAATGGCCAACCACTTTCTTCACTGGGAGCATCTAGTTCATGGGCTGAGGATTAGAAATGACCTAAGTAGAAGGACTTTGCTAGAGAAAAGAAATAGTGGGATTTGTGATGATACTGAAAGCTGTATTGCTACTGAATGGCAAGTGGGGTCCTGCTGCCCACTGGCACCCTCTAGGCCAAATTCCAGAGGCAAAAGTTTGGTAATAAAGAACAGGGGGTCTTCATTCAAAAGCTACACAATTTTGGAATAACGGCTTTCCACTTGCGTTAGTCACTTAAGCCTATCAATTAAGGCTAAACTCTAACCCCAGAGTTCTCTCCAATCATTCCCCCTGTTAGTTTTATCTTATTATCTTATTTCTATAGGGTTAGTTTACAAATTAAGACAGCATAAGATACAAAAGCTACAAAATTTTGGTAGAAGGGCAGGCTTCTGCCTCAGAGTTCATCCCCTCTAGAACACGCAAAGAATTACCCTGCTGCGTTCTGCCAGGAGAGCCCGACGCTAGTCTGCACTGAGTTTCTTCCCATTCAAAATGCCTTCCACTGGGAAATGCAGGCCCCTCCACCCACAGGAGAGCCCAAGAGTGCTTCTTTTATTTCAAATCTTCTCACCGGTAATTCCAGGCCTTCTGAAGGCATTCAACTTCCCATTGATTCCTGTCCTAGGCTATTTACCATTGCCTTGGGCAACCTCCTCCTACAGCACCTCCCTATTCTTTCCCAGGGATTTTATCAGATCTCTCTGCACCAGTACGACAGATTAACTAGAGGAGATCCAAATGCACACCTGGCTTTCTCCACGAGAAATTTGCTGAGATCTGTGGTAGAGTAGAAAGCTGACGGGTGGAGTGACGGGCGGGGGGGGGGGGGGGGGGTGCTGAAACATAAAATGACAAAGTTGACTCTCTTGCGATCATGCGGTGCTTAGGATTCAAAGCCCCATAGAAGAGGGCACTGCTTCAAACACACACAGGCCTTCTATGTAGCACAGGTGCCAGATTTCATGGTGTTCTGGGTGAAGGCTAAGAAGCTAAACTCTAAACTTCCAGAAGGCAGAACTGAATCTTTTGGACACATTCATGACTAACAAGACAGAAACCATTGCATTCAACAAAACCCCAGGGCAGTGTGGCTGACAACAGGGGGAAAACCTGAGTAGACAGTAACTTATTAGAACTGCAGGGCAACCCACGCTCACTTCCAGATCAGCTAAGGTTACCAGCATAACCTTATTTGCCTGACAGATAAAGGGGAATTACTTCCTTATGAAAAATAGCTTTACTGCAACCCTGACCAAATATCTCAGTTGGTTGGACCATTGTACCATACACTAAAAGGTTGAGGGCTCAATTCTCAGTCAGGGCACATGCCTGGATTGCCCCGGTTCCATCTCCGGTTGGAGTGTGTATGGGAGGCAAGTGATGGATATTTCTCTAACACATCAGTGTTTCTCTCTCTCTTTTCCTCTCTTCCTGTCTCTAAGCATGTTCTCAGGTGAGGACTAAAAATAACATTAATGCAGAATTTAATTTTTTTAACATATAAACAATAGAAAAAATCAATGACCACTATTTTCCTAGGCTCTTCTCAGCTAAAGACTGATCCACCAGAGTTACCAAACTGGTTCATTCCTGCCCAGGGAGGAATTCTTCTAATGGGTAAATCTTGCTTGATGGTTTAACATCACTGTAACTAAAGCTCTTTCTGGACTTTGTTGCAATCTGAGGCTCTGCTTACCTGATTATACTAGTCTGCTAAGGTTGTTGTGACAGAATGCCATATACTGGGTGCTTAAGCAACAAGATTTTATTTCTCACAGTTCTGGAAGCTAAAAAGTTGAAGATCAAGGTGCCGAACATTTTGGTGCCCTGGTAAATTCCCACTTCCTGGCTTGCAAATAAATGTCTTTTCATTGTTTCCTCCCAAAATGGATGGAGGAAGCTCTCGTCTCTCTTCCACTTCTTAATAAGGACACTCACTTTGTCATGGGGACTACACCCTCACAACTGCTTCTAAACCTAATTATCTCATGCATGCCCCACCTGCACATGCCATCACATATGAATTTGGGGAGGTCATAGTTCAGTTCACATCCCTGATCCTTCCTCCCCTTTCTTCCTTCTCAGGAGTCAGACCTTAGTTTCAAACTTAAGGCTCCCCCTGCTTATTGCTGCTTCTCCATAAGGGTCTTTCCCAATGAACACTTTGCACATCTCATTCCATTTTGGCATTTGTTTCCCAGGGAATCCAAATGATAGTATAGTGTTTACTATACTATTTACTATACTATCTGTATCATTTAAACCTATCATTATGGTATTCAGAGCCCGATATAAAGGAGTCAAGAATGTCAAGCTCATTTTAATGCTATTTAAGAAAATGTTCAAATAATGAACAAATATGCTATTTAAAAAAGACATTTTAAGCTGTCCAAAGTCATTTGAAGCCCTACTTGTAACATTTTAGTGTTTTTGACTCTCAAGACTATTGCTTTCATTTATGGCTAAGAAATATGAAATTTCCCGCAATAGACTTGAGGACCAGACCTTCAGAAATGAGCTGTTGAAAGTAAGCAATGTAGTGAGCAGTCTACTCGTACTATATTTGGTAGAATCCAATTCCCACTACAATATAATTGAATAGCTCTAACCTGCCTGCCTAAAATTCCCTTGGAGCTTACAATGTTCATTTTCCTCCACCATCTGTTGATAGCGATACACCAGCAGTCTCTTAGGGTACCAGCCTGCAATCCAGTGGTTGCTGCCTCACAGAAATGCATAGAAACACCTCCAGAGATGTAGCCTCGGTCTCAGGAGAGGACAGAGATACAGGGATGTAGACACATCAGTCAATCATAATTAGGTACCCGAACACCTGCTCTGGAGTTCCTAATCCTTTAGTCTTTCCCAATCACGCTTTAGGAACTGTGGATATATGTAAACAATAGTCAATTTAAGCTTGTATTGTTTTAAATATATTTAATTGATTATGCTATTATAGTTGTCCCATATTTTTCTCCCCTTCATCCCCCTCCACCCTGTACCACCCTTCCCACCATCATTCCCCCACCTTAGTTCATGTCCATGGCTCATACATATCAGTTCTTTGGCTTCTCCATTTCCCATACTATTCTTAACCTTCCCCTGTCTATTTTGTACCTACTATTTATGCTTCTTATTCCCTGTACCTTTCCCCCCACTCTCTCCCTGCCCCCTCCATATGGATTACCCTACATAAACTTGTATTTTTAAAGGCAAAATATTAGCTACCCAGAGGCTCACACAAACCAGAAAAAAATCTTGAATTTCAAAGACAGATTCCCCACGTCCTTCCTTCCTGTGTTAGACACCTGCTCCAGATGCAGAAACACTGAGATCTCTAAGCGAGATCCATGGCGTCCCTCAGACAACAGGAAACATTTAAAAAGAGTTGTAGAGGTTACACAACATTGTCTTTGGAGCCATGCCTTACCTTATAGTTCCTGTGTCCTATTTACTAAAGATAATAAGTAGCCAGAGAGATCTGGTTAACGGTATTTCCTATATAAGTTTCTTCCTCCTAGCAAATATCATTACACTTGGTCAACTGCCTTTTATTTATTTTTAGTGAGGTGCCCATGGTAGGGCCCTCACTCACCACCTCTCTAAGGGGAATAAATGGGCCAAGCTTAACTGGCTTAACTCCATCCTCCCAGTGAGTAAAAGATGTAAGAGGAGGGAAAAGAAAAAAAAATGAATACAAAGGAAATGGATGATAGGGAATGAAGACTAGATCTTGAGGAGATAGAAAGGAAAGAAGACTGAATTCATTGGCAATCATGGGCAGAGTGGTTTATTCCACAGACCTGGGCTTCACAGGTAGGATCTGGTCCTCATTCCTTTTTTAAAATTTTTTCTTATGCTATGTAACCTCTGGACGTGAGCTTCCTCAACAGTAAAATGGTGATGATATTTTCCACAGAAATTCTATAAGGATCTAAATATGGTAAATTATGTGAGAGTGCCTGACACCTGCTACGAGTGGGTTTAATGTTATATGGTTTCTTATTTCACTTTTAAAAATAGAATATAATATCTTGTAATGTTCCTTTTTATCATACATAGCACAAACATCCCAAATATCTGCTACCTATTCTTGTATGCTTTACCTGTTCTCGAAATAGACTTCATATTTCTTTGGGGAAAATGTAATTGGTCTTACTAACTACAGAATTTTCAAGAATAACGAGGTCAGATGTCAACTGAATTGAAGACTATTTCTATAAAATTAAGTTAGGTTTATATGATGCCTTTAGCTAATGTTACCTCTCTGAAAACTAGGACATCATTAAGCAAATCATAATTTATGTATTAGGGGTTAGGCAAAAGGCCAAATAATTAATCAGCTTTATTCTAGCTCTTTCTCCTTTTGTACAGGTAATAGCGATATTTGTGTGACTTGATAAATACATGCTAGAGCTATATTTAAGAAGGCTTCTCTCTCAGGATATGCAACTGTCCTGCTAAATAATATAGTCTGATGCTTCTTGAATAACATAAAAAGGAATCTCATTTAATATCACTGAATGACAGAAGTCAGAAGCTAATGTTACTCAGGGCACTGTGGCAAGATCTCCAACCTGACAGTTGTTCTCATGCCTCAGGGAATGATAAAAGGCAATGCATGAGGCTGGTATCAAATTGTTGCTATTTTCCAGAGACATGTTTGCTAAGTCAGGTCACTTTGAAAAGCAAATAGTCTCTCTAGGTATGTGCACTTTTTGGTGCATACATATTTCTTTTGCCTCTTATAACACTGCTCATCTAATTAAACTGTGTGCCAGATGATAGAGATATCCTCACGAAGACAGGAAAACTAACAGTGTGCGCTGCATCGCTCTCACCCAGGGTCTGCAAGATTTCCAGCACAGACGTGCGTAACGTTGGGATTCACTTTGTGTCTGCAAAGAGTTGGTCTTTGAACCAGTCTGGCTACCAGCAATTTCACACTAATTTCAAGCTACAGTGGACTTTAAATGATTTCTTTTTCTTAATAGATTTTAGATATTTTTTAAAATAAAAATCCTCTCATGGCAGGAACCTCACAGAACATGAAAATCTTATACTTTCTTTTTTGTTTTTGCTTTTTCCCCCCCAGAATCCTTGCTTACGCTACTGACTTCAGATAATTGGTCTCACATTAAGTGATGCTCTTCTGATGAGTGTAGCATCATACTGTTGATTAACTGGTAACTGAATGTCACGATGAGGAAGTCATGTCCTTCAAAAGAATTGAGAGCAGGCTATGTCAACAACTACAGCCCGGGGTTGGAGCCCCGAGCTTTTAATTCTTTTTAATTGTCTTTATTTTTAGAGCATTTTTATGTTCATAGAAAATTGAACAAGTAATGCAAAGGGTTCCATTTACCCCACCTTCCCCTCTCATGGTTTCTCTTATTATTAATATCTTGTGTTAATATAGTAGACTTGTTACAATTGATGAATCAATATTAATACAGTATTATTAACTAAAGTCCATTAGCATCCACTCTTTTTTTTTAAGATTTTATTTATTTATTTTTTAGAGAGAGGGGAAAGGAAGGAGAAAGAGAGGGAGAGAAAAAATCAATGTGTGGTTGCTGCTTGCGTGTCCCCAGTTGGAAACCTGGCCCACAACCCTGGCGTGTGCCCTCACTGGGAATCAAACCAGCGATCTTTTGGTCCGCAGGCCCACACTCTATCCACTGAGCTACAGGAGCCAGGGCTAGTGTTCCCTCTTTGTCTAGTACAGTTCTATGGGTTTCACCAGTGCATAAGGTCTTGTATCTATCACACACTGTCATGCAGAATAGTTTCACTGCCCTAAAAATCCTCAGTACTTTACTTACTCATCCCTGCTCCACTTTCCCAAACCTTTGACAGACACTGACCTCTTTACTGCCTCTATATTTTTGCCTTTTCCAAAATGTTATGAAGTTGGAGTCATATAGCATGTAGTATTTTATTGGCTTGTTTCACTGAGCAATGTACATTCAGGTTTTTTCCATGTCTTTTCATGGCATAACAGATCACTTTTTTTTATTGCTGAATAATATTCTATATATGAATGTCCACAGTTTGTTTTTATTTTTCTTTTGAAGAACATCTTAGTTGCTTACAATTTTTAGAAACTATAAATAAACATGTGCAAGTGTTTGTGTGGCCAAAATTTTGACTCATTTAGGTAAATAAGAAAGTGGTAGCTGGATCATTCTGTTTACAAGAAATTGACAAACTGTCATTCAGGGTGGCCATTCCATTGGGTATTCTGAACAGCGAGGAACAACAGGTTCTGTTACTCTACATCAGGGGTGTCAAACTCATTTTCACTGGGGACCACATCAGCCTCACGGTTGCCTTCAAAGGGCTGAACTTAATTTCAACTCAACAGTTTAGGAGTAGTTACATTTATACAGTCCTAAAATTACTTCAGCCCTTTGAAGGCACTGTGAGGCTGTGTGGTCCCCAGTGAAAATGAGTTTGACACCCCTGCTCTACATTTTTGTCAGGATTCTTTATTGTCAGATTTTGGGGATTTAACCATTTCCAAAGGGGTGTAGTAGTATCTCACTGTTGTCTAATTTGCAATTCCCTAACGACCTAAGATGTTGAGCATCATTTCACATGCTTATTTGCTATTTCTATATTTGTATATATCCTTGATTACATGTCGATTCAGATCATATGCTCATGTTTTAATCCAGGCATTTGTTTTTGTGTTGTTTTTACTATTCAATTTTAAGATACAAGTCCTTTTTGGATACAAGTCCTGAATTAGATATATGTTTTGCCAATATTTTCTCCCAGTCTTTAGCTCATCTTTTCATTCTCTGAATCACATCTTTTACAGAGTAGATGTTTTATTTTTAATGAACCACAATTTATCAATTACTTCATTCATGGATCATGCTTTATTTTATGTGTTGTATCTAAAAAGTCACAGTCAAACCCAGTTACCTAGAATTATTCCTGTTATCTTCTAAAAGTTTTGTAGCTTTGTGTTTTACATTTAGGTCTATGATCTATTTTGAGTTAGTTTTTGGAAAGGATGTAAGCTCTACATCTAGATTCATTTGTGTGTGTGTAGATGTCCAGTTTTTCCAGCACTATTTGGGGAAAAAAAAAAAAAGACTATCTGTCTCCATTAAAGTGTCCTTGCTTCTTTGACAAAGATCAGTTTATTGTATTTGTGTGGGTCTATATCTGGGCTCCCTATTCTTTTCCATTAATTTACTTCTCTATTCCCTTGCCAATACCACATTATCTTCATTATTTCAAAGTTAGCTTCAGAAACTATACAGTAAAACCTAAAGTCCAGTTATTCTATCTTATGTTGGCAATTAGGATCTTTTGTGTTTTTCACATTAACTTTAGAATTAGTCAATATTCACAATATAATTTGGTGGGATTTTGAGTAGGATTCCATTGTACCTATAAATGAAGTTGGGAAGAACTGATATATTGACAATATTGAGAGGCTTCCTATTCATGAACATGGTATATATCTTTATTTTTAGTTCTTTGATTTATTTTATTAGAGTTTTATAGCTTTTTTTCATATAGATCTTATACAAATTTTATTAGATTTATACCTAACTATTTTATATTAGGGGGATGCTAATGTAAATGTTAATGCATTTTTAATTTGTTTTGTTTTGTTCATTGTTGGTATTTATCGAAGTGATTGACTTTTAAATAACTTTGGATCCTACAACATTGCTATGCTCACCTACTAGTTTCTGTAGGTTTTTTTTTTTGTCAATTCTTTAGACAAAAGAATGCTATATCTGAAGAAAAAGACAGATTTATTTCCTTCTTCTCGGTGTGCATGTCTTTTATGTTCTTTCCTTGTCTATTACACTAGCTAGGATATCCAGTTCAATGCTGAATAAGAGTGTGAGAGGGTACATTCTTGTCTTATTTCTAAACTTAAGGGAAAAGCATCTAGTTCCTCACCATTAAGTGTGATGTTAGCTATAGATTTTTCTGAAAGTATTTTTATGAAGTTGAGGAAGTTTCCCTCAATGTCTGGTATGTTGAGAGTTCTTATCAGAAACGAGTGTTGGATTTTGTCAAGTGTTTTTTCCACATCTAATGATGTGATTGTAATTTTACTTAGCCTGTTGATATGATAAATTATATTTGTTGATTTTCAAATGTTGAACCAGCCTTGTATACATGAGATAATCCCACTTGGTCATGATGTATAATTCCTTTTATACATTGTTGAATTTAATGTCTATTATTTTGTTAATGATTTTTGTATCTATGTTCATGAAAAATATTAGATTTCCTGTCAATTTCCTTTATAGTATATCTTTATCTTCTTTTTGATTTAGGATAATGTAGGCCTCATAAAAATGGTTAAAAAGTATTATTTCTGGTTCTATTTTCTGCAAGAGATTTTAAATAATTTATATAATTTCTTCTTTAAATGTGTGGTAAAATTCACCTATGAACCCATTTGGGCCTGACACTGTTTATTTGAAAGGTCACTAATTATTGATTCAATTTCTCTAATAAATAGGGTCTTATTCAGATTGTATATTTCTCTTTGTATGAATTTTGGTAGATTTTGTCTTTCATGAAATTGGCCCATTTTATCTAAGCTGTCAAATTTGGGGTATAGATTTTTCACAATATTCACTTATTATCTTTTTAATATCTGTAAGGTCAGCAGTGATGGTTCTATTTTATTTCTGATATGAGTAATTTGTATCATCTTTTTGTTAGATATTAATTTTATTTTCCATTATTTTAAATACAGTTATATATTTTTTTCATTTTTAAGAGAAAGAGATAGAAATGCATGTTGTGGAAAAGTATCATTAATTTTCTTTTGTTGGTGAAAAATGTGAATAATAGATGGGAAGAAACTTAACCACTGTTACCAAATCCTGATGTGCACTCTATGGAAATGAGGAGAGTGATATTAGCTGTCAGATTTTTGATGGCCTACTCTGTACCCAGAACAATAAATTACATGTCATCTTCTTTCTTATCAATTCCAACAACTACCCAAGATGGGGATGAACTTATTTTACAGAGAAAACTTATATTCAGATAAGTTACATCATATTTTATAGGTTAGAGAAGGAAAAAGATGGTGGGACAGCATTATGAATCCATCTCTTTCAAACTCCAAAACCTAACTTCTGCCAATTTTTCTGTTTCTTGGACTGATTCAATTTCTATTGTTCTAAGCTTTGAGCTCTGAGGAAAAAAAAAGAAAGAAAGTAAAGTAGCATAGTTCTTGTCCTTGAAAATAATATAAAATAGATGTCACCCCAATATGATAGACACTGAAAAATAGCTACTTGTTTATCTAAGTTATTTTAATACTTCCTCTTACTTCTAGCACTGGAGTTTTGGTGAAAGAGAAAAAAAAATCCGTAGATTCTGAATACATTTACAAAGCTTATTTGAGATGACAAATCACTACTACCAAAACATTGCATATGTTATAAAGAAATCAATAAACAAATATTTTTGATAAAATGTATTGATGATATGTCTAGAATTCTGCTCTACTTGTTACATTTTACATTTAATGAAGCCAGTGGTTATAAATTGGTTACAAAGAGGAAACCACGTATCTGAAGCTCATTCTTTTTATTGATGCATAATTTGCTATTATTATTGCTATTATTATTTTGGCTTGAGACAGCTACAATATTAGGAACTATTAGATGCACCCACTTAAATCACTTATTTCTAGAAACAATTTTTTTCAGTAGGCAGGTTGGGGTGTTTTTTAGAGCAAAATCTTAGATAAATTTGAAGAAGGGACAGACTGAAGGTCACAGAGTACAAGTTTAGCACAAAGAGTATGGGACAAAAAAATTCAGATAATAACAAAATGTTTATGATTACATTTCATGTTTAAATATTTGTATAAGTTAGAAGTGGATTACCTAAGTTATTTATATCAATTTAATAATTTCCTTCCTATAGATCTATGAGAAACAGTGAGCTTGAGGGCCTCAGGTTCATAATCTAAAATATAAAGTGCATATTTTATTCAAAGCCATTCTCTATCATCAGGTTTGTCAAGAGAGCTTCTGAAAGGTTAACAGAAATTGGCAGTGCATGCTGGGAAAAAAGTAGAGAGCACCAGAAAGGAGAGAGGAAACAGGAAGACAAAATGAACAAACAGAACAGCTTCAGAAGCTGTGTCTCCTGCTTCCTCAGAGACTGGAGTCAAATATCCTATTTGATTTTTATCAGGCTTCTTTTAATAAAATGGGAGTGGATGGTAGGAAGGGTGGGTGAGGGAGCATGAGCAGACTATGACTAAGTGGTTGGAGGAGGGAAGCGTTTCTTTCTTTTCTTGTTTTTTTTGTTTAATCCTCACTGGAGGACATATTCATTGATTTTAAAGAGAGGGCAAAGGAGGGAGAACGAGAGGGAGAGAAACATTGATTGGTTGCCTCTCATGCACTCCCTGATATGGGACCGAAACCACAAACTAGGCATGTGCCCTGACCAGGAATCAAACCTGCGACTTTTCAATTTACCAGGTGACACTCTTACCAATGGAGCCACTCTGGCCCAAGCAAGGGGAGCATTTCTTGAATGAGTTATTGTAGATCTCTACATCATTTACCATTCAGACTATTTCTTAATTTCAATTTTCAACTATGATAAACAGTTTGTAATTTCTATATTGTCACAGGAAAAAACCTCACGGCATTTTCTAATTCCCATTTTACATAGCTGGTTTCTTGTTCTCAACAGTCTGTCAAGCTTTTGACAGGTGTAACTGTTCTGCTTCAGAACACTGGAAAAACACTGCTGCTTAATTAATGGGCCACATTAGGATTCCGAGAGCATGAGAGCAAATTACTCTGCAACTGCACACACGAGGCTGGTGGCTAAGGGCAGGCCTCCCATGTTTAGGATCCCTGGGGGCAAATACTTCTCAGCATTAGATTGGTCTAACCAGTCTTAAGTAGAAGGAGCTCACAATTTCCAATACTAAGGGCTCACCTAGAATAGTAAACTCAAAATCTCTTAAGAGATATTTAAGGGTTTAGGTATTGACAACAACACGCACACGCACACGCACACGCGCACACGCACACGCGCACAAGCACGACTTTATAGACATATAAACTTTTTTGGTTTTAATATGTAGGCTAGGTCTCAAACACTTGTTTCAAGACATTAGCAAGGAAAAGATATCAGTTTGATGTGAGTTGATGGAATCTAGGAGCTCTTCTCAGGGTTCATCAACTACTGGCAGAAATCATCTACTGTTAGGCTCTCTCGAGACTTTTAGTGGGGGGTCTACATGTTGTTGCTTGGGATGATTCAACCAGAAATTGGATTCGAACATACTAGGTGTCTGCAAAGAGGAAAGAAATCAGACATTCAAACCACATTTCAGAGCAGGTATAACCTGCATTTCTAATATTGTCAGACCTACATACTCAGTATTCTACTATATCCTAGAACAGAGGTCCACAAACTAGAGCCAGAAGGCCTAATCTGGCCCGATCTCTGTTTTTGCATGGCCTATGTGCCAAAAACAGTGTTTATATTTTTAGTGTTTATGAAAAAAAGGATCCAAAGAAGAGTATTACATGACCTAGGAAAACACAATTTCCATAAAGTTTTATAAGGATCTGAGAAACACTCATTTGTTTGTGTACTGCTATGGCTGTTCTCATACTTCAAAGTAGAGTTGAATAGTTGCTACAGAGACTGTATGGCACATAAAATCTAAAATATTTACTACTTAGATCTTCTATTAGGTTCCTAGTGCTGCTGTAACAAGTTATCACAAATTTGAAACAAAAGACATCTATTCTCTCACTGTCCTAGAGGCTAAAAGACCCAAATCAAGGTTCTGGCAGAACTAGGTCATCCAGCTTCTGGTGGTTCCAGGTTCCTTTGGTTTTCACCTGGACTGTCTGTCCCCAGGGTGTTATCCTCCTCTGAATCAGACATGTGTCATTAGGCTTAGGGCCTACTTTCATAACTGAAGATGATCTCATCTTGAGACTCTTAATCACATTTGAAAAATCTATTTTCCAAGTAAAGTCTGGTTCAGTTTTCAATTAGACATAGCTTTTAGGGAACACTTTTTAGCCCAATAGAGCCTGTTACAGAAAAAGTTTATGCTTGTCTAGAATTTTTAACTCTAGTTATGGAAAATAAGAATGTAAGAAAGAGGAAAAGTAGGTTCTGACTACTTGTATCTTGCCAGAGCAGCTTCCATTTTATCAGAAAGAGACAGAAAAGCCTGTTGGTAGCTGGATGATTTTGGCAGTCCATTAAGAGGATACTATTACAAAAATAAGGATTCATTCCACTCACACTAAATTCCTTATTTTTCAACAACTGTTTCTTGACAGTACGCGTATGTCAGTGAATTGACAACTGGTCTAGAAACTTGCCAACAAACGTAAACGCAGGCTTTAAAAACAGCAGAAAATGCAATCAATCCCATGGTAGGCAGAAACGGTGTCTAAGTAAGAAGTCTGGTTCAATTAGGACAACCCACTGACACCCACATCCTCTTTCTATTGCTCTTTATATGACAATAAAGTTAAATTTTTGCCAAAAAGTAGAGAAAGTTGAAGGAAATACGATGAAGTCTCCAAAAGCACCCAGAGTGTGTCCTGCTGATTTTCTAGGAACACGAAGTGTGAGGTGGTACCAGAATCTGGTGGCATGACTTCCTCTTTTATACTGAGCCTACAGCTTCCTGTAAGAGTAAATGTCATTATTTATTATATATTTGTATATTTATATTAATATTTAAGGTTTTTGATGAACTTCCCACCAGTAACACAATAATTTAGCAGGTCTTTTGCCCCTTATTTCCTACCCAAACACACTGAGTGTTGGATTACAGTTACAGCACTTCAGAGAACGCAAGGGCTCCTTCTGGATCTGCAGGGACAATGCAGGCATTTGTCTGTAGCCTTAAGTCAGGAATCCTGCAGGTGAAGAAAAACAAAAGACAGCCTTGGGTTAAAAGAAAGGGCTGGGCCAGCACCCAGCATTCAAGACAAAGAAGTCAAGGGGTTTGGATGTCTGCTTCCTCCATGGATTGTGTTTAAGACTGATGGAAGACATTATACTTTCTGGTTGATTGTTGGGGGAGGTGAATTGGAGGCAGAAATGCCATCTATGCAGTGTTAATGAAAATACCAAAAAAGCAACAGCCCTAAACTTTGGAAGCAGCGCCAGGAAATGCCCATGGTAAAGGAAACTAGTAATAATGAACATGATGCCCTGGCCAATGTGGCTCAGTTGGTTGGGCATCGTCCTGCAAAGCAAAAGTTGGCCTAGTCGATTCCGACTAGGAAACATGCCTACGTTGGGGGTTCAATCCCCAGTCAGGATGTGTACAAGAGGCAACCAATCAATGTTTCTCCCTCACATCAATGTTTCTATTCCTCTTTCTCTCTTCCTTCCCCCTAAATACATACATATTA
Source organism: Desmodus rotundus (assembly GCF_022682495.2). NCBI lineage: Eukaryota > Metazoa > Chordata > Mammalia > Chiroptera > Phyllostomidae > Desmodus > Desmodus rotundus. The sequence continues at coordinate 130,766,047 of NC_071388.1, forward strand.
AAATATAATGAATATGAAATAGAGCTGATTTTCTTCTATGGAAATATTTTTTAATACAGGAAACAAAAATTTAACCCGAGATATTTCTTTTTTGTTATTGATAAGGTCTGAGTGATAGTTGAAGCATAATAACTTTATATTATGTTCTTAAAAAGATGACAATTTAATGTCATTTTTATTGTTGTAATTTAAGGACCATCACTGTTATAGAACCTTTAGTTGTGAAGATAAAAGTAACTATATGCTGTTTTCTTGGCTAAGAACTAAGTACAATGAAGAAATCTAAAATAAGATGTTATAATCATGACACAGTATTCTAAATAGAAATATAAAATGGAGTAATTTCAGTGAAATCACACTCATGTAAGTTAATTTTTTCTTCTAGATCTAGATGTATTTCTTAATCTGCCCAAATATTATTTTTTCCATGAGATATATACAATTATTTTCTTATTTAAGCATCATCACAAGGCATTCTGGAGATAGAATTATGGTTTTAGTGAGAAGCAGACATGGTCTTTCTATCTCCCATTAAAGAAAAGAGTGTGAATAGTAAGTGAATTAGCCAAGCTGTGTTGCTACCTGGACTGATGTCTCTGCCCTGGTGCCATTTAAAAATGAATGACCTAGACTTCCAAAGTGCATCTTGGTTCCCAACATGGGGCAATACCACATTTTTATGGTGAGAAAGAGATTTCATTTAATGAAGGTTTTCTGTGATTCTCAAGCAAGAAAGTAGGTATGACCCAGACTGGGATTTAAAAAAAAAAAAAAAAAGATTGTCTTCCATCCAGCATCTGGGAAAAGTTGAGCCTCATTTTGAGGCCTGGGGATTCTGGGAGAATTTTTCAATGGTTAGAGTAAGCTGACCCTGCAACACTGAGACAGACAGCAAAAAAGATGAAATACTTCAGAACCAAATCAATGAAGGAAAAATTTTTATTGGTTTTGTTATTAGAAAAATTGGAGGAGGTGAAAGAACAGCCCAAGCTGATGTTTGAATGAATGTTTGGTGGAGAGGTACAGTGAGGCAAGGGAATAGAAGATATTGGAAAAAATGGAATGTGAGACCTATAAGATACAGATGGTAAAAAAGCACAGCCTTGCCCTGGCGGAGTGGCTTGGTTGGAGTGTTCTCCCATACAACCAAAAGACTGTGAGTTTGATTCCCAGTCACAGTATAGACCTAGGTTGTGGGTTTTATCTCCGGTCAGGGTGAGTATGAGAGGCAACTGACTGACTTTTCTTTCTCACATTGATGTTTCTCTCTCTCTGTCTTCCTCTCACTCTAAAATCAATAAACATATCCTCTGGTGAGGGTTAAAACAATATTAAAAAAAAGCACAAGTCTTGGTTTATGTCAGATCTCATGAGAGACATGTGGTCTATGCCTATGTTCAATAACACAGGACCAATAATCGTTTGAATACCTGTGCAACTAAAGGTCTGTTGTTTAACTTGCTTGCTGGTTAATGACAGCCTTAACTGGGGAGCATACAGCTTTCTCTTTGGGTAAATTATTTGACCTTCCTAGACTATAAGAGGACAAGATGAGGGGAGAAAAACAATGAATTGGACTTTCTAGGGGGCTGTGTACAGTTGATGAGATTCATTTGGGGAATGATGGCTTTTGACGCTGGCAGAAAGAGTGGCTTGGGGCATTGACACAAGGTGTGGTAAGTGAGGTGATGGACAGACAAAGGCGTTGCAGTGTCATGTGCCTGCCAAGTAAGTGTCATCATGTAAAACTGAATTGGACTTTTTCTGGAAGCCAAATAAAAGGCAGAGCTTTGTTTTGGGTTGCCATCAGCATAACACGGTGAGTCCGGGGTGAACTGAAATATTCCTCTTGAGTTTTGGAACAAAAATGATGAGAGTAATAAATGATTGATTTTAAGAATTTGCAATTATATGTTGGACATAAAATTTGCCTGGGTTATAAAATCAAGAGCTCAACTCAAGATTATCCAAACTGCTAAAAGGTTAAATAACTTAGGGAAATGAACAGAGAGTAGGGGCATAAAGAACAAATTAGTTCCCATGGGAGGAGCTAAGCACAGGACATCATTAGTCCAAGAGGAGTGAAATATTGGCTCTCTTCTTGCAGATAAAACAAAGAAATAAAACTAGAGCCACCAACTCCTTAAGTGTTATGTGGAATAAATCAGTATTCTGTCTGTCAATGATTGCATATATGGGCAGTAAGTAATTATTGTCTAAAAGAGAAAGAAATTAAAAATTCAAAACTAAATAGATTCAGAGTTATACGATACAAAAGTAGCTTTGTTTTAAAAATAACAGACTGACACACTGAGATCTGGACACTGCTTTGCAAACGTCAGAAAGAGGCTTCTGAATTGATAAAAAAGTTTGTTGATCTTGAACATGAGCCAAAGAGTAGCAACAGCTGGCAGAAAACTGCATGAAAAAGAAGGCTGGGGAACCAGGGACATTTTTTGTTGTTGTCTGAGAAAATGCTATTGCCCATGCACTGTGCTTTCCCCAGAGTGATCTGGAGACCTGGGCAAATCATTCACACCGTAGCTTCCCTCCCTCATCATTTTTATAAAGCTGAACTTGGATTAAATTTAACAACTTTTTAGCTTAAAAAATAAAGCCTCAAAAAAGCAGCTCATAACTTTAGGATAGGCAGCAGTGTGGTAGAGAAAAACTTATAGACTGATTGTAATAAGCTACAATAGAGCTAACACACTAATTATATATAACAGGCAATTTGTTAAGCACTTTATATTTATTTTTACTTACTTTTCATTATACACTTGTAAATAGGTATTATCTGTATCCTTACTTTGTAGGAAAAGAAACATATATAGAGACATAAAAGTTATTTGTCCAAATACAAGTTGCTAGTATTACTAATATCATCAGTTATTAAATACATTATACGCCAATAACTATCTAGCCCTGGCTTGTGTGGCTTAGTGGATTGAATGCTGGCCTGCATATCAAAGGGTTGCTGGTTCGAGTCCCAGTTGGAGCACATGCCTAGGCTTCGGGCCAGGTCCCCAGTGAGGGGCGTGAGAGAGGCAGCCACACATTGATGTTTCTCTCCCTCTCTTTCTCCTTCCCTTCCCCTGTCTCTAAAAATAAATAAATAAAATATTTTAGAAAATAACTATTCCAAGAATTCCTCATTTAACCGTCTCTGTCTATGATAACATTCTCCTTTTAAAGATCATACTACAAGTGGCTGAATTGTGTTCTAAATCCAATTAGCAGACCCTAAAGCCATATATTTGACTTTTGGACTAGGCTGCTCATGTCTTATTTTCCCATAAATCTACCAAAGGAAAGATACCCTCAAAGCTCTGTGCACCAATCAATTGAACTGATCGGAAATTTAAGTCTTATTTCATGTTAGTGCCAATCAAACAGGTCTTCATATAGTAAAGAATGATGGAACCAAACCTTGCCATTAGTTATTATTCTTAATATATGATTAACTTTACAGATACTATGAAAAGAATGATAAAGGAAGAGACAACAGGTGAAATAATTCATTTATGTCTTGAAATATATATAGTAAACATAAAATCTGGCCATTGACCTTTATCAAGGCTATCATATACAATGTAAAATTTTTTTAAATACAGTTTACAAAATAGATAAAAATTATTTTTCTTAATAGAGCTTAGAAATTGTGGTATTTAGATTTCAATTTTCATTTCTTCCTAAAATTTTCACTAATCCCCAAGCATTTAACAAAAATAAGAAAAATGTGATGAGTTTTACATGAAGTTTTAAATTTTGCTGGATCTTTCATATAATTTTGGTATTAGAATGTTATCTTTTGAATATATGCACATTAATATGAAGGGTACCCCCAAAATGGAATTATCTTCTGGAGGGCAGGCCCCTTGTAGTACAGGATTCTTCTGCTAGGTGAGTGTTTTAGGAACCCATCTGTATCAGTGTGCCAGCTGGCATTGTTGCTAGAGGCTGCATTCGGCTTCAATGAATTTTTTGAAGACTCTTTCAATGCGTTTGCCCATTTCATCATGGCTGATTTACAAGTGTACCTGCCTATACCACACTGATTGTTCAGCAGTTTTTGACCAAAAACGGCATGACCCTCTTGCCCCATCCTCCTTATTCACCCAATCTGGCCCCAGTAGAATTTTTTTTTTTTTTTGGTTGTTTCCCTGGGTGAAAAAAGTACACAATGGGAAATGTCTTGCCAATGTGGAAGAGGCAAAACCAAAAATGGCAGAAGCACTAAAAGGCATCAAAATCAATGAGTTCAAAAACTGTTTTGAGCAATGGAAAAAATGTCTCAATAGGTGTATTGAATCACATGGAGAGTACTTTGAAGGTGCCTGAAGTTTAAACATGTAAGAATAAATGCATATTTTATAAATAAATTCTGTTTTTTGGTCCCCCCTTATACAGAGAGAGAAATGCACACACACATAGGGAATTGTCAGATTCTAGTTCTCTAGACTCTTTTCTTAATGTGCTTGATGAAATCCAAAGACTTGAATTAGAATCACTGATGTAGTGTATCTATCTCCCTATCTTTAGATACAATGACATAAATTTTCTATAGTACTTAGGAAATAATAACATTCTAAATGATGCTTGGAAAGCAAATATAATATATTTTTATATAAAATGGTAAAATCTAAGACTATACTTTCAGAAATACTTTTATAGCTTGTTACTAAACTGGTAAAATCTATGGTTAGTCATTCATCACATGACATTCATTAACCTACTGCTGCTATCCATACCAGTATCCTAGGACTCCCTCCCCATCTCCACTGCCCGTCAAAAATTGTACTGAGATCTACTAAGCTCTAGATTAAGGTGAGGGGCTTAAGAATAGATTTCACGGCTATTTGGAGTTCCAAGTCTACTGGATAGGTGAGTCTTACACAAATAATTACAGTACAGGTTATCCTGAAAGCATAAACAAAGAATTAATGATGAAAGAATTCACAATTACATAATTAAATTGACAAAAGTGAAAAGTATGTTATTTGAAAATAGACAATATATGTTCTGTTCAATATGGGGCACAAAATAAAGTCCAATATTGTGCACAAAATTCCCTATAGTGGGATTAGTGTTTGGAGTAAATAGTGAATATATTTAAATGTTGCATTTCCTCGTCCAGGTTCTAGGAAAAAAATGTTCTATGAGCAAAAAAGATTGTAGGAGATGCAAGCATGGATATCTAGACATGGACAGATACCAGACTGTCTTTAAGGTGTTTTCAAGGTAAAGTTCAGGAGCAGTAGTGAATTTTAAATAATGGATGACAACTACCCATCTAGTTTTTCAAGAGATTAATAAGTGAGTATCTGACCTTTAATAGGCTCACTTGAGACTTCCAGTCTTATTAGGAGTAAAATGTTGGTGTAGATTCATAAAATCATTAATTATCACCCTTAACATATGATCAACACATAAAATTACACTAATAAGTAGATGTTTTTCTAGGTTTTACCAGGATTCTGAAGATTTCTACAGAAGATACTCTATAGTGTTGGGGAGCTTTGCCTACAGAGCCCCCAATTTGCCACAGATAAAAATAAGTCTACTGAGACACGATCTGCTTGGGGAGGAAAGGTGGCCGATCTCTCAAAGGAGAAGGACCAAGAGACTTTTCCTCAATGGGCTTTTATTGGGTTCAATTTGCACAGGAATACAGGTAAAGTTCATCAGTCATTGTCAGGCAGTAAGGATCAAACAATAGATAACATACAAAGAACTCTGAGGGCTTATTATGAGTCATGGTCAGTTAGCAAAAGGGCTATAAAACTTTGGGAAACAAACTCATTTCATGCTTGGACCCTTATCAGAAAACTGAGGGCATTCTTAGCAAAGCAGGTTTCATAGGGTTTTATGTATTCTTTCTTAGGCCTAATTGCCCCGGAGAATCTGCCCTTTCTAGCACAGGAATGCACTGTCCTCTGTCATTGTTTCAGGCTTAAAATAGGCAGGGGAAGTAAGGCAGCCAAGAGATTAGGAGACTTCTTGCAGACAGAATGAGGACTCAGGCTATGTCAAAGCCAAGGGGCAAGGGTCCATCACCCCCTTTTTCTATAGCCCCCCAAGTCCTTCCCTGAGGGCCCATTTGTGACCATGCCTGTCTTAGGTCATCCCTCCCTTGAGGAATCTTACCCATCATTGACTAACTGGTCAGGCTCAGGGCCAAGCAGGGTGAAGTAAAATAAGCAGAGGCTGTGCCCCTGCCAGGGAGATAAGCTTTGTCTCCTTAGTGGCTTATAGTCCCAAGGTCTCTCACTCAGCCTTAGCCATGGAGGGAGTTTACAGCTTCTGAAACCAGGCAGGGCAGTTCCCAACACTATAGAAAACTTTCTCCTTATTTAAATTAAAATCATGACTTTTCTAACACCAGAGAAGCAATCTAGTAATCTAGAGAAGTAATCTAGAAAATTCAGACACAAGGCTGAACACGCCTTACTCAATTATTTCTTTTCCCTGTTCTAGACAACTGATCAATATGTTTATAATCCCTGATAAAAGCCTATTTTCCTACTATCTCCTCCTAGATATGAGTGAATATTGATCAAATATCATTGGTCAGATTTATTAATACTTTAACCAGTTCCATGCTTTATTGCTCATCTAAGAGTGAGTTACTAAGGGAACAGTGGTAGATCCGTGAATAGCCCAGTAAAAATATTTCACTTTAATAGGGAATCGTAGCATTTCATTCCTGAAAATAAGTTCGCTTAAAAACCTGACATTTTCCAAAAGCAAAGATTCAAACAGCAAACATTTAAAATGTCATTTAAAAACTGTGCTTTCAAAAATATTTCTCAACATTAATAAAAACAGCTGTGATTAGGAAGCCTACAAAATATTGATTGGCATGTGGCATACTCATTTAGATATTCTGGTACACATTTAATTTGGCAAGCAAGGAAAATGAATTTGTGGCAAACTTAAATAGATGGATGCAATTATAGACAATAATAATCTTTTTTTCCTCCAACACTAACAACTGACTAACATAAAAAATAATAAAGTGTAGCCAGTAGTTTTGTTTACACATGCTAACTGGCTTGATCACAAGGGATACTCAACTCAAATATTTGAGGCCTCTATCTACATCTGGATAAATGTTATCTACAGCTTCTTCCTCATAACATTCTACTTTCTAGAAAGTGTTTTACCCTCCCTTAAGAATATCCATATCTAGAGTAATTAATCTATAAAGCTATTCAGTAGCAACAATATGCTTCACAATGTATTGTTCCCAAATGATCACATTTCTCAAATTCAGGAATAAAATAAGAAGCTGAATCAGGTAATGAAATATTTTATTTAAATTACATTAAATAAATGGTTCTCATTAATATACATCTCAACAATAATTTTAGTATTTTGTGTCAGCATTGCCAAATATTACAATTACAAAAGAATGTCAGAATTCATTAAGTTTCAACATCTTGCATTCCTTCTTTTTACAATCTAGATATCAATTTAGCTAGTAAATCAGCTGAAAATTTCATTTTGCTCACTGTTAAATACCAAGTACCTTACAAATTATTTGACACATAGGTGATATCAATAAATATTAGCTAAATGGATGAATGCATAAATGTTTCTGTTAGGTAGAGGAAACTAAAGAGAGATAAACAGAAAAGAAATAATAAATTTGAGTGCCCACTTATGCCATGCCAGCTGCTATGTTTTGCATTGTCTGTCTTGCCTAGTCTCAGCCAGTGTTCAAGAACTAGAACTTAGGGAAGAATAACATGAATTGCTTAATTAATTATTAACAATCAGAATTCAACATTTCATTTTTAATAAAGTAACAAGAGAAAATTCTATTCTTACTCCTAATTTTTTCACCTTTAATTTAGAAAAGTATCCTTAATTTGAATAAAATTATTTTCTTTTAATGACTATTAAAACCTTATTTAGCCGTGGTTGGTGTGGTTTAGTGGATTGAGTTCCAGCTTGGGAACCAAAGGGGTCATTGGTTTGATTCCCAGTCATGATACATGCCTGGGTTGCTGGCTGGGTCCCCAGTAGGAGGCACTAGAGAGGCAACCATGATGATGTTTCTTCCCCTCTCTTTCTTCCTCCTTTCCCCAATCTCTAAAAATAAATAAAGAAAATCTTAAAAAATAAATAAATAAAAACTTATTTATAAATACATTCACCATTTTACTAATTTGTGTAGTATATAACTACCAAAATTAGTGATAAATATTTTGTCAGGAAAAAAGAAAAATGTTTCACAGATTTGCAAAGGTTGTAATCTTTAAAGGTACTGTTCCTCTATAGAGTAGCAAAATGAACCAAGGTGTTTTGATTCTTGAGCCTAGAGGGCTCCATTCTGATGTAAATTGTTTCCTATTGCTTCTACCACTGAGAATGTGTCTCCAGTGCAGTTACATGATTTAATTAATGAGTATGAATGGAATGTATTCAGAGTTTATCCAGGAACAGGGAATTCCTAGCAACATCTACAAGCTTTTTGAAATGATTCTTTACATTGCTTAGCAGCTCTTAAAAGCAGGATCTGCCGCCCTGTTGGAGACCTGGGCAACAAATAACATGCAAACTAGTTTTCCCAGATTTACAGAATAAGTGAGGCCAACAGTGCTGGAGAAATCAAGGTTTTAATGACCTAAGATTGAGCTTGATTTTATTTGAGCCTGTATCACATGCCCTTCCAAATATAATTGAAACTGGTTTACTATTCTTACCCTTGGCTATGACTTAATAAGCACAATATTGGGTTCTACAAAATCCTCTGAAGGCTGACTAGTTAAATATATATAATACATATTTTCTTAAATGTTTCATACCTGTTATGGAAAACAAAAGATACCACACCAATCTTTCACCATGATGATGTCAGTTCTTCAGTTCAGGAAACATCCTCTCGTACCTCTGTTAGGCAGGCAGGATTCAAAGACAAGGCACAATCTTATTTCTTCTAAGAGCTTATGTTAGCTGTAATGTTACTCATTTTGATAGCCCCTTAAATTTTACTCATCAGGAAAAGCCACTGATAGGTACTTTGATACATATCTGTACTGTGTTATTCTTCACTGGGATCAACCTCATTGCATTTCCATTTTAGTTACAGCATCAGTTCCATGAGGACTGCTTACTCACAATTTTTTCTCTCAGTGCTTTGTGAGGACCTCATAAACACTAAGTTGTAGTGCACATGTGTTCAACAAATGTCGTTTGGGGAATAAGAGAAGATTCTTTATCCAGGTGCTGTCGTTCCCAAGGAGGAAAACCCAAACAATCATAAAATGCAGATTTTATTGTGCTTTTGAGCAACAATATAACTCTTTAAAAATTCACATATTTATCTGTGCAAGTTTCCTCTATTTTATTAGCTAAAATCTTTTTGTTTGGTTTCTTTCCCCCTCAAGTTGTTCGATGTGAATTAATGTGTATTGATCATCCATCCTGAGAGTACTTTCCAGTGTTTAAGCATGTAATAGATAGAAAGAGAAACTTTATATTATTACATTAGATTGGCTTTTAAAATGTCAATGAAAAAGTTCAGAAAGAGAAACATTCAACAAGTCTACATGGCCAGCATGACGAGGCCATGACTTTTCACTCTCAAGCACGAATTAAAACATTAATTTCAACAGCTTTGTTGTAACCATAGTTTATCACATATCCTCAGTGTTCGATTTTTTTAGGATTTGCCAAATGTGATGCCCATGCACATGGTAATGATCACTTTGCATATTCAAATGCTTGAATTTTCTATTGCACTTTATAATTAAAATAGTAACAAAGTGGTTGTGGTTTCTGTTGGCAGTCACTATTCACATGCCTTGTTTCTTTAGGGGCCTTTATTGGGAGAGGGGGTGACCCCTGTGGATATGTATCTACTGATTATCACAAAGATACAAAAGATGAAACAGCATGTGTTTGGCACCTATGAATTTTCTTAAATCTAGAAAATATATATATATTTGTTGGATGGATACACATTCTCTGTATTTCATTCAGGATAAAACTTGGCTTTTATATTGTTCAAGATAGTCTTTAAATGGGTTATACAACTTCCACTTAAAATTTACCAACAGCAATAAATTAGGTTAGAATATAAAATTTGGCTTAAAATAGTCAAAATCATTTAAATGAAATTTAGTGACCTTAGGGCAGTAGGATTAAGCTACTTATTCTAATGTTCTGAGTAGGTTTATAACATCCTATCTTTCAGGGGCAACTTTCTTCTACTTTGCTGTTTCTCACCATCATTTAACTAATGGGATTTAGAATTCCAAGAAATGATATTTAAGATATCTTCAGCAAGCAGGAGATTTACCAGAAAGCCCCTCTGAATCATTGTATTTAACTTATTCATCAGGCTGACTTGATAACATATTTCAAATATAGATTCAGGAACAACTTTGTTACTTTTAAGTACATGTTATAATGAGAAAATGAAAGCACAAAGCCTAACCAGAGTCACTATTATAAATAGATAAAATCTATATTTTTTTCAAAAGGCATATTAAGCTGTACTTTGTTTTATTAAACAATCCAAATATTATTTTGGTTGCACTATGCTAATCAAACTATTATACTACAAAATTTCCAAATTTTTGAAAGATTTTATGTACACTTAGAAAGCAAAAATAAATGAGCAAAACTTAAAAAAAATATCCCATACTCTGTAAATAGCTCAATTCCTATGCAGGTTTATTGGTATGTATGAATTTGCTTCAGTGTAGCACACTGGAATTCATTTATAAAAAATTGTGTACTTATTCTTACATGTTTAAACTTTAGTCACCTTCATTTGATGCAATACACCTATTGAGCATTTTTTTTCACTGCTCAAAACAGTTTTTGAACTCATTGATTTAGAGGCAGGTTAGTGCTTCTGCCATTTTGTTTGTTTGTTTGTTTCCCCTCTTTCACAGTGGCAAAACATTTCCCTTTGAGGAGTTTTTTCATCTGGGGAAACAAAGTAAAAGTTATGGTGGGGGGGTGTTTAGTTAATATAGAGGGTGGGGCATGAAGGTCATGCTGTTTTTGGTCCAAAACTGCTGAACACTCAGCACAGTGTGGGCAGGTGTACTCATAAATCACCCATCATGAAACAGGTAAACTTCTTCAAAAAAATTCATTGAAGCCAAGCACAGCCTCTCACAATAACACCAACTACTACACTGATACAGATAGGATCCTAGAATACTCACCTAGCAGGGGAGGCCTGTATTATGAAGGGCCCGCCCTCCAGAAGATAATTCTGGGGTTTTTAGGGTCCGCCCTCGCATACATTAAAGCAAATAGTGCAAGAGCGCATGTAAGGAACATGCTAGGCATCAGCCACGGTATTCATACTAGTGAAGGGCCTGGAAAAGTCAACAAAGTAAAGTTGGTGAGGGAAAAAATAAACCAAAGCCTATGACTCTTTAAATCGATATGTTAATGAGTTTTATACTGACAGAGCAATGAGCTTCAATCTTCTTCAGAAAGAAAGTCAGAGGGCAAGCCCAACACAAGCCACCTGTTGCTAAGGTACAAGAAAGAGGAAAGAAAAAACAGACTGGATGCATCCAATTGAAATTATTCCTACAGTAAATGCATATAAGTATTTATATGCCAAATAACTGTATTGGTTCAAGGTGAACATTTTTAACTTTTCTGAAGAACATTTATGAAAGAGAAATTACCCTAATCTTCTACTTTGATAAGAAATTTTATTGTTAAAATAATCAGAAATAAAGGTTAAAGTGCTTTTTATTATTAAGTAAAAGAAAATGGCTCTGGTACATGGGATGGAAAAACCGACAGAAATAATTCAAATTCTCCATGTTGACCAATGAAAACATTGAATTAGATATAACTATAATATTGCATAAATTATGTAAGTTATTAAAGAAGCATAGTTATACAGGTCATAGAAGTTACAAAGATATCAATAACTAATAGGAGCACTGGCTTTTCTTCTACAGTATATTCTGGTATATAATGTAGATGGGATTAGATTAAGAGGGTTTGTGGCAAAGGAAAAAGAAAAAAATAGCAGCAAAGCAGGTAAGTCAAGGATTTGAGATAAAATTTATCGGTATCTGAGGTCGAGGGTTAATTGCATACATGGATTTAAAAGTCCAATGATATAAATAATTGCAAGCTACTATAAAAAAAGATTTGGCCCCTAAGATTTTAAAAACTCCAAATGCCACCTGCCCTCATCATCCAATTATACAGACAGAGGCCTCGACTTTTTTGCTTTTCTTTTTCTCACAGTAGCTTTGTGAACCGTTGCCGTGAACAATCACGTGTAATTTCATTCTCATGCTCACGCTCTAATTAGTGTTACTACTCCCAGAAACAGCTTCCCAGAGGAGAAAGAGAATATAGAAACTTTAAGAAAAATAAAAATATGTAAATTTTCCTTTGAAAAACGTCCATTGCTACCTCTCTCTAACTCCCTCTGTGCCATATTATGTAGTGAATGTCAACTGCGGACCAGGATGTGAGCTCTTCGATGACCTACTTAAACTCGGCTTTCCCTTCGTCAGTTCAAAATCAAAGGCTCAGGAGGCTGAGCGAGAACTCCGGAGGTCGTTTATCTTAGACCCCTGCATGGAGCAGTGACTATTCCGAACCATCTTAGACTGAGGTTGGGACAAGGAGTCCTTTCCAAAGGACCCCGGGGAGCTACAGAAACTTGCTGGTGACTCAGTTCTCTGCACTTGCCTTCGCAGTCAGAGCCCAATCAAAGTTCCTGAGAGGTGGAGAAAGGCCACCGCACGTTTAGATGTTCTGCCTTTCAAACGTACTCCGAATGAGTTCCTCACAATGAGCAGCCACGTAAAACGTTCTAGCTGGAAGCTACAGATTTAGCTGTTCATTTAAAGAACTAACTGTTACTTGTTTTGTAGTCTTTCTTTTCCGTATATCATGTCAGCTCACTTAATCAGTCATGCATTTTCTCACCATGTGGAGCATTTAGTGGATGCCAAAACATCATTTAGTCATTTATCTCCCCCGGAGATGAGAATTGGTGTTCGCTGAGTGAATCATTTGTGGGTTTATCATAAATAAAAGTCACAGGGACACTGAAGTGTACTTTATTAAAATAACTTATTTTTTTTAGGATTTTGTTTACTTATTTTTAGAGAGGGGAAGGGAGGGAGAAAGAGAGGGAGTGAAACATCGAAATGTCGTTGCCTCTCACGCACCCCCTACTGGAGGCCTGCTGGCAACCCAGGCATGTGCCCTGACTGGGAATCCAACGGAGGGCCCTTTGATTCACAGGCTGGCGCTCAATCCACTGAGCCACACCAGCTATTAAATATTTCAGAGAATTAAAAATTATATGTATACACATATGCATGTGTACACACACGCACACACATGTATACACACATATACAAATATACATGTGTGTCCATCTGTATATATGTATACTGTATTTTCAGACTATAATACACACTTAGGTTTTAGAGGAGGAAAATAGGAAAAAAAAACCTTGCTCCACCATTGCACCGCCCGCCCCCAGTGAGCCAGGTAAGCTACATTGGACTATAAGATGCACCCCCATTTCCTCCCAAATTGGGGGGGTGCGTCTTATAGTCGTAAAAATATGGTATATACAGACTGACATACAAATATATATATGTGTATACATATTTGCAACTCACACCATAGACAATAAACACATATAATATATATACATGTCATCATATATACATATATACATGCATATGTATATATATTATTGTATATGTACATACATATACAATTTCTTTGATTCATGTACAAGGGAAAGTGTGTCAAATATTAGCATGTGACATCTTTACTTGATTTTCATGTACATTCATGCTTGGAACCTTGAATTCAGAAAACTTACAATGTCATGGTCATGGGTAGATTTTAAATTTAGGTTGTGCGTAAATTTCCCTGGCCCTAATCCCCTGGTATACCATAAATGTCTCAGACTCTTCTGTCTCCTAGTAACTAGGAGTGGTGATATAACATTTTGGTCACTGCTATATACTTTATTACTTTTTCTGAATTATACATATATGCACATGTGTACAAATATACATACATATGTGTGTATATCAGGTTTCTCTTTCCTCATTTTTCTGAAATAACTTATGAAAAACATCTTTGCATTGAGAAAAATGACCCTGTATCACAGACTGACTTTATTCCAAATCCAGATACCCAAGTCACACTCATCAGTAGACGTTACGGATCTCAAGAGGAGCAAGAAAGAGGCTCATTAATAATTCTCTATCAATCCAATCAGACTAGTGACAAAAATAATTAAAAGTCTTTTTTAGAGGACAGTGGCTCCTCCATTTTCACACTCACAAATAAATAGAATTCTTTCAATTTAAAGGTAATGCTGCCCTGACTGGTGTGGTTCAGCTGGTTGGGCATCATCTTGCAAAGCAAAAGGTCGTAGGTTCTATTTACGGTCAGAGCATACGCCTGGCCGTAAATGGGTCAGTCCCCATTTGAGGTGTGCAGGAGAGGCAACCAATCAATGTTGCTCTCTCACATTGATGTTGCTCTCCCTCTCTTTCTTCTTCCCTTCCCATCTTTTTAAAGATTAAAAAAATCTTTTAAAAATAAAATAAAGATAATTGCAATGATGATATGTGTTAAGGTAGAGAGACACAGCATGTGCGAGAGACATTCTTCCAGTTTGTCTGTGTGGCATGTACATGCAACACTCCCTTACTAATAAACTATAGAAAGAATGAAAATATGACTCTGTGACAAACATTTGGGATTTTCCTAATACAGGAAGAGGATTCAATAAAATGTGAGTTTTATCACACTCTCTTGGAACTCAGGTCAGAATACTTGTTTAGATGGAAGTACCTGGGACTAATGCATGTAAGAGAACGCACGGGTCCATTTAACCTGACTTTCTGAAATTTGTGTGCTTATGTATCGCCTGTGGGTCTTCAATTCCTAAAGATCTTTAAAGATTTAGTACATTAAAAAGGTAGCTTTCAAATCACTAGGTAAGAGATGAAATAAATAGTGTTTAACTCCCTAAGATAAACGATGATTGATAGATAGAATTTTGTATTCCATATCTTAGGAGTCAGTAAACAATTTCTTCTTTAATAAGCAAAACAGGAAATGTTTTTGGCCATTCAGGTTTCTGTTACTCTACTCAGTCCTGCTGTTGAAAGTGCGAAGACCTCTGTAGACAGTTCATAAACCAGTCGGCACGGCCAGATTTGGCTAGCTATGAACCACATTTGGCTCATGGGCTGAAGTTTCCCAAAAATGATGAAAGATGTAAAAGTAAAATAATAAAACCATAAAAGTGCTAGAAAAAATGAGAGAAAAATCTTATAATGTTGATGTCAAATATATTTCTAAGTATTATCCCAAACCAAGAAATCAAAAAGAATAGAATAATAAACTTGACCACATAAAATTAAAGAAAAAGTTAACATGGCAAAACACACTAAATAAATAAAAAGGACTTATACACTAGAAAAATATATCTGCAACTCATATCATAGACAATAAATATATCTTTACAATGTAAACCGTCCTCCTACAGAAAGAGAAGAGGCAGAAGAAGAAACAGTACAGAGAAAATAAGTATAAATAGATTTTAAACTTATGACCCACATGTTCAGCCTCATTATTACAGGGAATTTTGAAGTTAAAATGACCATGAGTTATCAATTTTTCACCTCCAAGATTGGCAAAGATCAATAAGTTTGACAATATATTCAGGAGAGCAGGTTGAAACAGGACCTCTTAAATACTGCTGGTGTTGACGTAAATCAGTATATTTTCTGAAGAGAGCAAACAATCTTGCATTTAACCTTATATGAAAAGCTTTCAAAACAATGGATAGTTGATGTATACACTTTTTTATTAACATTTTAAAAACTTGCCTTGATTGAAGTTTAAAATTTATTTGATAAAATCCAATAAAGCGATTAAAACCTTACGTGAATTGGTACATAAAGCAAATGCAGGCATTCAATTCATCCTCACTTACTTCCTCATAAGTCATTGCAGTTTCATGCAGAAAAAGATTTTTAAAGTGTTGTCAAACCCATTATTTGGGTTTTAAATGACAGGCTTGCTGAACTCTTTGACATCACCTCAAGGCAGTGGCATATTATCTCTACTTCATGTAGAGTCAGTTAATTCACAGAGAATTGCTCATCTTTATCGCATTTAAGTATGAATGCACCAGCGGCATGTTTCTATATTTGAATTTCTTGTGCTTTTCTATTTTTTCCAGCAATCCTATAATTTTTGATAATCCTGGTCATGACTTACTTGTTTAAAATGCCCCACCTAAACTCTTTTTTAAGTTACAGTGGTCACATGACCTGGCATCCTTCAAGAGAGTTGTATACTTGTCTTTATCTTACTATCCTCATATTGTTGGATGAGTCATAAAGTGAAAAAAAAAACCTTTCAGAATCTTTAGATACCAAAAACCAGAGAGGGCTGGAGCTAAATGTAAAGCTTTTTGATATTCGTATTAAAGACGTGGGATCCTGTCAGGCAATCAAGCTTCCCATTGAAAGTTTTTAGCACTGAATGATTAGGTAAGATGTATGATTGAGAAACAACAGAGACAGATGTGTGGAAGCTGGGCTTCCTGACAGAGATTGTGGGCAGAGAGTTTAACGAAAAGTCTTTTACAGTAGCCCTCATGAAAGGAAGCAACAGCATGAAAACAGGAGTTAAGAATCAAGAAACCATTAAATTACTTCATAAGGCTATGTGAGTATATGGGAAGGAATGTCTATATGGGAAGTTATTTTGTCTACTTATTCTAATATCAGTTATGAAACAACTAACTTACTTCTAGTAGGTAACAATATTCATTTTCTGGAGAAGGATTTTAAGCCAAGACACAATTCCCATCCAGTTTGAATTACAGTTGTCATCGGCTTAGCAGCAATTACCTTTTCCATGATTAGAAAAATGTAAATATTAAAAGCCACATATTTCTCTACAGATTATAATGTTCCTGAAAATTTATAGATCACCTCATTTTTCAGATAGGACTTAAAGCCTTATCATTTTATACTTTTCTTACAAAAATTAGAGTTTTAATTAAATCTTTGAATGAAGGTATAAACTTCACAAGTGCTCCTTGAGGCATGTGAGACCTCTGTAGTCTGAGAATAAACTGTTTTCAGTAAATAATAAAACAAAACTTGGCATCTGTATGAGAGATGTTTCATGAACACAGACATTTGGTTGGATAGCACATTGCTGACATTCTCCACTTTATTAATAAGAATAGACACCAGCAACCAGTCTGCTCCTTTTCTTATATTTCCCTGAGAAAACCAGGCAGTCCGAACACAGGGCTGATTAATTTGTTTCCAACTCTATAAAATGTCCAGTTCTTATCCCTAGAGATGCTGTATGTTTAGAAGGGTTCATGCAGAATTAATTCAAGCACTCGTTAGCAAATTGGCATTGACAGTCTATAAATTTCTATGATTTTTTGTCCTAACTATACTATACGGTCTGATTAATCAGAGATATAATGACAGAGAAGTGATAGGTCAGGACTCTGGGCTGACTTCCAGGTCTGAGTCTAACTCCACCACTTAAGATTTAGCTGACTGTTGACAAGTTATTTAAACTCAATGTTTCAGTGTTCTCACTTGTAAGTTGTAGATGGCAATATCCCTTACTTCATGTGGTGGTTTTGGGGTATCCAGTGAGTAAACATGTAAAGTGCTTAAATATGTCATATAGCACATAGTAGGCACCTTACTAAATGTAGCAATTATTATTTTTACTTCTCCCATATGGGGACAGAATTGGTTGAGGCCGTTAGACAGATTGCTGACTTTTGAGATGAATCTAAATTGCTTTCAGAAAAATGGCAGTCTCCGAAAATTTCTAATCCAGGTCAGCTAAGAAGATGATCTTATTAGGACATCTTGATTAAAACCTCCCTCTGAGAATAGGAAGGGCAGGTTTATAAGGCAAGGACCACTTTGGGGAGAAAAAGCATCTGCTCCAGGAACAATGATATCTATATCTTCTAAGATGTTTTTTATCCTACTTGATAAAAGCCTTTGCCCTTATTTTGTTACATGAACCCCAAAGAAAGAATTTCCCCCGTATTGTGACTGTACTCAGTTGGTCATGCCATCAATTCCAACCTACAGGAGATTCTGACTGCAGAGGAAAGTACAGAAGACATGTTGCAAAGACTGAAATTAATAAGATTAAATAGGGAGAGCAGAAACCAAATTCTATTTTGGCCCTTTCCTTCACATAATTCACCCTAATAAGAAGATCATTCCTTTCTTGAAAAATGTCCATAAATTTTACTCTTCTCATTTGATCAGAAGGGAAAAAGAAACTTCTACTTCAATACCCTTTTTGTAGGTCAAACAGCACTATAAATAATTGAGGGAATTTTAGGAAATAATTTAATAACCAACAGAAAGAGAGGTCTCTGCAAAGAGCATCTATAGGAATCCCTGAAGGGCACTTAAGGGACCACATTTGCCTGACATATATTTTTTTTCTTTAGAAGATTTCTCATTTCCCAGTAAGAAGATTGGTATTCATTATCTCTTGAACTTTGCTACTGTTCTGTCTTTGTGTAACTTAATATACTTCTTTGGTAAGTCCATGAGTTTTACAGTTAACTTTGAATAGCCATGCTAGTTGAGAAAGAAGAGGAGGATATGGAAAATAAATTATCTTCAAATCTCATTTCAAATAATGAGGTATTCCTCCACCTGGGCAGTTCTGTGGCTAACCCATGAAATAACTTTAAGGGAATTAAAACTGGAAGTTTTCAGGCAGGTACAGCCTGGCACCAAAGCAAATGAGAGAGAGAGCAAAACTACCATAGGCCTCTTGGACAAACTTGTACAGTGCACAATGTATACAACTACATGTGGCAGCTTGAGCTTTGAAGAAAATAAAATTTTAGTCAATAATTCTACTTTGTAAATTGACAGCAGGAGCAAAAAAAAAAAACCAACAAACAAACCATGTGCTGCTGGCAAACAAAGCAGCATTTTAATTTAATCAACTAAATGAAAAATATTTAAAATAATTGAATGATATAGCATCCACAACCCTACCATCTTCTCACAACTGTATGGGTTTTGTATATTTTCACACTTACTATGTATACATTCCACCAAAGTACATATATTTAGTTTATTTTCCTTAATGTTATCCAGAAATATATACGTTTCACATAATCATTCAAATTATTCTTTTGATTAATTAGTAACTTTCTATTTTAACTAAACAATTAGAGGTATTTCATGATTTGATTCTTAGTGTTTATTATCTCATTTCTCAGCATTATTTTTTACATAGTGAACTCAAATTATTGGTATTTTAATATAATTATCAAGATTTGTCTCTCTGAAATATTATGTGTGTTATTCTCTCTATCTGGAACATTTTTTATCACTTTGTATTGTGTTGGCCAAAAAGTTTGTTTGTTTGTTTCCATAAGATGGCTCTAGTAGCACTTAGTTATCTTTAACTTCATTTGAAACAATTTTGTTAGATTATATTGTAGCAATGTCATATCAGAGTGTATTTTTAAAAACTTATCAAAATTGGTGAATTTTGTGTAAAATTTTAACATTGAAGATAGAAGAAAATACATAACATTTTGGTATATTATGCTTTATTATTTCAGGAAAGGTAAAAACGCACATGAAACAAAAAAGATTTGTGCAGTGTACGGAGAAAGTGTTATGACCAATCAAATGTGTCAGAAGTGGCTTGTGAAGTTTCATCCGGGAGATTTCTCACTGGAGGATGCTCCACAGTCCCATAGACCAGTTGAAGTTGACAGTGATCAAACTGAGACATTAATTGAGAACAATCAATGTTACAACATGTGGGAAAGAGCTGAGATAATCAAAATATCCAAATCAATAAAGTTATTGGTGAAAATGAAAAAAGTATCTTTTATTTGACAGGAAAAGCCATACAAATTTTTTGGCCAATCCTATATCTCTGATCCCCATATTTTTCTAGTTAATCCTCCTCATCCACCACATCTTAGTTACAGGTTATTTCTTAGGGCAGATACTGAAAGTTGTCTAGTAGTCAAACCCTACTTAGTTTTACTTCAGTTAAGGGTGGAAGTCTCTTGATTTCAGAAAGACATGGGCCCTCCATAAATATCAAGGTATGAACCATAATGAGATTAAGTTAATCATAGAAATTCCATTACTTTGTATCAGAATTCACTTTATCATCTTCTCATGAATCATCATTCTGGCAAGTACATTCACATTAGAGTCCTCTGCTAAAAAAAATCTTGAAGAGAACACCTGTAGTCCAACTCCACTCTTTGTTCCCCTTGAATGAGTGGTATAGACCTGCTGCAATCATCCTTACTCAGGATTGAAAACCCGGAATGCTGAAGCTGGCAAAGCAGAGGACAGAGTGACACGTTTAACGATATCACTGGGTCCTTGATGTCACTGAGTTTTTCTTCCAAATCTGGTATTGCCAACCTCTTGCTTCTTTTGTAGTTAATTAAGCATATTTATTTTAAATCATTGTTTCATCTAATAATTAAGTATTTTTATTTATAAACCACTGTTATTAGATACTTTATTATTCATAACTCTATTCTAATTTGCTTGCTACATTTGAATAACTTTCTCTGGACTCCTAGAACTGACGGCATTCCTATGTGATTCAATGGCAGAGGGTTCATTTCTTGTCAAGAAGTTATCATAGAATATTAAAATTATATATTCATATAAATAAATAAAACACTATCTCCTATAAGGAGTATGTCTACCTTTTTCAATATTTTATACTTAATATCTAACCTAGTACCTGGGCCATAATAAATGCTAAATAAAATATTAATGAGAGAAAAATGGTGATTTGGTTATATTCTGCCACTTGTATTATTATAAATCATTTTATAAAACACAGTTACATACCTACCACCCTAGGTCAAAATATTAGCATTAGAATTACTATATAAAATGTTAAGTACATTTCTGTGCCTCTTCATTGTAAGAATCTTGATATCATCTGCTACCCAGAGTTATACCAAACTCAACACAAAGGCACAGTCTTCCACACCGCCAGGTCTACCCAAGACTTTCTACATAATTCTCAAGTTTGGGAGTCTCCAGGACCGCCAATTCAAACTGGCTGGCCACAAATTTGGGGGTTCCCATAACCACTGAAACATTTGATAGTTTTCCTCACAGTACTCAAAAAAGTACTACACGTCCTGTGTTTTACTATGGCAAAAGCATACAAAGTAGAAACACACACATAGGATACTTATGGGACTGGGGGAAGGTTTCCAAATGCAAAGCTTCCACGTCCTATGGGACAGGTTGCCCCAGTAGCACTGAAGTGCAGCAATATGTACATGAAACATTGTCAAACCAAGATGTTCATTCTAGCTTTGGTGTCCAGAGTTTTAACTGAGGCTTCATTGGGTAGGCATGATTGATTCTTGTCCACATGGCTGAACCCGATCTCTACCCCCAGCCCCTGGTTATTGGGCTGATTTTTCATGGCCCAGTCTCCCAACTCTCTAATTACATGGTTGGTATTTCTGGAGTGGCCAGTCCCTACAGTGGGTCATCTCTTTTGGATAAACTATTAGTTGGGATCTGAGGAACTTAACACAAGTCATCTTGTTAGCACAAGCTACCAGGCACCATCCAAGAGGCCCACCACTGGTAACAAAGACATTCCATTCACTCAGGATATTCCAAGAGTTTAGAATTACCTCCAAGGAGCCATGGTTAAGGCCAGACCTCTCTAAGTAAAGTTAGTTCTTCACTACACATCTGTCTAAGGGTATTTTTATTATTACTTTTAACAGATGCTGGACTTTTGTAGGTTATAATTTTTACTCTGATAATGATAAACATTAAATAACTTGTCAAAAGAGCATTCAGAATAAAGCAATAGAGGAACTGGGAAATCTGGATAATGTACAAGTTGAATCATGAGCTTGTAACTATTTCTTTCTGTCTAATGACATGTTCAATTAATAGACCTTCTTCCAATCTCAAAAACATTACATATACCTATGGGTGAGAAAGCAGCTTGACAATGCTGAAAGAGGGAATCTGTCCAGTTTGTGGCCAAGAAGTCACAATGCAAGAAGAGCTTCCTGGCTTAATTTTGCAGCTTGACTCAGAGAACAGAGTTGGGGGCCAGAACTGTGAATGTCTATTTCCAGCTGGCTTAAAGTTTAGAAGTGCAACATCCTGGGCTAATCCAACCATACTAATGCCTTGCTTTGGGACAATAAACAAGGACATTAGAATCTGGATACCTTGACATGGTATCAGGAAAAAGGTCAGCCATCTGGCTGCTGCAGCAGGTCTGAGTTGCTTTAATTGACCCTTCTTCTTGTCTTACCTCTTTTTCTATTAATAAGCCCACAATTGACATTTCAACTGGTATAATGCAGACTGAATGTCTGAGAACTCACTGCCCCAAATTCTGGAATGAGGATTTATAAATGTTTAGTTCTTCATAGAGGCATATATTTTTTTCTCTTTAACACATGTATTTCATAGTGAGTATTCCTTGCATCTGAATAATTGAGAAAATATTAATAGATTTTTAATCTAAAAATTAATAGGGATAGTATGAAAAAGTGGTAAAGACCGTGGACTTGTCAGAAAGACTAGTTTTTAGGTATTACTCTAAACATCTTTAATTCTCAGATTTATCAGCTGTAAAATAGGAACAGGAATGGTTGTACCTGGAAAGATAATTATAAGAAGTTTTACATTATACAGATAAATTCTTTAGGTTCATCTCTGATTCATACTAAATGTACAGTAAATAATAGCTGTTATTATATGATACATAACATTTTAATGGCTAATGTTCAGGTATGGAAAGACAAGGACAACCTTTGCCATCCAGTTTTTTGACCCAGTATGAGAATTCTACCAATTGGCAGTCAAAATGAAGCCCAGAGGTCTCCAATCAACTTCTAAAATATAAATCTAGCCACCTTGGTAAAAGTAAGAAGATCATCATATTAAATAAATATAAAAGAATGTAATCAAGCTTGTCAACACCCCGTTAGTTTTCTCATCATTAGATTAAAAAAATAGATAAAATCTAAAGGCAGAAATAGATTAGCAATGTCACAACCATTGCTGTAATCACTATATAACGTCTTTATGAAAGCAAGTTACCGCCTTTATAATGTTCAGTAATAAAGTCTCTTAATAAGTTATTTACCTTGGTCCTCCTATATACTTAGCATTTGTATTCCTGTATCTCATTTCCCACAAGGATGGGTATCTGAAGTTGCCCACATGCTCACAACTGATGCCTTACATTGGTGATAAGAGGAGCGTGGCTGAGAATGATACAAGTGAAAGGACAGGCTTTCAGCTTTTGTAATCACCCGAGGGCCTGCAAATTAACTAATGGGCCATTAATTGAATGAAGCCAATGATGGGACAACCAACATTGAAGTCCTTGGATATTAGTGAATAGGGATGTTTGGAGTCATTTCCAAAGGCAAAGATAATCTTAGGTCGTTCCACCAAGAAGCAATAATAAAAAATTCTTCTTAGATGACTTGGAAAGGATTGTTTTGCTCTATTCTCACCTGTAGCTTTAAGTGATAGAATCATCCAGAAGCTTGCTGCAGAGACTATTCCATGACCAGAAAGGCTGCCATCTTACTGGGACAGATTTAGAACAGTCGACCTCTCTTCTTGGTTTTTATTCATTAACTAATAGTATCGGTGGGTAATATGGATGCACTTAGACACTCCCCCAAGTGGAAAACTCAAAGAGGATTGGGTTTCTGGAGGAAAGCACTGCCACAATCTACTGTGCTGCCTCTTTTAAGAAGAAAGTAATGGCCTCACATTGGCCTCTGATAAAGTCTGAGAGTTTGAATATATCATTGCAGAGACCTTGAATCAGAGCTTTAACCTGCAGCCGATCACCCGTTTTCTTTTGAATCACATCATGTTAAATGTTACCTTGTTCTTTATAGGAAAATTCTTCAACCCCTGCCTTGTCTGAATGATGTAAGCCCCTCATCACAGACTACAAGAAGGATCTATTTAGAGACTATTTTGTCTTCAAGAAGGCTTCCAAAGAGAGACTATATAGAAGAGACAGGGTTTGTACACAGATCGGGCACCAGGGGGAGCTTTGAAGGAAATGACTAGCTGCAGTGTGCCCGTTTCCACTCTCATTCCGAATGCCCTATGCGACTACAGTTTTATGGAAGAGTGACCATTCTGTACCAATGTTTTGTACTTATCAACACACTTATATTAATTAAAATATATAAACATTTTAGTAATAGGATTGTTCTGTACTTACATTGTAAAATAAATCATAACACATATGGACTAGGTTTAATGATTACAAAAGAAAAATTAAACAAATTGTACTTTTAAGTATGATTTAATTTCAAATAAGAAACTGTACTTTTAAGAACTATAGAAGCTATTGCTAAAAATTGAATAATGAAGGGAAATAAAATTAAGAGTCTTGGAAATGCAGAACTCTTGGTGAAAAGATAAACTAAGAATATGATATTTTTAATTACCAAGTAATTCAAACATTGGTAAAAATATAGAGAGTAGTCAAGCCCTGCTCATATACTCTTGTACATCATTTGCTGTAGGCTTCTTTTTAATAAAATAAAGTATTCCAGTTCCAGATTTATTTCTGTGTACGATTTTATACTTTTACTATACATGTATATACCCACTAATGACATATAATGTTGTCTTTGTTTTAAAATTATGTAAATATTGTCATGTTCTGTGTATGTTTCTTTAAAAATGTCTTAAATGCAATTTGTTGATATCCATTCATGTTGATGGATATAGTTCTAATTTATTCATTTTAATCTGCTGTATGGTATATTGTCATATGACTTATACATAATAACAACTCACAATTATTATATGCTCATTATGTATCTGACTATACTCTGAACTTCATATTAATCATTTAATCTTCACAACAAAACATGAGGCCAGTATAGTTTTTACCTTCATTTTACAAATGAAGAAGCTAAGACATAGAGATACATTTTGGCCCAGAGTTGAAGAGCTGGACTTCAAACACAGCCAGTGACTCCAAAATCACTGTGCCAAACTGTCTACCTTAATCGCAGTTTAATTCTTTGTTTTGCTATTGGTGGAAATTTAGGTTGATTATATTTGCCATTAAAGAAAATGCTGTAATAACCATGTAGGAGCATGTCTTTTGATAGTGTGAAAACTTCCCTGTGTATATAGCAGTGAGATGTTGACTTGTGAGGTACATGCATTTCCAGCCTTATTAGATATTGAAAACTGTGCCCTCGAAGAAGCTGTATGCATTTAAAACCTCATTAAAATACATGCAAATATACTTGGTACTTATAGATTTAATTTTCTTCTGAATCTGATGGATTGAAAGTGATACTGCCCGGCTTTTAAAATCATTTTTTTTAATTACTAGAGAGTTTGAACAACTCTTCATAGGTTTGTTGATCATTGATATTTTCACTTATAAGCATTGTTTGGTCTCTTCATTTGCCTATGTTCCTATTGATTTATTTTAATCTTACTAAATTATAGAGCTTTAAAAATACATTGCAAATACTTTATAAAAATTGTCATTGTAAATTTATTCTCTAACATGTTATTTGCTTTCAGTTTTATTGTGTGTTTAGTTCAACAGAATTTTGAATTTCAGTGTAGTCAAATTCATCCAATTTTATGGGTACGTTTATGTGTTTCACTTTACTCATTAAGTTCCTCTTTCCAATGATAAAATATTATTTTGTATCTTCTTTCAAAGTATTAAAGTAATATTTTTCTCATTTAGATTTCCATCCTTCTGTGTTTGATTTTTAAGCATGTTTTGAGGTCTAGTTCCAATTACTTTCTCAGAAAAATATGTGGTGAAATCACTTAGCCAGTAACACTAAATGATGAAGCCATCTTTTATACATTCATTTGTATCCCTACTTCATGTTTATTAAGCTATGATGAATTAGTGGGTTTATTTTTAAGTTCTTGATATTATTGCATCACTTTATCATTTTTATTTATATAAGACAAGCATCCCCATTTTGTTACTCTTCCTCATGAATGTCTTCTGTGTTCTTAATTAAGCTGTGCTTTCTCAAAAATAGTTTATAAAATCTTACTAAGATATCAACTACAATTTCATTGAATTTGTAATTTTATGTATATATATACACATATATATGTATATATAGGCTCTTGCCATCTATGATCATTGTCAAGCTCTAAATTCTGTTATTCTATTATGATTTCCGTAGAGTTTTCCTTTTTTTTAAGGTCTTGCAAAAGATTGTTTTTACATTTATACCAAGCACTATATAATGTTTGTTATTATAAATTATATTTTAAAAAAGAAATTTTACAAAATCTGGCATTTGATGTGGAGGTAATGGAGGCATGCCATTCAGATACAGCTTTTAGAATAAAACTGTTGAGACCTCAGTCAGATAACAGATTTGAGTTATTGCATTTTTGGAAGTCATTGCAGTCTGTGAGTCAAATATGCACTCTCCCTAAGCAGTTCCCAGCCACTGACTAATCATGATGGACACATTAGGACCTGGTGTTGATTGCCCTATAAAATACAGTCAACCCTTGAATAACACTGGGTTAGAGGAATTAACCTCACTCAGTAGAAAATCCACATATAACTTTTGACCCCCCCCCACCAAATGTAACTACTAATAGCCTACTGTTGACTGGAAGCCTTACCAATAATATAAACAGGCAAATAACACATGTTTTGTATGTTATATGTAATATATACTGTATTTCTGCAACAATGTACGGTACAGAAAAGGTGTTATTAAGAAAATCGTAAGGAAAAGGAAATACATTTACGGTATTATATAGTATTTTCCATGCCTTAACTATGTCAACTGTATACAAGATGAAAACACCTGCCCTTAGTGAACCTAGATAGTTCAAACCTGTGCTGTTCAATTTACACTCCTCTGTGGGCAGTCTTCGCCCTGGAGCACCCTGTAGAGCTGCCTAAGCTTTTCACAGGGCTTCAGTACAGTTTGAGGCTCTTCCTTTCTATTTCTTAAACTTTTGAAGAAATAACGGATTTCACAGATATCATTTCATTTAAAATATTAACAGAAATTTATAATCTGAATAGCTCCCATTCTGCTACTTAAATAATCTGTAACCCCCCTTTTTTTATCACTTCTCTCATTAGAATGCGTGATGTAACATGCCTTTCCATATCCAAGGATTTAATTTATCATGGTAGTATTCACTGTGAACGCAACTTCCATGACCCATGGTCAACAAGCATCTGACTACATTACCATCTCAAGCCTTCCTTGCCTTTCCAACCCAGAACACATTTTTATATCAAATTGGAACAAACATGATCTGTCAAGGAATTTGAGTTCATACTGTTACTATAACACAGGGAACTTACACAAATATATAAGAGATTATTAGAATTCATTCATAAATTTTAATATTGTCAAATATAAAGAAAAATAATACAGATTAATTAAGCCATGTGATAAGAATGTTGCACCAAAAATTCAGTTTATATCCAGGTTACCAATACAAACATCTGTTACCATATATAGCTTTAAATATTTCAAGATATCTGATTTGCTACTTACAGCCTACAGTTTGTTATTCAGTGATACAGCAAGAGAGAGTAGTGGTTTTCATTTCAAATGCTAGTGGACGCATTCATGTATGCACACACACAAGCTTTAACGTTGGCGTGAGGCTTTGAGACCAAGAAAATAGGCCTGGCTCTCATCCTAAAAATATATTGCAGAGATGTTTCAGCAAAATATAGATTATTTTCCCTAGGCTATTTGAAGGATCCACTTTCAACTCTGCCTCCACATTTGGCAACAAGTAATTCAAGATTTGCTTTGTTACATAAAAACCAGCTATCAGTAACTAACTTCATCATCTTCTTGGTTTGTATATATTTAAATAAGCAAGTATAATAAATATAACTCTTTGGTTATCCAATGAGGAAGAGGCTCCTATTTGAGTTGGAGTTCTACAGAAATAGTAAAAGAAAAGTTGGGATTGCTTGGTCAGAGCCTATCAATAAATGCAGCACCTTCCCAACAGAGTAACATTTTCTGTGGTCCTTTTGTTAGTTTCAAGCATGAGACCAAAAGCCTGACAGTACTTGAACGTACAGCAAAAGCAAGTGTGCTGTTGTTTGAAGAGGACTTTTCTATCTTAAAGGAACTTCTCAATTAGCAGAAACATGACCAAAGGATTAAAAAAAAAAAAAAACACAGCAGAGTTTTAAAGACTTAATGCAAAACCCATCCAATAATCTGACAGGCATGTTTTAAATACTCATTACACAAAAATGGCTTTTTAAAAATAAAATGCCCAGCGAAAATGCAAGCACCCACTTCCCTCTGTGGGAAAGGTTCCCATGAACCTTTGTAACCAGGAATTCTTAAACTAAGATATTAGAGGAAGTGCTTCAACAAATGATATGTATTGTGTATTTCAGGAGAGAAGGGGAAAGAGAAGGAGGAGGAGGAGGAAAAAGCAAAGAAGAAGAAGAGGAAGAAGAAAGAAAGAGAAAGAAGAAAAGAAAGAGGAAAGATTATCTATTTCTTCACTGATTAAATGTAACTCTAGCTCACCAACACCTCTTGGGAAGCAAAAATTCTCAGACTTTAGGCATCTTAGTTCACTTCACCATAATGTTTACCATTCTATCTTAATTGCTAGCAATTGCTGAAACAATTGTACTGTATGTTTGACAATGACTGAATTACCAGGAGGCAGTTTAATGGGCAGTCACTCTTTCTACAGAAACTAACACAAATTAATTTGGAGCTGATCTACACAATGAAATGGATTGACACTTCAGGGGTCAAGACCAAGTGCAATTTTCACATCACCTTCAAAGCACTAGCTCTTGATTCCCTTTCCTAGAACCTCAGCTATTCTATGGTGACAGAAGTAGATCTTGGGAGGATCTGTCACTTACACTAGAGATAAATAATTACCAATAAGTGAAGGGATATTTATTGTGGCATGCATGTGCTGCAATAAATATCCCTTCACCTATTGGTATTTATTCACCTCTGATGTAAGTAAAGGTAGTTCAGATTAGTATGCTTGTTTTCAGCAAACCTATAAAGGTGAAAATTTAATCCAGATAGGAAATGGGGCAAAGCTCATAACTAAAATAAAATCTTTTAACTGTCGAGAATTAGAAGAGAAGGCAGTATTTATACATGTAGTGTCTTCTGACATGCTCCCGAATAAATGTAAATGGTAGCAGAAATTGAGTTTAAAACTCTATGGATAGTAACGTTGGAAAAGAAAATGTTCTCTTAGGTTATTTGTTGCCAGATGCTCACATTTGTTCGTGGCACAGCCCAATACTGCAGAAATTATTACTGTAATCTGATTGATGTTTTAATGGTTTACATAAAATGGCTTACATAGTTTATTGAGATATATGGAAGATGCTAACTACTTTTCTCAATCTGTTTTGATATTAAGAAAGTAAGTAGCCCTGGCTAGTCTGGCTCAGTTGGTTGGAGTGTCATCCCATAAACCGAAAGGCCACAGGTTCAATTCCCAGTCAGGGCACATGCTTGGTTTGCAGGCTTGCTCCCTGGTCCAGGGGTATAGTGAGAGGCAGCTGACTGATGTGTTCTTTCACTTCAACATTTCTCTCCCTCTCTTTCTCCCTCCCTTCCTCACTCTGGAGTGAGGATTAAACAAAGAGAGAGAGATAGAGAATGAGAGTAAGTAAGCAGAATTTGTCTAAGTTCTAATTTGAGAATAGAATATTACTAGGTTACTGTCTGAGAATATATAAATCCCATCCCTTCCCTATGAACATTAACTACACTGTGTTACAAAAATTATGAATTTTAGGATGCTTTCAAAGAGGACATGTGATTAATGATTCAAGAGAGAGTGGGTTTGTTTGGGGGTCAACTATATGATGTGAATTTAATCACTTCAGTGGTTTCAAGAAAATTCCCTTATTACAAGATACCTTTCTGCGTTGTTTCTCTCTGTATGAAATTATTTCCAAATTAATCTTAATTTCTTTAGCATATATATGCATATATATATATTTAAAACGTACGCACCCTGAAAAATGCTGAACTATTCAGTCATTACAACTCATTTTTTCCCTAAACCATATACATTCAATAGATAATTGACCTTTATGTACCAGACCTTTTTTGTGTGAGACTGTGAGTTACTGAGATAAATAAAGAACCAAACACATATGATTTCAAGGAACTCTGCAATTTACTAATGAAAAAAATGTAAATGTGCATCATTTCAATGCAGCTGGATATGTGCATTGACAGAGAAGATTTGCCTAAGTTCCTGGTCAGTGGTCATCAGAGAGATATCCTGAAGGACAATCAGGGTTAATTAGTTGAAGACTGAAGGTGAAGATAATATTTCAGACAAAAAAAAAAGCTGTGTCTGCAAATGTTAAGAAGTCAGAGAGAATAGAAAACACATTGGAAGCTGCAAGGAATCAATACGCCTGGGGCAGGGAGCCAGAGACAAGCAAGCTGGGTTGAAAAGGAGGTTGGAGCCATAGGCTGAGAGGATGAAATTTTACTTATAAAATTATGTTTCCAAATCAGAATTTCTTTTTTTTAAAGATTTTATTTATTTACTTTTAGAGAGAGGGGAAGGGAAGGAGAAAGAGAAGGAGAGAAACATCAATGTGTGGTTGCCTCTTGTGCTCCCCCAACTGGGGGCCTGGCCCACAACCCAGGATGTGCCCTGACTGGCAATCGAACCAGTGACCCTTTGGTTCACA
Source organism: Desmodus rotundus (assembly GCF_022682495.2). Taxonomy (NCBI): domain Eukaryota; kingdom Metazoa; phylum Chordata; class Mammalia; order Chiroptera; family Phyllostomidae; genus Desmodus; species Desmodus rotundus. The sequence goes on from NC_071388.1 coordinate 130,796,851, forward strand.
GGTCCACACTCAATCCACTGAGCTACACCAGCCAGGGCCAAATCAGAATTTCTTTAGTGGGTATAGAGTATCCCTTTTGCAAAGAAAAGTAAGTTGGAACATGAAGGTCAGATATTGTGGAATAATTCTTTCCTTATTAATAATTTATAACATATAAAGCATGTGAATATTTTTTTCTGATTCTCAAGTTATCTATAAAAATGGTATTTAATTTTTGTGTGTGACTATATACTATACAAAAAATCTAATTAGATACTCAGTTTTTCCCCTGTAAAAATGCCATATGTACATGTATGTAAAATTCTGTGTACCTAATTTGATGGTGGTGTTATGTTTCCTGAAGCTCATCCAAAGTTGCTTTATGACACTGACTTAAGATTTCCGGAGGATCCAAGATGGCAGTAGAACAGATAAAAGCTACACTAAAGTCCTCCCAGAACCAAACTGGAACTACAACTATATTATAGAAAAATTAACCTAAATAGCCAACTGAAAACTAGCTGGAGAGAAGTGTTATAAGCAAGGACACACAGAAGAAACCACACCACCACATTCAGACTAGTGGGAAATGTAGAGAAGTGAGAGGCTGGCAGGGCTTCCATGGGCAGATGCTGTAGTTTTAGATAGATATTTCATAGGCTGAGGGGTTTCCCCTGTGAAGTGTGGGGTCTAAACACCAGGCCAGGCTCCCTAGCCTAGAGCATCAGAATAAGGAAAGGTACCCACATAACACGTAGTTGGGAAAAGCAGCAGGGTTTTTGTTCCCCAGGGAGAGAGGGCTAGAGGCACAACCACACTCTTCAAGGGCCAATGCATAAAATGTTGTTTGCAGCAACTCTCCCTGGGATTTGGCAGAGGGAGGGCAAAGTGAACTAGACATGCATGAGGAGATTCTGGGGTTGGTGGCTCTGGGGAGAGAGCTAAAGGATCAACCTTCAGGATCCTGGTGCTGAATCATTTCCATACTGTAGAAGCCATCTTTCTCCGAAAACTCCCCTCCATGTGGCATCAATTTGGGGGGAAACAATAGCCCTACCCACAGGAATCAATCTCATCCCACCCTGGAGAACTTAAGCCCTGCTGATCAGGAGGATCTTTCAGTGATTAACTCTAACAAGCAGCCTGAAGGTATATGCAGATCTGCGGATGCTTTAAGCCTTTATCTGAACTTCCCCTGGACTTGGTACTATAAAAACTGGCCTTGGTGCACAGCTTGGTCCTTTCAATATGCACCCTGGCACAGCAGAGGGAGGAGCCACAAGCTGTGGATTGCTGATAGCTCCAAACAAGTTGCTCAGGGACAGTCACATGCAGCGGATGACATAGAACTGCACCAGAGTCTTTGCAGATCTATCTAATCTACAGAAACCAACATAAAGAGGCAGCCAAAATTGGGAGACAAAGAAATAGGCACCAGATGAAAAAACAAGAGAATTCTCCAGAAGAAGGACCAAATGAAATGGGACAAGCAATTTATGATATAGAGTTCAAAGTAATGATTATAAGGATGCTCAACAGCATGAAAAGTGACACAGAAACCATAAGAAAGGATCAGCCAAAAATGAAGACTACAATATCTGAAATAAATAATACACTGGAAGGAATAAGCAGTCGGTTAGATGAAACAGATGATCAAACCAGCAATTTGGAAGACAAGGTAGAAAAAATAAACACCTAATTAGAGCAAGTAAAAGAAAAAATATTTTTATTTTAAAATGAGGATAATTTAAGGGACCTTTGGGACAACACAAAGTGTAACAACATCTGCATGATAGGGATACCAGAAGGAGAAGAAAGAGAGCAAGGGATCTAGAACCTGTTGAGGAAATAATGACTGAACACTTCCATAACCCAGTGAAGGAAAAAGACGCACAAGAGCACGAAGCACAGAGGGTCCCAAAAAAGATGGCCCCAAAGAGGCCCATACCAACGTCAAAAATAAATGGCAAAGTTTAAGACAAAGAGAGAATCTGAAAAGCCATAAGAGAAAAGCAATTAGTTACCTACATGGAAGTTTCTATAAAACTGTCATCAGATTTCTTAACAGAAACATTTTAGGCCAGATGAGATTGGCATGAAATAATTCAAAATGATGAAAATCAAGGACCTACAACCAAAGCTACTTTACCCAACAAAGCTATCATTTACCATTGAAGGAGAAATAAAGAGCTTCTGAGACAAGACAAATGTAAAGGAATTTGTTACCACCAAACCAATATAGCAACAAATGTTAAAGATCTTGCTTTAAGAAGAAGAAAAAGAAAAAACAACCAGAGGAAAATAATTAAAAATAAAATGGCAATAAATGCATATCTGTCAATAATTACTTTAAATGTAAATAGCTTAAATGTTCCAATCAAAATACATAACATAGCTGAATGGTTAAGAAAACAAGACCCATATATATGCTGTCTTCAAGAGACACACCTAAGAATAAAAGTTACATAAAGACTAAAAGTGAAGGGATGAGAAAAGATGTTTCATGCAAATGGGAAAAAAGCTGAGGTAGAAATACTGATATCCTACACAGTAGACTTAAGTACCCAAGATAGTACATAATGATAAAGGGAACAATCCAACAAGAAGACATAACCCAAAATAGGAGCTCCTAAATGTGTAAAGCAAATTTTGATGGACATATATGGAAAGACTGACAGAAATACAGACATAGTTGGGGATTTTAACAGCCCCATTGACGTCAATGGATAGATCTTTCAGACAGAAAATTGGATTTGGAAGCAAAAATGAACACTGCTTAAAGTCATTTACCTGTTGTAATTGTAGGTGCTTAAACCAGGAACATCATCATTCATAGTTATGAGATGTCACAATAATTTGGGGGTGGGTAGACTTAATCAATGTCACTGATGACTTATTTGAGTAATTACACTTACTCCTTTCAATTTTTCTTCAGTTGACACTTGAAACAGTTAGTCTTTTGTTATCTAGCACAGTGGAAATCTTTTGTTGTAGTGAGAAAGTTGAAGGGTTTTTTTTTCTCTTCATTGACTTTTCTTCTGCCACTTCTATATATCTTTTAGTGTAGGCTTAATTTACAGAAGCAGATGAATACTCATTTGATTACACTTTTTAAAAATAAATTATGATGTATAACTGTAAAACTTCTAGATGACATAAAAGTGAATGCATCTTTTCCATACATCTTTTTCAAATTACAAAACTATTAATTGCTTGTTAAATATTTTAATCACTAAATGTGGATCTACAGTGATAGAAATGAAAAGCCACTTTAGAAGTCCCTTCCATCTATAAATAATCCAATATATTCCTTAGTAAAAGGCAGGCTGAAAAGATTTGGGAAATGCAGAAGGTATATTTTGACAATCATGTTTGCAAATCTAGTGGGTTATTGGGAAGAGAGTTTGTTGGTGGACTTTGTTTTAAAGAAAATGTCCATTAGCTGAAACGTCAATAAGGATAATTTACCTGTATTTCTTTTTATTAGCTTACACCAAGTATTTGATTGTGAGAAAAATTGCCCATTAGAGTGAGTGATTTTAAGGTTTTTGAAAGCCTTCTTAGTCCAAACTGTCTTTATTATAAGTCATACCTTCCAGGTATAGAGTAGAGACATTGCTTTTAGTTAAAAACATCCTTCAGAAATTACTAGGGAGTTGTAACATACAAACCTACTCATTAACCATATTAAAATTAATTTATTACATTCCTAAGTTTCATTCAGCAAGATTTTGATGGCATATGACCCAAGATAAGTCAAGAATACTTTTACCTGAGCACTGACCAAATGAGAGCTTTGTGCTCCTTAAGGACATTTCAAGAGGAAGGTAAAACAAGAAGTAAAGAAAACCTTGGCTTATACCCTTCGTAAAGTTTTCTGTTATAGAACCAGATATTTGGCCCACCCCTCGTTATATTTTTTGATTCAATGTTAATTGAAGACTGGGGACTTACAGTCGTGTTTCTTACCTTCATGCATCTTACTGTGGACTCTACAGGATAGAATTGCACCTCCCTGTATACAATAACAGGAATATTACAATTCTTACTCATTTCAAAGTGCTCACTTACATGAGCCATCACATTAAGTTAAGCTTCAAACCCAGAAATAATGTATAAATTGATTGCAAATATTCAGGTATCAGACCATATATATCTTTATTTTATAAAAATTACAATTCCTTTATAATTTTAAAAATTCCACCAAATCAATGAAATACATAGTAGTAAATTCATAACTCAGGAATGCAAAAATTAAATTTTGTCTTTATACAAACTAACAAATTTAAGATTCCATTTCTTTAGCAAAGCAGAATCGTAAGCACAGGCAGTTTTGATTATTTTCCCCTCAGGGTCTTGTCCCCTAAGTGACAGAGGCTTACCTGGTACCAAAACATTGGTTAGATGGAAAGGCAACTGGGAGACAGTGTATTGGCTAAAATACCCCTTCGTTCATGCAGCTTCAGCCACTCTTTTATGAGTTAGGTGCATGTTTTGGGGCATAAGAATCATTCCTCAGCCTGCATGTCATTCTAGGGCACAAAAATCTCTGAGGTGACCTTGGCCCCATAAGCCATGTTCCCTGCACAGCTGTTTTCCTAAGAGAGTGGTGCAGCCTTTCTCTCGACTCAAAATGGGCAGTGAGGTTAAATGTCCTTCTGACCTTCTTACCTTCATGTCTATTTTGAGATTACTTTTTCTCCCAGAGTCTTGACTTACTCTTCCACTATAATGATTAAAAACACTGGACACTGGCAGGACCAGAATGATAATATATAAGGGAAGGGGAACAAACAAGATCCAGCCCCCCCAAAACACAGATTTTTCTATTATTATTCATGTTGTAAAATGAAGTTATTTTACCTCCTTTAACCTTCAGTTTATTTACTTGTAATCAAGGATAATAGTATCTACCTCATCAGATTGCTGTAAGAATTTAATAAATTTTTTTTAAACTTACTTTGGTGCCCATAACATAAAAAACTTGGTTTAGTGTCTAGTGAAAAATAAAGTTTAATGAACACAATCAGTTATGTCATTATTTTAGTAATAATAATTATTATAAATACTTATTACTTGTATAGGTCTTTGTTTAGTATTGCTATATCTTACTGATATCTAGAGATAGGTTACTTATGTAGCAATAGTTGTTCTTAAATCTACCCTTACCTGGGTATCTCTTACATTTGCTTTTTGGAAATGTCTTTTATCAGCTAAATTGAAAAAAAACTTCTCTGTGGTAAACTAAAAGGGTTAAAATATTTAAATTCGAATATCATCTGAGTTTATTGGTCTTAAATTTATAATAATAAAGTTAAATGATAAAACAATAAAGCTTAGAAGAACCTTGAGTAGTTTTTTAGTCTATTGCATTATCTTCATGCAGGACATCATGGGCATATATCATTTTTCAGACAAAATATAATCAAATGTATATTTATGTGTCTTTGCACAAGAAGATGCATAGTCTCCCTTTACCTGCCATTCAAGGGCTGGACAAACAACACCTAATCTAAGGAGCCTCTGCTGTGGTCAAAGTTTGGTTTTTGTTTTTCCCCTGAAAGACAAGGAAAAACAGTTTCTCCTCTGAGTATAAGAAAATACAAAGCAATGTGTATTACTCCCATTATTAAGTACACTTTCTAAATTCTACCCAAACATTTGAGACTAATAGCAGTACTACTAAGACCTATGGTTTAAATAATTAGCTTTAATAGTAGTGAATGTTAGGTCTCTTCAATTTCTTAGCTGTGAAATTTAGTGCATTATTCACTGCATGTAACTTTCTCATATTTATATCCTTTATTTTCTAGATTTTCTGAAAACCAACTTCAATTATTTTTTCTGAATTATTTTAAAAATATTAAAGCAGATGTTGCTCTTCAGTGTAACATTTTTCACCTTACTTAATTGACTCAAAAATATTTTTTCATATAACTAGAGATATGTTGGAGGCAAAAGCAAGTAAACCATTACATATACAAGTATCTGTGATCGACCTTATATTCTTCTTGGAATCCAATTACACAAAGGATAATTACAGAGACAACCAATCCAATTAAAAGGAGTATTTCATTGAAGAAAAATGACCTAAGATTGTGCTACCTATTCACAAGATCTTAAGATAAATTTCAATTTAGACAACAAACATGAAAACACTTACAACTTTGATCTTCATTATTATTGTTGCTACTATATAAGTGCTTTACTCTTACCATATCAAAGATATACACTACATATCAAAAATCATCTTTATTAAAATTAAATTAATAGCTTATTCTAATATCACAGATTAAATCGCAGAGAATCGCTGGAGCAGTCTTGCTCTGCCTTGTTGTTACTCTTCATGATGCAATGAGCTTACTGCCAGAGTTCCATACAGCATGCTACGCAGAACCTTGTCTAATGGGAGAAGAAAACATTTACTTTCTCCAGCGACGTTCTTCCCATGTGTTGGCAAACATTTTGTCACGTGCTTGATGTCAATCCAATCACTGGCAATGTCAATGGGATTGCCATGATTAGTTATGCCGAGTTGTCCAATACTATAACCAGTAGCGATATGCATCTATTTAAACGTAAATTCATATGAATTAAAATTAAATACAATTAAAAATTTAGTTTCATCATACCAGTCACATTTATGGTATTCCATAGCCTCATGAGATAATGGCCACTACTGAGTGGGACATGTGAGAATGATCCGGGACTTGGAGGACCTGAGCCACCGACTGTGCTGAAACTAAGAGGGCGTGCATCACTGGCTATGTATCTGATCACGAGGTTCCCTATTATCAGAGGCAACTGAGTGAGGCATAGCCGCCGGCGGTCTGGTGAAAATCAGTTGAACCCTCACTGCCCCTTCTCCTCTCCCTCCAGCATTTCCCAGGAACAAGGCCCATACATTTCCCGGATTTTCTGTTGCCAAATCAGCCATCCCTGACCAGGGGACACCTAGAACAGATTGGCAAGGTGACTCACTCCCCTGGGGGTCTGCTCCACACACTTAAAAAACCCTCTACCACTTCCCTTGGGGCCACAGTCTGTTCAGACTCAGCTCGCCTGCTTCCAGTGTCTCCTCTCTAATAAAAGCCTTGAATTGGCTTTTCTGGCTCTGAGTCCTTTCTTAGCCACTTCAGCTACTTCATAGGACAAAAGTAATTTTACAGTGGTGAGTATGCAAAACACAGAGTTCATTCTTGTATTATTATTTATTAATTATTGTGATATTTTCCATATGAACAACTGTAAACCTACTTTTGTTCCACTTTGTATGTTCCAGTTTTGTTGTCATAGAAATTTCTACTAAACAATATTGAAACTTTAGAACAGGTAGGATTTACCTCTGAACTACATCAGGGATCATCTTATTTGAAAGCTGGACAGTTCAACAAATTGCATTGCTATACAGCAAGAAATATATATAGATTGCATTGGAGTATACAACATACTATATCTGCTACATCATATTTTTGAGGAACAAAGATTGTCACATCACACAAAACTTAGTCCAAGCATTGCATATTCAATACATTTTAGTGGTCAAAGAAAATTGACATAGATATTTACATAATAATATCTGTGAATTAGAGTTAGCCTTATAAATTGGGCATAAGACAACTACTTAAAACTAAAAATAAAATAATGCCTGAGAAGGTAATATAAAAACTTATGAATGAATTTACCACTCTCCATAGCAAAAGAAATGGGTACATATTTTAATTTTTGCAACAAATGTTGGGTTTTGTTTTCTTATTGCCTGATATGAAATGGAAACATATTTTCCATTTGGGAAGTATAGCCCTTTGTTTAAAGTTAATGGTCTGAATTATCTATAGGAAGAAATTTATGAGTCCAGTGAGAAATTGAATTTCTTCATAGTCTATTCCCAGGTCTTCAAGGCAAATTAACTATCTAATTTGAAGATATGTGGCTCTGAACATATTCCAGTTTATGTATAGCAGTCTCTAACTTCCCTTGTTGCTCCATTACCCCTCTCTCCACCAAAGGGAAGATGTCACCTAGGGATACTGGAATAGCCCCTAAATTCTATTTAAACAGTTCAAATTATTAAAAACTCCAAAATGAAGAATAACTGCTAATAATTATTAAGCCTTTCTCAACACATTTTAATCATGTTAAAGTTATGAAAATTTGCTAAATGCTTTCTGGTAGTTGAGGTAAAGGATGTTCTCTCTTCTACAGGAAAGAACAGCAAGGCAAATACACCTCACAGGTTATAAGGGACTAAGGCAATTTACTCCTGTCAGTACTTTTATCAACAGTCTTTCATCTCTAATCTCTAACCTGGGAAATTTTGGACTTGGTGCCTCTACTCCCTCCCCAGTCTGAAGGTCATGCTCTATTCTGTTTGCTGTGTCTAAGATAGCTGAGTGCTTTCATCCTAAATCCATGCTTTGGTTTCAGGATCTTTTAAGTATGTAATTAGCTCCATCTTTTATCTACCATTCTACCATTCTAGTGGTTTTTGACCTTTGAACTTGTTGTTTCTGATGTTCCCTCGACATTCTGATGGATCCAGGATCCAGGATCCATTAAGACAAAGGTGGCTTCAGAGCTCTGAGACTGGCAGACCTGGCCTCACTCCACTCTATGTGCTACCTTGCCAAAAGAAGTCTGGTCCCTAGAAAAGTAGCAACCATTCTGAACAGTCAATTTAAGCTTTTCATTTTGTGTCTTTCTTTTATGCTTTATAACAAAATGGAATTTAAAAAAAAATTAAGCAAAAGGCCTGAGGTCATATTAAAGGTGAAAAGAATAAATACTTCATATTATATATGTTACAGCACAGATTGAGTTCTCCCTCTAATTTATTGATGGATATTTTTAAATTTATTTAGGTTGGGAATCACTGAAATCCACTTATGATTTGCATTTTCTTTGGTAATTGTCTTTAACACAAATGACACTCACACTATGTATTTTACCCATTTGATTCATCTAAGTATTATATTATATATTTTATATTCTTTTAATTCCTAACTTACACCATAAGTCTTATTTTTAAATTAAAATATGTGCTCACAATTCTAAATATTTAAGATTGCCTCAGGTGGTCATCATTCTTTCAATATTAAGGATTGTCCTCCTAATCCCATTCAGCTATCATCAAAACCTCGGTAGGTTTATCATGTAGCATGCAAAAGAATGTGGCTAGGCCAGCTTGAACACACAGGGGGCAGGACAGCCTGAGTCTCACTTTCAGTAATAACTGGGTGAAATTTGTCACATCTTAAAACTTCCCATTGTCACATTTTCCTCATTTGGAAGACTAGAGTGTTTGCAAGATGATGTTGATTATACTTTCGCCTTCAAAATTTCGTGACTCATCAACAAAAATGCAAATAATCCCGTTAAAAATATGGGAAAGGACTTGAATAGACACGTCTCCATAGAAGACATATACAATGGGTAATAAGCACATAAAAAGATTTTGAAAACCTTTTAGCTATTAGGTAACCTCAAATCAAAGCCACACTGAGATACCACTCACAGCCTCTAAGATAATTATCATTTAAACAAAAACAACAGTAAAATCAAGTGGTGGTGAGGATGTGGAGAAATTGGAACACATATATTGCTGGTAGTAATATAAAATGATTCAGCCTCTGTGGAAAACAGTTAAGCAGTTCCTCAATAAGCTAAACATATAATAATCATATGAGCCAGCAATTCTACTACTAGGTATTTATCCAAGAGAATTGAAAACAGATACTCAAAAACTGATACACAAATATTCAGAAGAGCTCTGTTCACAAAGACTGTAAGATAGAAACAAGTCAAATGTCCATCAATAGATGACTGGATAAACAAAATGTGTATGTTCATACAATGAAATATTTAGCCATAAAAATGACAAAGAAATGATACACACTACAACATGGATGAACCTGAGAAACATTATGCTAAGTAAAAGAAGCCAGGAACAAAGACCATGTACAGGGATGGGGAAAAGTAAGTTTACAGTTATTCGTATGGAAAATAATACAATAATTAGTAAATAATACAAAAATAAATTCTGTATTTCGCATATTCACAAATATAAACCTACTTTTGCCAGCCCCTGTCATGGAGAATTCCATTTATATGAAGTATCCCAAATAGACAAATCCAGAAGGACAGAAAATAGATTAGTAGTTGGCATGGGCTGGAGGAGGGGGAAAGGGCAATAATCACTTATTGGGTATGGGGGTTTTCCTTGGCAGTGTTGAAAACAAAAATGTTCTGAAACTATATATTGGTGATGGTTGTACACATTGTAAATGTATTAGGTGGCACTGAGTTATACACTTTAAAATGACAATTTTTATGTGATGTGTATTGTAATATGATAAAACAAATTATGGCTCAAATTATACAAAGTAGAAAGTAACGTTTCTACTAATGTAAGAAGGCCTACCACCTGTTGAAAGAGAAATTTCATTCTTATCAGTTATTGGCAGGAAATGAAAAGATATTTTTTGATTTATGTAGTTTTATGAATTGAAGAAATAGAATTTTGAGGCACAAAAAACAGAGCTCTGGGTTATTAATTTTCAAAATAGGCACGAGCTGCTGATCTTCAGTAAGTCAAATCATTTCCTTTTATCTGTGAGCTGCTTTGTTCTAATTATGAAATTGAATCCTCTCTTTTTTTTTTTCCTTTTTCTCTTTCATTAGTATCATCTCTGTTTCCAGTATATGCTGGGCTTTCTTATGCTTTAGTACAAACATAATTGTATCTCAGTTATAGTGGTTTTGTTGTTTAGTTTATGGCCAATGGTTCTCATATATTATTACTGTGCATTAAGATTTAAATAGGAAAAAACCTTTAAATACTTCAAATTAAAATTTGGCAGATTAGGCCCCCTCACTACATTCTTATATTTGTAAAAATTATCACACATACAGTGTTAGGTATACTGATGCAAACAGCTGAAATAAAATTTACATTTTCATCTACTTTAATAAGTGACACAATGCAGGGAACTGTTCTGTGTGGCATGGTGAATGTAGCCCAGCCCCTGACTCAGAAAACCAATAGGGAGTGAGTCGGCACATAGGACCCGAGCCCACAGATAGGTTTTCCTGCTGGGAATCAGGCCTGCATTGTAGCTAGGCTGCTCTGAGGCTTGCTTTTTGCTAAAAAAACTCTCTCACCCTGAATTGCTGCAGCAAATGTTTACTGCATATCTTTAAAGTAACTTCCTAAAATCTGTACTAAACCTCCCAAGAATGGAGTAACCAGTTCAACCACTTTTTCCTTTGTATTTGCAAATATCCTTTTTCTTTGTAGTAATTAGTGACTTCCTCCCCTTTGTTATCTGTAAAAGGTAACCACCTAAAGCAAACCTGTGCATAGTAAATGAGGACCACCCTCAATGTCATGTGCCCAGAAAAGCAATAAAAGCCTGTCCAGGAAGGGGTCAGGGCCCTCTCTCACTCAGAGAGTGGCCATGCCATCCTTTTTTCTCCACAGGACTTCTGTAATCCACGTGAATTTGTTTGTCACAGCCACAACACAAGGACCCCGAGGGCCAGAGTCCACATCAACACAAATGCATAGCTATTTGATAATTACAGCCCCAATGACAAACTGAGGTATGAAAGAAAAATTGTTCATTTTTTATGTATTAAACTCTGATTCAGAACTCCCTGCTTGCCTTTTGTGGCCATTTTGATTTAGTTGTTTCTGGGTTTAATTTCTATACAGTGTGGCAATTAATTTCTCATTCAATTCAGACTTGTAGTCCAGTATCATTCTCATTTAAAGTTTTACTTCTTCCCCTGTCCCTCTCCTTTCCCCTTTCTGGGTTGCTTTACATTATGTGTGGTCTCTGCATCACTTCTCTAATGCTATCACCACCGGTTTGCTTATCCTGTGTCTGCTTGGCACAGGTGATACCTGTAGAGGACAGGCACCACAGACCAGAGGGCAATCTGAAGTCCTGCCAGCTTGGGGGAGGCTTCCTGGGGATGTGCTCTGCCCTCAGGGTAGTAGCTTTACCTTTCTAAGCCCACACTAGTGGTCCAGCCCAGCCCACATTTTTATGACAATACATTTCCCTGATGGAGCCACAACTGACCAAATGACTCTTTTTCTCAATAACCTGAACAGTGCACTTGAGGCCATCAAGGCTGTGGCATTCAGAGTGCTGTCCCCAGTTCTGCCAACCACTCTGGGCTCCACTGACTGCTCTCTCACACTGTCCCTGGAATGGTGCTTCTGTATGTTATGACCCTTCCAGGAATTCCAGAAGTGAAGCCAGGTACAGTGTTGCCTTCTCTTATTTCTCCTCACCCTTCAGAAGGAACTCAAGAGTGGTTCCACACTTACACTACAGTCTATTGTGAAGAGAACATGTAGATTACTCAGTCTGAATGAGCAGGATTTGCAAACACATAGGATGATCACCCCCACCCAGCTCCAACTAAATAAAAATGATCAGAACTTTCTTTATCTTTCTTTTTTCCCTTCCTTCCTCATTTCCTCTTCCCTCTTTTGTTTTTAAGGAAAAAGGGAAATTTTAAGCACATGGAGAAAGAAAAACAGAGTAGAGGCAGAATTCCCTATTTACTTAAGTGCTTTCAGCTGTGAATCCCAAGCTCTCCTAGGCTCAGGTACAGTTAGAGAAATACCCTGCAGTGGCTGGTGAGAACTTCTAGATCCCACCATCACTTCCAATAATTGCAAGGCAGCACCAAATTGGAAGGATCTAGGTGCTCTCTCTTTGTCTACTCTGAGTATATTGTACAGCTGGGTTTTTTCTACAAGGCTATCCTTAGGGATGTTTGGGGTGTCCTACCATGCTGACACCCAAAGAGGAATTTGGCAGAGCACCTGAGGTCTTGGCATTCCCCTAGATGAAAGGAATTCATCCGCACTACATAATATCTGACCTCCTTCCTCTTCCACTTTGTATTCATCCCATTAATCCATCAGAGCTTGTAGGTGGTGGTGGATATGTGAAATCTGAAACTGTCCCCCATAGATGGAGAGTAGGGAGAGATGGGAGAAAAAGATGCACCTCTCCAGATTGGTCAGTGGAAGGTTAACAAGCAAGGGAATTTATTAGGGTCTTTTCTTGGGTGGTGGAAAAGAGGAATAGTTTTCTGCAGCCTCTGCCAAATATTAAAAATTTATATAGAGACTTCAACCAGGGTCACATATACAGCAGGCTTTAACTGGATTCAATCAGCACCCAGTCTCAATACCATGTTTCTACCTCAAGACTGTATTCTTGGAGTAGTTTCTGAGAGCAAGGAAGTTCAGCGAAGGAACATTCTATATAGCAGGGGGGAGAGAGTGGGGAGCCTCCAACTGCCTGGGTCCAGCTCTTGGGTCAAACTAGTGGTCATATCTTCTTATGGCTTTCCTCATCAGAATATTATTCCATTTATCTCCTTTGGGATGTTCCTTTGGTAAAACTCAAAAACCACATCCCTTAGATGTTTCCTTGATATATTAAATGGGTATATAAAAAAAATTTCTCTGTTGAAACAGCCTTGCTTTCAAACTCTTTGTCTTGCTCTAGTCTCAAAAATACTGTATTAGATGTCAAAACTGAATATTACCTCTTTCTGCTTTTGGGGTGTAATAGTCCTAATATTGCCTTGCCTTCATCTGCCCCCACCTCTATGCCCACACAGGCATAGATAGAAAGAATTTTAAGAAGAATTATCCAAGACATGGGCTTAGGGAAACAAGATTGCCAGATGCCCTTCAGTGTAATGCTGAACACTGATTAGAGCACGTAACCTGACTGAGGATTAGGTAACTTTCTAGGGTTGGTTATCTTTATTAAACTACCTTTCTTATTAGCGATTAGGATATTTTACACCTGGTAAGGATGGAAGATAACTTGTATAAAACTGGCATTAATGCAATTGTTTCTTGACTGAGAATAATACAACTGATTCTTGTTCAATAGTGATATAAAATTGTACCTATTCAAAATGTAGTGAAATCTTTGACACATTTGTTTGTAAACTTTTGAAAATTATATAATGAAAATAAGTTATGCACACCTGTCCCTCACTTAATAGATTTAATTGATTTCAAAAACCTTGCTTATATGTTAAAAAATTAAAAATAATAAAATTTTTTATATTATATTAATTTTAATGGGGGAATTATGGTATATTCCATCCTAACCCAAGATATATAATATTTACAAACAGAAAATATATGAATTGAATTATACCAAACTACATGATCATAAATAAACAGCATTATAAATAAATATCATTTATAATTAAGTTAAATTTAAAAAAAGATTTATCATGCTGCTAGGAAGAAAAGGTCACTTTGGGGTTATTGGTGAAAGATGATGGAGAAATACTAAAAAAATCATTTTTTTTAAAGATGCATCTTTACACTCAGGGTTCATGTTTATTATTCACTCAAATTGCACTTGGAAATAAGTTATAGAACATAAAAACACTTTTAGAATAAAACACAGGCCAAACATTAGAGTTTTTTGAAATATGCAACATTTACAGCACTGAGGAATTCCAGAAAACATTGGCTTTTCATCACTCTTGTTTGGCATAAAATTCAAGGTAGAACCTTTCTGGTTCATTCAAACATAGTATACAGGTTCAATTTCATTCTTTATGATATTTTTTAGCTAGAAGTTTTGCTCAGTAAATTGGTGAGTGCATTTATGTTTCAAATTAACATATCAGAATATTATTTCCTTCAGAGTATCTATGGAATATATTAGGAGGAGGGAGTGTAAAGAAGGTTTCAATCTGAAAACAAAAGTAGTCTTTACCCTTAAAGTTGTACAAATTTTTCACAACTGTTCTGGTTAAAAAGAATTGAAGTAGAACAATCATGTGAGGAGGTCTGTGTGTGGAGACTGAACAAGACTAGATATAAAAATAGGTGTAGATATAGGTGCGTGAATAGATGCACATGTAGTACTGGCCTTATAAGGAATTCAAATATGCATCTATCTGTTTGTCTGCCTGTCTAGCTAATCATTAATTTATGTTAACAAGATGAATATCTTGGTTTTGAAAACTTCCAATAACCTATTTTGATTTTTTGTTGTTGTTGATCTATGCAACAAATATTTTTACCTGCATGATAACCTGTACAAACTGAGATAAAATAAACCAGAAACCCCAACCCTGACTTGCTCAGATTTGTGTAAAGTACATAGCTTGTTCCCTACAGTAAAGCCCCCAACATTCTTTCTATTTACACTGAGAACCAGTTTAAATCAAAATAATTTTCAAGAGTAAAGAAAATGTGAAAGAAAGATCAAATGCTTGGGTAGGACACAGCTACACAGAGTGTCTAGGATGTTGGTTTCAACCACAGATTATCAGAGAGCAAGAGGACATTTTGTAAGTTTAAATTTCACATTACATATGAAATCATTGTTCATTATTTATTAAATTATTTTATCTTTAGGTAGTTTGATTCAAAGCATCTCCTCATTTGGGTCAAGTCATGACCTGAGGTGTTGTGAGCCAGATGGCAGGTGTGCCAGAACCATTACACATGCACAAAACCACCGGACCACTTCCCCCTAATCCCTGTGTTCCAAGCCACTTGCCTTGACACATTATTTCTGTTTATTGCCACAAATATTTTATTTGTGTGATTATTTGTGCTACAGCTTGCTCTGAATTTCATTTTCACTTTAACCTTGTATCTACCTAATACTGATTGCCATGATTGTAAAGTGATGAACACATGTTACAGCCTGTATCCCTTATGTTCCCGGCCCTATAAATGTTTTTGTTTAGGACAATAAATCCCAAAACACACTAAAAAACACAGGGAAGAAGCTCATTGGCCCACAAACTGTGAGTGTCCTTGGAAGTACAAAATAGTTGAAGGAGAATTGAAGAATAAAATGACTACTGAGAATGACTAGAGATTATTGATGCAAAAAAGCAGAATCAGATTCCACATGGGTCACACCAGGAAATGTTTGTGATTACCAGGAGCAGAGATGGCTCAAAGACCAGAATTGAAATACTTGGACAAGTATCTCTACCCTTGACCATTAACTCTCACCTTATCTTGGTCCAAGCAGCAGCCGTGAACAAGTCTAAAGGTAGAGAGTGCTAGAGTTTGATTTAGATACCCAGAGCATGAAACTCATTTTTATTTTTGCACTTTTTAAAATTGTTCTATTATAGTTGTCCCAATTTTCCCCAGTTGCTCTCCCCTTTCCTACCCCTCGAGGCTCCTCCCATAGTCAATCCCCACCCTGTTGTCTATGTCTATGGGTCATTTATACCTGTTCTGTAACTAGACCCTTCCCTTCCTTTCCTCCCTTATCCCCCCCCCCCCCCCCCCCCCCCCCGCCTCCAGTCCTTGTCAGTTTGCTCCTTGTTCCCATGCCTCTGGTTCTATTTTGCTCATTTCTTTGTCTTGTTCATTAGGTTCCTCTTATAGGTGGGATCATATGGTATTTGTCTTTCACTGCCTAGCTTATTTCACTTAGCATAACACTATCCAGTTCCATCCATGCTGTTGAGAAAGGTAGGAGCTCCTTCTTTCTTTCTGCTCTGTAGTATTCCATTGTGTAAATGTACCACAGTTCTTTTATCCATTCATTTACTGATGGGTACTTGGGCTGTTTCTAGCACTTGGCTATTGTAAATTGTGCTGCTATGGACACTGGGGTGCATAGATTTTTTTGAATTGGTGTTTCAGGATTCTTGGGGTATAATCCCAGCAGTGGAATCACTGGGTCAAAAGGCAGTTCTAATTGTAGTGTTTTGAAGAAATTACATACTGTTTTCCATATTAGCTACACCAATCTGCATTCCCACCAACAGTGCACTAAGGTTTCCTTTTCTCTACCGCCTCACCAGCACTTGTTTGTTGATGTGTTAACGATAGCCATTCTGACAGGTCTGAGGTGGTATCTCATTGTGGTTTTAATGTGCATCTCTCTGATGACTAGTGATGTTGAGCATCCTTTCGTATGTCTATGGGCCCTCTGTATGTCCTCCTTGGAGAAGTGTCTGCTCAGGTCCTTTGCCCATTTTTTAATTGGGTTGTTTGCCTTCCTGGAGTGGAGTATTTGAGTTCTTTACATATTTTGGAGATCAAACCCATGTCCAAGGTATCGCTGACAAATAAGTTCTCCAATATAGTTGGTTCCTTTTTCATCTTGATGATGGTTTCTTCAGCTGTGCAGAAGCTTTATAATTTGATGAAGTCCCACTTGTTTATTCTTTCCTTTATTTCCCTTGCTCTAGAGGATGTATCAGTGAAAATATTGCTATGTGGGATATCTGAAATTGTACTGCCTATGTTTTCCTTGAGGACTTTTATGGTGTTGTAGCTTATGTTTAAGTCTTTTATTCATTTTGAGTTTATTCTGGTGTACTGTGTAAGTGGGTGGTCTAGTTTCACTTTTTTTGCAAGTACAATTGCAGATCACCCAGCACCATTTTTTGAAGAGACTATTTTACTCTGTTTTAGGCTTTGTCCCCCTCTGTCAAATATGAATTGACCATAGAGACATAGGTTTATTCCTGGGCTCTCTATTCTGTTCCATTGATATAAGTGTCTGTTATTATGCCAGTACCAGACTTTTAGGATTACGGTGGCCTTATAGTATAGTTTGATATCAGGTACTGTGATCCCTCCTACTTTGTTCTTCTTTCTCAAGATTGAAGAAAGAAAACTACAGGCTAGTATCACTGACGAACATTGATGCTAAAATCCTCAACAAAATATTGGCAAACTGGATCCTGCAATACATTAAAGAGATCATAAACCATGACTAAGTGGGTTTCATCCAAGGGATGCAAGGATGGTATAATATTTGCAAATAAATAAACATAATACACCACATAAACAAAATGAAACATAAAAATCACATGATCATATCAATAGATGCAGAAAAAGCATTTGATAAAGTACAGCACCCACTTTTGATAAAAAACGCTCAGCAAAGTGGGAGTAGGGAGATCATACCTCAACATAATAAAGACCATATACTAGAAACCTACAGTCAACATCATACACAATGGGAAAAAACTAAGAGCTTTCCCACTAAGATCAGGAACAAGACAAGGGTGTCCACTTTCACCACTTTTATGCAACATAGTTTTGGAATTTCTAGCCATAGCAATCAGACAAAGAAGAGAAATAAAAGGCATTCAAATTGGAAAGGAGGAAGTAAAAACTGTCATTATTTGCAGATGACATGAGAGTGTATATTGAAACTCACTTAAAATTAGCCTGGCATACATTATATATGAATAATTTAGGTTTATATTCCCTAACAATTTTATATTCCTTAGAGAGTATAGGGAGTTTAGTTATTTTATTTAAGTATATTTTATTGATTATGTTGTTATTGTTTTCCCGAATTTTTTCCCTTTGCCCTACTCCAGCTGGTACCCCCATTCCTCTCAGCAATCCCCACCCTTAGTTCATATCCATGGGTTGTACATGTATGTTCTTTGAGATCTCCCTTTCCTATACTATTCTTAACATCCCCCTGTCTATTTTATTCCCACCAGTTAGGCTTCTTGATCCTTGAACCATTTCTCCCTTTCCCCCCCCTTCCGCCTCTTAGGTGATCACCCTCCAAATGATCCCCATACCTATGATTCTGTTCCTGTTCCGTTTGTTGGCTTAATTTGTTTTTGTTTTTGTTTTGGGTTTTTAGATTCAGCAGTTGATAGTTGTGAGTTTGTTGTCATTTTAATGTTCATAGATTTCACCTTCTTTTTCTTTTTTTTTTAAAGATTTTATTTATTTCATTTTTAGAAAGAGGGGAAGGGAGGGAGAAAGAGAGGGTGAGAAACATCTATGTGTGAGAGATACATCAACCAGTTGCCTCTCACATGCCCCCAAATGGGGATCTGGCCCACAACCCAGGAATGTGCCCTGACTGGGAATCAAAACGGCGACCTTTCTATTTGCAGGCTAGAATTCAATCCACTGAACCACACCAGCCAGGGATGATAATCTTCTTTTTCTTAAATAAGTCCCTTTAACATTTTATGTAATAATGGCTTGGTGATGATGAATTCCTTTAGTTTCACCTTGTCTGGGAAGTACTTTGCCTGCCCTTCCATTCTAAATGACAGCTTTGCTAGATAGAGTAATATAGGTTATGGGTCCTTGCTTTTTATCACTTTGAATTCTTGTTGCTAGTCCCTTTTTGCCTACAAAGTTTCTTTTGAGAAATCAGCTGACAGCCTTATGGGAACTCTTGGAGGGTGCTCTGTCCTGCAGAGCTCCCCCAGCCACCACAGATGAGAATTAGTCTACCAAGACATGATCTGCTTAGGGAAGAAAGGCTGACCAGTCTCTCAGAGGAGAAAGGTCTTGAGTCTCTCTTTAAATGGGCTTTTATTGAGTTTAGCTTGCATAGGGATGCATATCAAAGAATGGAGGTATTTTTGGATCACAGGGGTCCTTTTGAGTCAGGGTCTGGTAGACAGGGTGATGCCAATTGGCTGTAAAACCTTGGGAAACAAACTTATTTTGTGCTTGGACCCTTCACATTTAAATTGAGGGCATTCTTAGCGAAGCAGGTTTCACAGGACTTTATTCATTCTTTCTTAGGCCGGATCACCCCTGCCCCACTACCCCCGCCAGGAACTGCTGGTTCCAGCACAAGGCTACACCCCTCTTCGGCATTGAGTCAGGCAGCAGAAGCTAGGCAGCCAAGAGATTAGGAGACTTCACAGATAGAATGAGGACTCAGGCTATGACAAAGCCGAGGGGTGAGGGTTTTTTGTCCCTTCTCCACAAACCCCTAAATCCTTCCCTGATGGCCCCATTCACTACTGTGCCTGTTTTAGATTGTTCCTTCCTTGAGGAATCTTACCCGTCATTGACTATCCAGCCAGCCTCCAGGGGCCAAGCAGGGTGAAGTAAAGGGAACAGAGGCAGTGCCCCTGCCGGGAAGATAAGTTTTGTCTCCTTAGTGGCTTATGGTTCCAAGGTCCCCTAGCCATGGGGCCTTTTTGCCTGTCAGTGAGGTTATAACTCCTGAAACCAGGCAGGACTGTTCCCAACAAAGAACTTCTTTGTAGGTAAGTCTATGCTTTTCTCTTGCTGCTTGTAAGATCCTCTCTTTATCTCTAACACTTGGCATTCTAATTATGGTGTGTCTTGGGGTGGGCCTTTTTGGATCCATCTTGATTGGGACTCTTTATGCTTCCTGAATTTGCATGTCTATTTCCTTCACCAAATTAGGGAACTTTTCTTTCATTATTTTTTCAAATAGATTTCCAGTTTCTTGCTCTTCCTCTTCTCCTTCTAGCACCCCATGAGGTGAATGTTAGACATCTTAAAGTTGTCTCAAGAGGCTGCTTATACTACCCTCATTTTTTTTTCTCTTTTTTTTTTCTCTTGTTGTTCTGATTGGTTGTTTTTTGCTTCCTCATGTGCCAAATCATTTATTTGAATCTTGGCTTCATCCCCTATACTGTTGTTTCTCTATAAATTGTTCTTTATTTTAATTAGTGTAACCTTCATTTCTGACTGGATCTTTTTTATGCTGCTGAGGTCCACACTAAGTTTCTTGAGTGTCCTCATAACCAGTGTTTTGATATCTGCATCTGATAGATTGCTTATCTGCATTTTGCTAGTTCTTTTTCTGGTGTTTTGATCTGTTCTTTGATTGGGCCACATTTCTTTGTCTCCTCATTTTGGCAGCCTCCCTGTGTTTGTTTCTATGTGTTAGGTAGAGTTGATTCACTCCATGTCTTGGTAGTGTGGCATAATGTAGTAAGTGTCATAGAGTCAAGTGGCACAGCCTCTCCCGTCACCCTAGCTGGGTTTTTGAGGTTTAGCTGTCATGTGGGCTGAGTACACCCTCCTCTTGTAGTTGAGTTTTAGTTGCTGTTGGCAGATTAATGGGAGGGATTTACCTCGGCTAGTTAGCTGCAAGGATTTGCTGTGGCCACTGGCCACCAACCTACACACTCCGTGGACGATCAGCTGTGCAGGGCAGGGTGTTGGTGCTCTGAAGTGGTCTGTAGCTGTCTGCTGGGTGCTCTGGCCCTGGGGTTTCCCAGGTGTGCAGGCCAAGGTCAGCGCCCACCTGTGTTCTGCCTGGGGCTGCCCTTACCGAGCTATAAAGCAATGTGAGAAGACTGGTGCTTGTTTTGGGCTTGGAGATTCCCAGGTGAAGGGATGCTATGAAACTAATCTGGCTGCTGCTAGAGCCTGGCCTGGAGCTCACTGAGGCCAGACATTGCTCGTTTGATAGGAATTAGGAAGCTGTGACACCTGAGCCAAGACCAGTTATTCATGTGAAATAGCAGCTTGGATGGCAGTGTAAGTTGGGTGGGGCGGAGTCTCTGGGGATCTCCACGGCAGGTCAAACTGGATTAGCCAGGTTGATGGAGTCTCAAATATGGTACCAGCTTGACAGCTTTGTGGGGAAAGGATTTAGAAAAAGGACAATGGCCTTCCTTCACCTTGATGCCAGGCACTTTGGCCTCTCCCAATGTGCCACTGGTGCCGTTCAAGCTGCCACCCCAGCACTGGACCTCAGAAGGAGTAGGTCTGAGTAGGTGAGTCCATGTGTGGGTGTTTTAAAAGAGGAACTGGTTGGAGCTCCAGCAGTTTCTTCCACCGACTCAACCCCAACTAGTTTTTGCAGCCAGAAGTTGTGGGGATTGGTCTTCCTGGCTGCACTGGTACTCTGGGCTGGGGGGCCTTGTGTGGGACTGGGATTCCTTGCTCCTGAGATAACCCCCCCGAATTTTTGTCCACCACACATAGGTGAGAGACCAGTCCATTCCACCCCTTCTACCAGTCTCAATGGATGTGGTTTCTTTTATTCCATAGTTGTCAGACTTCCATTCAACTCGATTTCTGACATTTCTGAGTGATGGCTGTTCCATGTTTTTATTGTAATTTTGATGTGGTTGTGGGAAGAGACAAGCTGTGTCTGCCTACACTGCCATCTTCACTGGAAACCCAAAGGAGTTTAGTTCTATTCACCCCTTTCTCCCTAAACATGGAGTAAAGACAGACAAAATATAAAAAAGAGAAAATAAATCATGGCCCAGAAGTGCAAAACAGTGGGTAGTGATAAACTTTACCCCTCTTATTTATTTATTTTTTTCTGATCCGGGTCTAAAATCTGGCTATGGCAGAATAAGAATAAAGATCTACAGCTTAGTTTTGCTTCTCTGTTAAAATGTTTGTTGTATTATATTTACTATTATTATTTATAGCACCTTTTTCATCCCATGGCACACATAAACTAATTGCTAAAATTCAATGACATACCTACAACTATTACATATTTTTTGCCCTTCTGACACAAAAAATTGGTATAATTTTGATTCATTCGTACTGATGGCTACAGTTGTGTTGGCTGTTTTTGTTTTTGTTGTTGTTGTTGTTGTTGTTTTGTTTGACAATCCAAGGGAAAGGAGGTCAGTGCTCCAGACTAAATAGTCAGGCTTTGCATGTTTTAAAAATTCAAGCAGCACAACAGTGTGTGTGCCTCCGCACACCGGCTGAAAATTGCTGATTTACAGTGATATAGAAGGTAGGTATAATTTTCTATTTAAAAATTGCTTATCTTACAATTTCACAAAAGTATTTTAAGCCACTACAATGTCATTCCCATGGAGCCAGAGCTGAAAGTCTGTAATATTTGGAGTTAGCTCTTCCGTGCTGATCCCCACCTCTCTCTGCTTTAGAAAACAGGCTCTATAGTAGGTTTCCTTCACTGAGATGTTGCTGAGAGCCAGAGCGGCTAATTTGGTGTTAAATAATCAGTCACTCCACACTCTCAAATAACCTTTATTTAGATAAAGTTCTCAATGTGTTCTTGGCAAATGAGGCTTCTTATTTTTCCCAGAATGTTCTAAAAATTCATGAACTGCTGTGAAATGTTTATTGTAACCATTTTAAACAGATGTGCAGAAATAACTATGATAAACCATCAATGTGTGATAAATGACCTTTCAAACTTAGCACAAATGAATGACAAATGCAGGAAAGAAAATACTTTTCGCATCTAAGCTCACACAGGAGATGCTACAAACTTAGAATCATCCACACAAGAAGATAAAGCTGGCATTAGCTTTAGAACTTAGTTAGTCCAGTTCTTCAATTAATAAATACATAAACTGGATTTTAGGGTAATTTGGTGATATATGGAGTTCCACGGTGACTTAGTGGCAGAATCAAAACTAAAATCAAGATTTCCTCACTTCCAATCCAGTGTTTTCTCACCGCATCGCACTAAATAGCCAGTGCCTGACTAGTGAGCTGCAATGATACAATCCCAATCTACAGTGGTCCGTAAACACCAATTCAATATTTTATTTAAGCCAACTGAAGCCAAAGGGCACAAAACAGTACTTAAAAATATTGAAGGGAGTTAGTATTTGCTCCATTATGCAGTTAATAAACATTTCTAAAAAGAAACTGTGTATTATTAAGTAATTTATCCTCCCCAAAGACATGAATTCTGCATGTTATACTTTCTGTTTAATCAGACAAATTGTGGCAAGTAGATATGTAGGTGCACATTTTTCTGAAGTGATGATTAAAGCAGTAACAGTGCCTACCAAATAAATATTCGGATAGCCAGGAGTTCTTCTAGTTGCACAGGAAGTACTGTCTTCTATTCAGTTTTTTTATAGGAAAACTTTGGGGAAGGGGTATACAAGAAGGGATATACTAGAGGGACATACCATTTCCCTCTAGTGCTTGAGGGAAACGGTATAAATGAAACGTAGGTGGGAATCTTAGAGGTTGAGGAGAAATAAAATTACAAAGTTACTGAAAGAAGTAGTAGAACTTTACTTTCTGTAAAATTTGGCCCAGGGCCGTCCTTGTTAATGACAGTTGGCAATTTAGGACTGTGTCTGTTTGTCTTACCAGATCAAGTCTTCCTGTTACTTTTGTGAGTCTAGTGAGGACAAAGAGAAGCTACAGTCCCGAAGCTTAACTATCAGGACAAAACAAACACACAAACAAAAAACAAACAAAGGCTGCCTCCCTTAACTTGACTTTTGTTTACTCTGAGAAATTGTTTCCCAGGAAGAGGAAGGTGTAAATCAGTAAATAACTTCATTGCTTGCTTCAGGAACTTTCCCAATGCCAATTTTCTGAAAGGAGTGTGTTCAACCAGCCTCTTTCTAGGACAATAGTTTATTTAGGCAGACAGCCTTCTTCTCAGGACAATCTTTTGCTCAATGAGGCAAAGAGATCCCTTACCTGAAAATTGGCAACATAGGAACACTTCATTAAGACCTTCACCTTCCTTTGTCCACAGATTCTAAACCATTATATCAAACACTGCCCATTCTCAGTCGATACAGGCACTAAACACTTGGACTTCAAAAACTGAAGTCTTTAACCCTAGAAATAGCTCTTCCCCACCTTCTTCCTTTAAGAAACTGAGTCTCTCTTGAGGTGATGCTCTCCCTTACTGTAATAAATGAATAAACTGAACGTTCCTTGACCAACAGGTTACTTGGGTGTTTTGTTTGTAAAGTTGGCAACTGACACTACTCACAGCAAAGAGAGCTTTGTACCTTAGGAGTTGCAACTACTTTATTATTCAGAAAATAGATACTTCCTGAAGTTCTTGATAAAAGTTTGATTTATTTTCCAATGTATCACTTATTTGTAAGGCAAGGGGTTATGTAAAGTACCTGTTTGTGTCAGACAAATCCTTGTAACCAGCATTTTCTGTCACTTTCTCTATTGGGTGGCTGTGAGACAGGGCAGCTTTGCTGGCTCACGCCTCCTCCACTCTCTGCTTTGCTTAGGACGACTGTTAACAAACTCCCTGCTTAGGGTGTTCTACCAAAGAAAGAGATGTGGTTAGCATTAAGTAGTTTTAAGTAGTTGTATTTACTTGTATCAAGTAAGGGAGACAGATTCACATCCCAAGGTCTATCTCAGGAAGGGAAGCTTAACCTCTGTGTTTGGTTAATTACACGTTGATTTCTTCTTTGCAGTTAGCTAACCTTATCTGGTTCAGGCTCCCTCAACTGCAGTGTGTCTGCAAATACATTGCTACATTTTAGCAATGAATAAGAATAGTATTTAGTAAGAACCTCCCAGATTTTGTGACCCCATCCTCTATAATACTGCCTGTGGCAAATATAGCTGATGTCTCAGCTGCCCTGCTAACTTTCAACTCAGCTCACTTCTTTGCTCGCCCCCGGGGGGGGGGGGGGGGGGGGAGGGGCATAAAGAGGTCCTCTTGACACAAAAAAAGCTGGCAGTTCTATTGAAGCCCTGCCCTGCCTGACAGAGATGTGGGCTGTCTTCCCCGGGGTGTGACTCCCCTTCAGGTTGCTGCTGGATGACTCCACAGGAACTCTATGGATGTGTGTGGGAAAGATAACCTCCCACCTAGGAATTTCCTTGAACCTACAAAACAAGTACCGTGCTTTGAGGCAGAGAGGGAAGGTAGTGACACATCTCTGATTGGTGCCTCCCCTGTATTTTATCTCCTCCCAACCACTCAATGGGATCAGAAAAGGTAGACTGGTCCTGGCTTCATGGGCATGTGATATGCAGTGTATAGGACTCCACACTTGGTTTAATGCTCTGTTATCACTGTTCTCCATATTCTTAACAATTTTTGAACAAGGGAACCTGAATTTTCATTCTGTAAATTCCATAGCTGGCCCTGGGGAGATTTCCTAACATTCTTGCTAGACACCATGCCCCTTATGTAAGGTAAGGTAACAAATTCTCTAAAATCCTCTCAGTAATCTTGCCTTTCTTGCTACAAAATATTGTCCGTCTTGATGCTTCAACTCAAAAATCCAAATTTAGGTAACAAAATTTGTACAACTCTCCCCTTTTAAGCCTCTTTTTAATAATTTTAACCTCCACTACAGCTTCTCCAAGGCACGAGAAATCTTGGGCTGTTTAGGAAGACACTATTTCCGTGGAAATTCTAAGAGAAAATCTTATTCGTATAGTTTTTATTTTATACACTTGCTTAAAAATAAAATAATTGGGTTAAATATTGGCTACAAATATGACAAAGTTTCAATTTGGTAACAAATACTGGTTAATGTCATATACATACCACAACAGAAAAACTCATGGAAATATAAACAAACAGCCCATTGACATGAAAAATAGTAGTTGTTTGTTAAAAATAAAAAATGAAAATTAATGCAAGAAGGTATTTTATTTGCAAATCAATTTTAAAATAATTTTAAAATATAAAAATTCCTTTAATATTGTCAAAATCCATTCTTACTCATTTCTGCCAGCAGCACTGAGTACAATATATGTAACCCAAACCTTTTATACTTTTATACATTTCATCCAGTACTCTCACCTGAAGAAATCTACCATGATGGTAGGTACCGTCAGAGAATTAGGAACACAATTATTCCCAACAAGGTTATCCGTGCTGCAGACAGTAGTGCTCCCACAATGGTGCTAATTAGAGAAGCAGTCCACAATTTACATACAAAAATGTTTGTTCACTTCAGTGTTATTCGTAAGACAATTGCTATCTTTGTTTATAATTCCTTCTTGAAAATATGTACATATTCTGAATATCCATGCAATGAAAAACAGAATTACACAGAATAGAGTCATCTCTTCCATGTGGACTAGAAATATCAAAAAAAATCTCTAATATAACTTTGCCAAAATTACAATTTCAGTGAAATATTTCCAGATAACCTGCTTTATATTCTACCTTGTTTCAGCTTTATCTTGAGAATAATGTATTTTTATTAGTAGTATCTATGGTATTTCAGTCTTATATTTTCACATAATAAACAATGAGTAATTGTAAGATACAGTAAAATCCTCAATTATATATAATTGATCAATCAAAATCCAATAGCCTAATGCATTTGATCATTACTTAGCGTATTTATATTAAAGATTCAATTCAGCATCAAGTGAGATGTGTTTTAGGCAGAATGGCACATATTTTATGAGAGTCTTGATTTTTGAAAATGAAATATATTTGTCAAGGACCACCTATGGTTAAAAAGAACTCAAAAGTAAACCAAAGTACACAACATAAATTTCGAAATAAGATAATTATAAATACTTTATGGGAAAGCCTTTCAATTCTTTGGATTATTGGAAGAGCTATTCCAGATGGAGGACATTTCAGTTCATGGGCTTTCTGGGCAACATACACGATGTTGGCCGTTTTAAGATCAATTGTGCCAGAGGGAAGAAAAACTATTTTCTCGACCCTCTTAGGGTTGTTGGCTGGTTCTGAGAATTAATGGACAAAGACAGATTAACAGGGGGAAAATATATACATCTATTTAACACATTGAACATTATGTGACACTTGAGTCCTCATAAGGAAATTAAGACCCCAAAAAACAACGAGACCTGCCCGACTACTTTTTTCTGCTAGGCGTAGTGAAAATTGTGTAGTCCTATAGAAATATGACAGAGAGTGGGAAGTAAGTGTAGCTGACTGGGAGAAATCCAGCAAACTGGTTTGTTAAGATTCTTCTTGGTGTCTCTTTGTCTGCAGAGATAAGAATGCCCCTGTCCTCTTGGTATAGGGAAAGCACTTCTCACATGAAGGTTTTAGGACAAATTTTAAGGAACTGTCAGATAAGAGTCTCAAGTTCTGTGCAGTTCTTACTAAATGCATTTAGCTGAATGTTAAAATGTAACACAGTATTTTGCAGATGTAGCTGTGAAGAGGATGAGAGCTTGACAGGAGCCCTACCTGATAAGTGTAGCCAGCTGCAAGAAGAAATCAATGTGTAATTGACTAAATAGTGCATGCAAGCAGTGGCTAAGACTCCCTTCCCTTCCAGGAGACACAGTTTTGGATGTGAATTTCCTGATTCAGTTACTTGTTACAAGTAAATTAAACTACCTTGGGACAACCCTGTCTCCTTCAACAGAACACCGGAAGCCACAAGCTCCTTAAGTTCGGTAACAGAATAAGGCCTCAAATTCCTTTATCTTAACATATTCAACCTGGCAAGTTTCCACGTTTTGGAGTAGCATGTTCTGAACCTCATCAGGACCATCATCCCAATGATGTGTGGGCCTGAAGTCTCCTGATCATGAATGAGTCAGCATTCCTGCAGACATCATGTTCTACAATTTTACTATTGAAGCTGGGGTTCCTGATTTATTGTATGATTTTTATTAATATGTAGCCCTGGCACTCAATTCAGCTTCTTCACAGCATGCCTCATAAGCATTGGCGCTCCCCCTTACATTTTTTAACTCTCTGTGGCAGCAAGAAATGAGGGCCAGGCTCAATGATCACAAGGTATGGGTTTTCTTAAGCTGAAGGTAACGTCATCACCTGCTTTGTGTTTCAGCTCCTGAGCATGAAAGCAGAACTCTTCTTGGCCACATCTCTATGAAACCAAACTGAGGGATGCCAAACGGACCTCAAGACCTAAAATTATTATTTATTGCCCTTGCATCACTATTGACCCATTAAGTTCACTCATAACCCCAAAACTCCTTACTCATGGTGGCTTCTTGTTTGTCAACCCTCTGAGATGCATGTTTTTTTGGAGCCTGGGCTCACAGTTCCCTAATGGATGCCAATCCTAATAAACTAATTATTTTCTCCACTGCAAACTCCTGCTTGTGTGCATGTTATTCAAATATGTATATTTGGTCTGTGTGGGGGGCAGATGAACTCTTGTTTTGCTTGGTAACAGTACTTCTTCCTTCTGAGCAAAGTTGCAGGTTAGGTTTGTGGTGAAGCTGGCCTTCCTGTGATTCAACCTGTTGAGCCAGATTTAAGACAATTTTTTCTCTGAGGCCTGGTAAAATAAATGGATGCTACTTTGTATTTTAACATATACTAATAAGTCTTGGATACAAATAAGAAGACAAATAATAAATGTGTTTTAAATTACTGGAAGTTTTCCTTGGCATCTCTATTTCCAGGTTGTTAACATAAATGTCAAGCTCTTGCATATCCCCTAGCAGTTCCTGTTATAAACAATCCTGTCAACTTTCCACAAATGTTTACTTGTTCTGATCTATTGTAAGCTCCTTAAGGGCAGAGAATTTGTCTGATATGTTGTTTTATTCTCAGTACCTAATACACAGACACAGAACACTGTGCTCAGTAAATACATATTAAATTAACAAGTAAATATTTGTTGAGCAAATGAGTAGTTAAGCTCCAGGTTGGAAACTTCTGGAAATCTGCTTAAGACCAAACTCCATAGTCTAAGGTTTGCCATGGTCCAAATCATGAGTGTATGTATCATAATTAACCCTGGTGCTCCATGTACTGTGTAGCCATCATGCCAAATTACCCTTGGCAGTTATAGCATCATCAAAATCAACCATACACTTGCAGACTTTTTCTTTTATGTATTCCTAGAACAGATAAAAGAGTGTAATAAAAATAATTGTTTAAAAAATGTTGAGTTGCATGGAAATGTAGGGAAGGAAAAACTTTTGAAGCAGAGTGTAGCCAAGAGGAGGGCCCCAAGAAGGGATTTGTAATGGGGTCCAGAACTCAAGGTGTCCAGGAAATATTAGAAAAATGTATGTAGGATGTCCTCACCCCCACAAGCCTGAGCCAGGGGGGATGGGACACATGGAACAGGGCCATTCAGAGCTGTTTTGGGTAGCAAGAGCTTTGCAGCTAACCCCTGGCACAGTCATTTAACATCTATAACCTTTAACTGGTTTCATAGATATGTTAAATAGCTGTGGCCCTGCTTTGAGCCAGGGAGATGGGAGTGACTTCCACCCAAGATGGGGCTGGGAAGCAACTCCTCCTGGTTACAGGGCCTGTGGGAGAGCTTGGAGATGATTGGCTCCATGCCATGGGGCCACACCTGCCCAGACTTACTATGGCAGCCCAGTAAAGCTGGAAGAATACGGGGATGCTGGCAGGTGTAGCTGACTGTAGGAGGAGTCGGAAATGGGGCTGCAAAGGAAGATGGGCGCTGGGATTTAAACCTAGGTGTGGCAGCCATAGAAAGAGAGGACCACAAGGTTTTGGGGGAGAAAGGAGAGGATCATGCAGCTTTGGCGAAGTAAATAGAGAGAACCACATGGTTCTGGAGTGAACAGGAAGGACCATGCGGCTTAGGCAGCGAGAAAGACTTTGCCGGGAAGAAAAGGGGAGAAAGGACTCTTGCTGGTGGGCCGTGAGAAGGTGCCACATGGCTTTGGATTAACTGGAGATCGCAGCAGCCACACAGCTGATGGTGCCGGGAGCCTGAATCAGAGACTTCTGCTTCTTTTCCTGAGACATGGTACCCCGGACTGGGCACAGGGAGAGGGAAGGACTGTGCATCTGTGGGTATTCTAGAGGACTTTAGTATCTTATTGAAGACATTAAGCCATTACTCTAAGTCTGTGTAACTTTTAAATAAATAATTCCTTTCCTTTTCACCAGTCTCTGGCATTGAGAGACGTCTTTCCTCTGGCGGCGGGCATTGCGAACCTAGCAGGTGGGCGTGGGGGGAAGGAACCTCCAGAGACAGAAAGGGGGAATCCTTTCTGTAATAATTTATCGTGAACACCCCCTGCCCTGCTCTGTAACACTTTCCCTTTACACTCTGAAGTTTTTTTGTTTTTTGTTTTACCCTGGTATGTGAACTAATTTGACGAAAGACAAAGTAACAGGAGAAAAAAAAATACAAATTTTACTTAATGTTAGTATTTTTTATGTGTACAGGGATTTACAGAAAAGAAATGCAAAACCCAAAGAAATGGTTAGACCAGGAGGCTTATATATCATTTTAACAAAAGGATGTAAAGTGTGGTACGGTGACCAGGAAATAAATGGTGAATGAGGGGTTTTTTGTTTGTATGCGTATTGTTTATAGTAAGGCTTGTTTCTGCAGACTCGTATCAGTGCCATTCCCAGTTCTGCCGGCATGATAGGGGCAACATTTTTGGAAATGGAAGTTTATGTTGCATTCCCAAAGGGAAATGCATGCCTACTCTTAGGCAGAAAGGAACAGAGCAGAGGGTTCTCTCTATGTATACTATTTCTCAGTTGTCTACAGTTTAAAATGATCCTTATGCCAAAGTGGCATATTTTAGAACGGCTTATTCTGACCCTCCTCAGAAGTTTCCCCTTTTGAACATTCCAGCATTTGATCACCTACTGGTGCTATATTTTCCCTAGGTTGGCGTCAGTCACACATCCTTCAAAAGAAATTACAATGAGAAGGTCCCACTATATTTTAGATGCCAAAATCTCTCCTTTGCCTCTTTAGCATGCCTGTAAATTCCTGCTCTCCATAATCCAAGAGAAAAACAATAGATTCTAACTATTTCTAAAGGCTGTTTTGTAAAAGATCTGTGGATCAATTAAAAAAAAACCTTTTATTGGAAAAGAAAGGTATAAATCACTTTCATAGACCTATGAAGTGAGAAATGATCTGAAAAGAGGAAAATACCTCTAAGCTATATTGGTTTATTTTTTTTCTCCAAACCTTACTATCTCAGTATGCTGCATTTATTTCTTGAAAATTAAATTTCTTGTAAGTAGAATGTCATTCGGGCCTTTTTCCGTTGGCCTTTCCTATTTGCATATAACTGTCATTCTCACGAATATGAGTTTGGCTTGGCAATTAATCAGTGTCGGGATGCCTTCCACTGCACAGAGTAATTCGCATGCAGATAGTTTCCTTAACTTTCTTTATTGAATTCTGAGGGAAATGCAGGGAACATCTGGATTTTTGACATACCTCTGTCTCAATAGATGAAGTGATAACGTTTTCATTGAAGAGATGTAAAACACCTGGGGTGTTAACATTTAATTGAAGCTTGTTTTCTTGAAAGGACAGAAATAAATCTGTACCTTGTCATAATGCATTTCCCAGAAGATGCAGTTATTCCACAGAAATCAGACCATTAAACTGTTACCTCGCTTGACTCTTAGCCAAATGATCAGAATGCTCTTTGTCTAAGGAATACTAATGCAATTGCCATGAAAACATTGGGAATAAGAATAAATATAATCTTGTGATAACTGTATATTTCACTGAGCAAAAATATGTATCGTGAACATATTTTTACTTTTACTTTTTTTAGTCTATGATATCTAAGACAGATTGCCCAGAATAATCTTGTCTCATTGAATTTGGAAGAATATACATTCTGTTATTAAACTTCCCTGTGTGTAAAGACCACACACAATAATAAAGTACATTGCAATTGGCTAAGTGCAGAACTTCAGGATGGTAGTTTTGGTTAAAGCCCACCATTTCAGAGAAGGGTCTTACATGTTTTAAATTTCAAAAATAATAAATAACTAAAATTTGTCTTCTCTCTTATCATCCTGGTCCATAGCACTACATAGGAGCTACAGAACTGTAGCATATTTATACACATATATTTAAAATCCCCTATCCATTCCATATTATTTTTTTCTTTTTTACTTCTAAGAGAACTTAGAATATGTGCTGAAGATATTTTTCAGTTTAAATTATGACATAGACTCATCAAATAAATATATGTCACAGATTTTATTCAACACAATAATTTTGAGGAAACTAGCAAGATGTAAAAGCTGCTTCACAAGAGAATTCAAAGAACACAAACGCAGAGAAACAGAAACACTGTAGTGAATTTGCAGATGCGTACAGATTTGGCCACTAGCTACAGGGCAATGATCGATTGTATCTTCGCTGGACAAAATTAATTGTATAGCTAACAAAAATAATTAGTTGCATTAGTATCAGTTTTCCACAACGTACTGTGGACCTGGAGAAGAAAGATTCATTTTATGTGAACTCTGAGAAGGAATTAACTGCTGAGATGGAATTCTCAAGGTCAACTGAGGGCCCAAATTTTATAAAAACCTAGGAACCATTTGCCGGCAGGCGCTCCTCACATAATCTGCATAGAGGGACAGAGCCCAGACTGAGGTCTTAGCTGCCAGCAGCATGCCCTGCTGGTTTATGCTGACTGAGGCCACCACTGCAAGAAAAGCCTTGTTTTTTCTTTCTACCAGTGGACTCAGACCTGCCCTGTCCAATCTGTACAATTTGGATACTGACAGGGGGCTGAAGAGTTGGAAAATTTTAGTTTATGGTAAATAGTTATAAGCCTAGTAAGTAATGAATATGTTAAAGCTTTTGTTTCAGAAACTACAGATAAGACCCATCCATCCTGGCTCCTGGGAGAAACAGCCAGCCTCCTGGGGCACTGCTAAAGATTACCGCCTGGGGACAAGTGGAGGCATCCGGGCCTTTGTGTTCCAGGGAGAAGACAGATGACCAACCACCCCTGGGAATAGCGAACTGTCCAGGACAAGAATGCTGCAGTCTCTTTCACCTGATTCTCCCTGAATTTCAAAACCCCTCACCACACCTTGTTTATTCCCTGTTATAAAAACAATGGCCTGGGAAGAAAATGTAATATGGTCTGTTAGGGTATGAACCCGTTATTTTCTCAGATCGCCGGCCCTCTGAATAAAGCACCCATAAAGATTCAATCACTGTCATTGTTTATTGGGTTTGGCAAGTGATAGGCAACACCAGCTCCGGTGTTTTTTCTGGTTTCAATGCCATATTTATATAAAGTAGACCTTATTGGGAACCTGTTGGGAACTTCTGCTATAAAAGGCCACCTCCCCTTTGTCTTAGTGGAACACAATTTTAAGTTGTGATCTGAATCTGTGTGTGTCCCAGGCCACAGCTCCCTTCTGCTCTTTTATGTTCTTTTAAAAAATTTTATTTATTTATTTATTTTTAGAGAGAAGGGAGGGAGGGAGGGAGAGAGGGAGAGAAACGTCAACTGCTTGCCTCTTGCATGTCCCCAACAGGAGGCCTGGCCTGCAACCCGAGCTGGTGCCCTGACTGGAAATCGAACCTGTGACCTTTTGGTTCCTAGGCCAACACTCAATCCACTAAGCCACACAAGCCAGGGATTTTTTATTCTTTATTACTGTCTAAAATTAATTTTGGTTTATATTACAAAATTGGAAATTAGATTGAAAACCAGGAAAGGTTAAAATAATCTGGGGGTACTACACAAGATACCAGTAATCAATTTTGTCTATTTCATATTCTTTTACAGTTTTTGTTGATATATGTCATTGTGAGGTCTTAATTTGAGAAGGAAGTTTAATATTCCATTGCACTATGATGCAGCAAAACCAATGAAAGAAGAACCACCCTCAGAATGAGCCTCTTTTCAAAAATGATTTATCAAATTTGAATACTTGCTATTTATCTATATGGTAGCAAGTGCAATTAACCTTTCTGAAGGTTAACTTTAATCTTATATTTCACTTTACATACCAGTTATGTAAGTGTTTGGTCTTTCTTGTAATAATTTTTAATATTCTATGACAATATGAGTTGTGTTAACTGAAAAATAAAAGCATGAGAAAGCATGGGGCTCTGTAAGCATATAAACAAGTTGGTTTGGGGTTTATAGTATGGTTTATACATAGTGGAGTTCATATATACACTCTCATGTGATTGGCCCCCTGATATTTTGCAATGTGGTAGACTTGGTATGTTTGCCTAAGCTCATATCTCAGGGATAATATCTAAGTCTTGATGTGATCCACAGTTCTTGGACGGTTAAAAACTCCTGCCTCAGAACAAAATTATTCTGACCTACTTGACTGCCTAATATTATTGCATTCAATCCTGTAGACTATTTATAGCAAGGGAAACAGCTGGGCGATCACAGAAACTCATGCCTGTTGGAAAGACAAGCAGATTTGTCGGAAAGTCACCCTAAGAGCTCACACTGGTTGTCTGGATACTTAAGCTGTTTGGGAACTGAAGGGGACTGAAGTTTTTCTAACCCAAAATTTCCCTTTTAAGATATTGATTTTAAGCTGGTTATTAATAAATAAAAACCCTTGACTTTCTCACTTTTTTGCCAAAGAAAGTTTAATGGAGAGGCCTGCTTTAGGAAGGGAATTTTAGCGCATTCACTTTAGCTTAATCGAATTAAGTTTGGTAGACAGGAAGGACCCGTGCAAAATCCTTTTCACTGGATCCCCACTGTGTCCCATGGTTTCTGTGTTGCCTGGTAGCAATTTGCTTGCCATGAGTTCCCTCTTTCCCATTTATCTATAAATTGCCTGCTTCCCCTTTGAAATCCCAACCCTTGCCTCCTCTTCTCCTTTGTCCAAACTGGCTATGAATCCCAACCATCCAATGCCTTTTTAAGACCTATATGATGTGACCCCTGAATGTTCATTCAGAAAATAAACTTTGGCCTGGCTGGTGTAGCTCAGTGGATTGAGGTAACCACACATCGACATTTCTCTCCCTCTCCTTCTCCCTCCCTTCCCCTCTCTCTAAAAATAAATAAAATCTTTTTTTTAAAAAAAGACATTCATTTAAGAAAAAAAGAAAAGAAACTTTGGACCCTTTCTTCTGTCAATCTGAATTAAATTAACTGGATTATTAGTCCAGCTAGAAGAATTTAGAATGTGGGAGAAAAATTGTTGTTTACCTCCACAGAACCTCTTTTCCCTACTCACACCTTATTCTATCAAAAACAGGTATATCAGAATTAAACTTCTCAGAAGACTGATGGTTTCTTTCCCCTAGCAGCTGAAGCCACAATCAACTCTTCCCAGATAACTCCAGTTAAGCCTTGGAACTTCTATCCTATCTGTCAGGCACAATTTCCTGCCAATTGTTCTATTAAGAGAGAGAGCATGGGCTGATGGAGTGTCTTTCCTAGAATGCAGACAAACTACCCATCATGTAGAACCCACTGGCCTGATGCCAGCCTGTGTGATAATACTGAAGATCAGAAGACCTGTGCCTTCTTGTTAAACCTTGGCTGCCAGCTTCCTCTATAAAGCCCTTTCCTATTCCCCAACCCATGCCCTGAGATATGGAATTTTTGCCTAGCTCTGGGGAAATACAGTTGGTGATGCTAAAGGGACATACTTTAGAGAGAGGAGATGATCATAAAGAGATCAGACATATACTCCAATCATCATGATATTACATGTGTATTCTCTGGTTTTGCTGATATCTATGAGCTTGCTAAGAAAAAACATATGTGAGTGTTTAGCATTCAGAGATATATAAACAAATATAGTGACCTTGATATCCGCAAGGATGTAGATCAAAGGGAACCCTCAAAAGAACAAAAAAGAGAGAAAAAAATCTCATGGACAAGGACAGCAGTGTGGTGACTGCCAGGGGCAGGGGGGAGGAGGAGGAGGGCATGGGGGGACAAATGGTGATGGACAGAGACTTGACTTGGGGTGGTGAACACAGTGTGTACAGATGATGTGTTTTAGAACTGTGTACCTGAAACCTATATAATTCTGTTAACCCAATAAATTCAATAAACAGGAAACATAATAGAATAACAAAAAAAGACAATAGAAAGAAAGAAAGAAACCCTCATGCACCATTGATTGAATTGCAAATTGGTACAACCACTATGGTAAACTGTAGAGAGGTTCCTCAAAAAATTAAAAACAAAACTACCATATGACCCAGCAATTCCACTGCTGGGTCTTCATATGAAGAAATTCAAAAGATATGTGCACTACTTTGTTCATTGCAACATTATTACAATAGCCAAGATATGGAAGTGACCTAAGTGTCCACTGAGAGATGATTAAATAAAGAAGATGTAGTACATATATACAATGAAACATTACTTGGCCATAACAAAGAATGGCAGCATGGAGGGATCTAGAAGGTATTATGCTAAGTAAAATAAATCACGCAGTGAAAGTTAAATAGCATGTGATTTCACTTATATGTATAATCTTAAAAAAACCCCAAAATACACTAATCAGAAAGACAGAAACAAACTCATAGTGAACAAACTGATGGTTGCCTGATGGGTGGGGGGCTAGAGGGATAGGTAGAAAAGGAGAAGAAATTAGGAAGTTATAAAATAGTCATGGGGATGTAAAGTACAGCATAGGGAATATCGTCAGTAATATTGTCATAGTAATTATGGTGCCGGGTGGGTGCTAGACTTAATGGTGTGGGCACCTTGCAAATTATATAAATCTGTTATCACTATGCTGTACACCTGAAGCTAATATAATATGGTATGTCAGCTGTAATTGAAAATGTAAATAAATAAATTATGGTGAACTTGGGAGAAGGCAGAAGAAACTAAATGCTAGGCAGGGCTCCAGGTTCTTGGGGACATAATACAGTATGAAGAAGACAAGTATGGCCATCCGGACTTGGTGACTGAAATGAATGTATGGAGGAGGACTTTATGGTGGTGTCATTTGAATGCTGTGTCCCTGACTTAGCCCGTATGGCAGCATATTAATACCATGGGTAAGAAAGGACTGTTTATAAAACAAAAAAATGAGTTTTACTTAAATTTTGGGACCCTAGTAATTCTGGTGTGGTGCCCCTATTTAAAAAAAAATGGATCATAAAGTAATAGAAGACGTTTCTGTACCTAAACTATTAACTGTAGGTTGTCCGGAGCATCAGAAGGCATTTGCCAAATGCCGGAGATGAATAACATTAGCGAGAAGAGCAGACTGAGGTAGATCTGTTCCATGATAAGAATAAGTACAAGGGAGCTCTGAGCCATCACCAGGAGCAGCCCGGGAGCAGTGAGGGGAGCAAGTATTTGGGCCACACTCCACAGCAGAACATCAGCCGTTCAAGCTAGAGATGTCAGGAATTTCAAGGGCAATGGTACAGTCCGACCTGCCCATTCAGAAATGCTTGCATGCATTGACATATAAACATATGAATTGGACATAAAAATACTTATTACAACATAAATGATAAGCCATAATTGCTCTTTTGCTTCTTGGGTGTATTTTGGATATCTTTCCAGATCAGTACGGGTGTGTCTTCAGATGCACAGAACTTTAGTTTAAAGCCTGGGTTTGCGACAAAGTGAGCACACTTCACTTTGGCTTTGCACGGTAGTTCCCTCGGCCTGGAAGGTTCTTCCTCCATCTGAATAGTTCACATCATTCCCTGATACATACCTTTCCTGTGTCATCACCGCACCCCCTAGTTCTTTCCCTCATCGCTCTTTTTCTTAGCACTCACCACTATCCGCTTTGCCATTATATATTTATCTATTTATTGTCTACTTTTCTTATGGAAATGTGAGCTCCAGGAAGGTAGGACTTTGTAGGTTTTATTCCACCATACTCCCCAAAGCCTAATATAATGTAAGTTCTGGGTAAATTTAAATGAAATGATAAATTCATTAAGTATTTTATTTGATGATTATCAACAATGTGACTTTCTTATTAGCAAACTTGTTCTCCATACATAAAAATGGGGATAATAATGCTACCTAGCTCATATGGTAGATGTAAAGACAAAAGAGGTTATTTTACTAATTATAATAATAGCTAATTCTTATGTGTCTTGAGCAGACTTTTCAATGAATCTCTCACACCTATAAAATACAGACTTTAGTTAAAACCACTGCAGATACATAACTGAGGTGCAGAGATCAGATGTGATAAAAATATGATTTTATTACAAGTAGCCAGGTTTCAGAGCTTTTTCCACAATAATATACCATGCTACTTCCTTGATACATACAGCATGAGCTCAGTGGAAGATGCTTAATATTGCTGGTGACATTATTGCTGTCGTTGTCCTGTTCTTGTCTTGACCACACAGTGTTTCGTCACACGGATGTACTACATTTTATCTCACAGGTTCTGTACTGTTGTATATTTAAGCTACTTCCATTTTTATAAATCATCACAAGCAATGGAATCCTTGTACATCTATGTGTATATGAGAAAGTACAGAATAAATTTTCAAAGGCATAATAGGGAAGTCAAGCATTTAAACTTTTTATGTATCTCATCAATTTACAGTTTCAAGAGACTGCACTTTTATCCTTTGAGTCCTTAAAGAACAGGTGGGAAACAGAAGGCCCGAGGGCCGAATCTGGCTCTCCACCTTGTTTTATCCCGCCCGGCACCTTGTTTCTACCCGGAGGCAGTGCCGAGCTCCTTGCCCCTAGTTAAGGAGTAGTTACATGTATACAGTCCTAACATTACATTTGTCCCTTTGAATGCAACCTAAAAGCTGATGTGGCCCCCCGTGAAAATGAGTTGACACCCCTGGTTTAGAGAGTACCTCACATGTATTTGTTGCTCACTTATGTATGCCCTTGTTGTCATCAGCACTATTTCATTTTACATTAGAAGTTTAGAAGTTGCTTTTCAGAATTCACAGTCACAATCTCCTTGAAAAACCAAAACAAATTTATCCTATTTGTCTCACTACCCAAATTATTGTAATTGACTTTGCTGTTTTCTTTAAGACACTATTATATTTTCATTTCGGCCATTTGATTTCAAAAGAAAGCTTTTGTATTTACTTATATTTTAATGAAATGGTGCAAATGTCATGGCCACTTGATCTTGAAATTTCTAAGTGATTATAAAAGGTTCTAATAAATCATGTGCTATTCATACCAGTAAATATTTTAGGGGGCTTACCCTAGAGTGTTCTGAGCAAAGGGACTTCTGGAGCATTTATTAATCTGCCATAATGTGCTCTCTGATTTATATCATTTTACAAACTATTTAGGCAAAAACAGAATAATTGAAGTAATATACATCACCTTACAGAACAAAGCTGACTCAAACATAAATATATATATTTTAAAGGCAAGATATCCAAATTTTGTTTGCAGTCTCTAGCTTATTAAGGAGAACAGCACAAATCACTGTAATTTTTCTTAAAGAATATATGCCCTATGTCACTAAAGAGATTACTGAATATTTATATAAACACTGAAAACATTTGAGAAGCGGTTAGGACTGAAGATTACTATTAGCATTTCTAAATGGAATAGAGTATCTGTAAGACACTAACCTGTATATACAAAATTTAATTGTAGCTACAATAACCTTAATTGCCATCACTTTGCCAATGAACCTTTTCAAAAGATACCTGAGAAGACTTGCCAACTTACATCATCCAATTATTTGGAAAGCCTCAAAAAGTACCACTTGCAAAGAGCATGTCAAATAAATGAGATACACACTTCATATATTTGATTGCTTGTCCAACATTTGTGTAGGCAAGCTGTGTTGTGTAGGCAACATTCTCGGCCTTCAAAGGGCTGAAATAATTTTGGGAATGTATAAATGTAACTACTCCTTAACTGTTAAGGAATTGAAATTACATTCGGCCCCTTGAAGGCAACCACGAGGCTGATGTGGCCCCCGGTGAAAATGAGGTTGACACCCCTGACTTAGGTAGAATGAATAGCAAACCAAGACAGGGAAGAGAAGGGAGACGTGTCTCACCCACTAACTCAGCAGTCCTGAGCCTGGTCTGATAATATCGCCAGGTGTTCCGACATCACAAGAAACACTGTGTTAGTGCAGGAGGAGGGCAGCCTTTGGAATTCTATGTAGTGTTTCCACTATCTGGGAAAGAAAGCCTTGAAACTATGCTTTCATAAGACCTGAAATGCAGGAGAGGATCCACAGTGCTCAAAGAAGAATCCATAAATAACTTTGGGTAACTGCCCCAACTTTAATTAACTGCCACCTGTCGTGTATCTGTTTTACAATAGGATGAAAAAATAGAGTTTGGAGCAAGATAAGGATTGGGCTAACAGGCCCCCACACATTCCTAAATTTGGGTAGTCCAGCACCACCACCCACTCCCCCCACCCACCCCAGGAAAGCTGGCACCACATTTACCTGTCAATCAACATGTAACTTTTTTTACTCCCATCCTACCAACTATATAAGTCCTCAGAACAAAGGACTCGCTTTCTTGGCTCTCTTGGCTCTCCGACTGCCAGGCCTCTGGCCACTTCGGGGCTTGCCACCCCAGCCTTCAGCTGCCCTTACTTTCACCACCCCACTTTGCCCTGAACCTATACCTCTCCCCCCACCCCCCACCTCAGCTAGCCCCATTCTCTTCCATGGGAATGGATCACTAATAAACTATGATCACATGCTAATAGACTTGCTGATCTGTATTTCTTTACATGCATCAGAAAGAAGAGCCAGATCTCTCCCATCAACAGTTTCTTATAATGTTCGTGCTACTTATTATCAATAGAATCTATTTTAATTGAAATAAGTACAAGATACTTTTTGGCTGAAAGCATTAAATTAGTGTTAAACAAAATAGAATGCATAGAAAGCCTGGTGACAATCGCAGACAACTTCCTGTCCGAACACGTGGGTCTGTTTTTGTGCATGCAATGCAAACTTGGTTCACTGTGGGCTAAAAGCAGGAAGAAAACAACTCTTGCGTCTTCCTCTTCTTTTTCAAGCTCACTGTTGTCCTCTTAGTTCGAGCCCTGATTACTTGTATTAACTGGTTGTACTGGCCTTCTCTCGCTTCAGAGAGCTACAAATGTTTGGATTTGATGGTGTTGGCTTTACCCCCAGTGAAAGGTAAAACAGTTCAATAAGTAAAGACATGGAATTTTACCTGAGCCATAACCTAAAAGAAGCACCTATTATCTTTTTTTGTGGCCACATTTTATATAAGATATTATCAAGGATGATTTTATGCATTAGGTTGCTCAGAGATTTATTTTATAAACTCACACACATTTCATTTTTATGACATATATATTACTTTGATATTTCTGACGTGTATCTGTTGATTGTTTTTTCTTTTTTAACTTTGTGAGTCTAAGGAACCTAGGGGAATATGTCCTAAAAATGTAGAAAAATGAATTAAATTTTCATTTGTAAATCTAGACATTCATCATCATATTTAATTAACTTGGAAACATGTACATAGTAAGATACACCTACTATGTGAAAGATTTTTTAAT
This sequence comes from Desmodus rotundus, assembly GCF_022682495.2. Lineage (NCBI taxonomy): Eukaryota > Metazoa > Chordata > Mammalia > Chiroptera > Phyllostomidae > Desmodus > Desmodus rotundus. The sequence goes on from NC_071388.1 coordinate 130,838,492, forward strand.
GTGCTGGGTAGGGGGGGAAATGTAAAGCTTTAGAAGTTGGGATCCCTGTTGTAACAGGGTGCAGCCAAGAGGGGGGCCCCAAATACGGATTTGTAATGGGGTCCAGAAGTCACGGTGTACAGGAAATACTAGCAAAATATATACAGGATGTCCTCACCCCCACAAGTCTGAGCTGGAGGATGGGACACATGGAGCAGGACCATTCAGAGCTGTTTTGTACAGCAACAGCTGTCCAGCTAACCTCTGGCATGGTCATTTAACATACCTATAACCTTTAACTGGTTTCATAGATATGTTAAATAGCTGTGGCCACACTTTGAGCCAGGGGGATGGGAGTGACATCCACCCAAGATGTAACTGGGAAGAACTCCCCCTGGGTACAGCACCTGCATGAGAGCTTGGAGATGATTGGCTCCACACCACGGAGCCACACCTGCCCAGACTTACTATGGCAGCCCAGGAAAGCTGGAAGAATACAGGAATGCTGGCTGGTGTAACTGATTGTAGGAGGAGTTGGAAATGGGGCTGCAGAGGAAGACTGTCACTGGGACTTAAACCCAGGTGTGGCAGCCATGCAAGGAGGGGACTGTTAGGCTTGGGCGAGAGTTTGGACCACATGGCTTTGGGGTACTCCCTTTTGCCACGTGGCTTAGGCAGCAGGGGAGACTGCCTGGAAGAAAAGGGGAGAAAGGACTCTTGCTGGTGGGCCATGAGAAGGTGCCACGTGGCTCTGGATTAATCCAGTTAATCCATGGTGCCGGATGGTGCCGGAACCGAGGGGAGCCTGAATCACAGACTTCTACTTCTTTTCCTGAGATACGGTACCCTGGACTGGGCACAGGGAGAAGGAAGGACTGTGTGTGTCTATGGGTATTCTAAAGGACTTTAGTGTTTTAATGAAGACATTAAGTCATTATTTTAAATCTGTATAACTTTTAAATAAATAATTCCTTTCCTTTTCACCAATCTCTGGCATTGAGAGACGTCTCTCCCTGGTGGAGGGCAAGGCAAACCTAGAAGGTGGTTGGGGGACCCCCAGAGAGAAAGGGAAGTCCCTTTCAATAATAGTATATCGTACACCCCTCCTCCCCGGGGTCTGTTCAGCAACACTTTCACAGAAAGCTCACAATTTAGTAAAAGGGATACTACAGTTACATAAAAACAAAATTCAAGGGAGTGTGTAATTTGGCGGGAGACAAGAGAGATGTAAACAATGAGTAATTATGGAAATTCATAGGATAAAGATAATACTTAGTAATTTACAGCTGAAAAGCCCTTTGATTTATTCATCTTCAACAGAATCACTCTGTTTTTATCTGTTTTATTTGTTTATGCTCCTGGCTAGGATTTCTTCTAAAGAGAGGATGCTGTGGGAAAAATAAGTTTGAAATTACTGCTCTCATAACGAAGTGGACCAGTGGCAAAGCTTTGTAAAACAATACTGGGTAATCTAACTTACATGCATATGCTTATTTTATGATGCATCACGTGGTGCTTTGGAAACATGTTGATTTACTTTTTAACCTGCCAACCTGCTGTGAATTTCAAAGAAAATATAGATGCCGCTGTCTTTTAAATTCCTCAGCCGCTTGCCATTGCCTAAAGAATAAAACCCAAACTTTTTAACAAAACACATTCCCCATCTGGTTCCAACTTATCTTTCTCTATTCCATTTATTCTAATTGCAACCTAATACCCGATTCCACAACCATACTACCTTATGAGATGTCTAAGAAAAGCTTTCAGAACAGAACTCCCCAAGTTGTGCCTCTTTGGCATGGGAGTTATTTTGAGCCGATGGCAATTGATGCCCCGCAAGTTCATGAGAAATGTCTACCTCTCCCTTAAATAGCTTAAATTGGGGGTCTTGTCCAAAATAAGTGTTATTATATATGGCAAGGCAAACTTCTAATTACTGAACATCCTCTTTTCTTATCTTCCCGTGAATGACTGTCCTTCCCTGGAAAGCCCCAAGACTCTACCTCACCCTCGGCTCAGAACGTCATGTGTACCTCATTTTCTGTCTCTGACTCTCTCATATGTGGGCTTTCCATACATGAGCATATAATCAACTTTGTTTATTATTATTTTCTCTTATTAATCTCCCTCATTCAGATTTAATTATTAGACCAGCCAAAAGAAGCTTGAAGAGTAAATTTTATCATCCCTCATATTATTTTTAATGTCCATCTTTCAAATGAGAAAACTGAGATTTAGTATGGTCATTCAACCACAGATGAGAGGCTGTTACATAAACTCAGATTCATCTGCTTCTACGTGTGTGCTCCTAATGCTATTTCCCATGAGTCACTTGCCTCTGCAACTCCAAAGTTTAACCCATGGTCCTTATTTAATATGCATTTGTTAAATGAATAACAAACAAGAAGTTAGATATAAAAGAGAAATATAAGATAAAATTTCACCCTCAAGCTTACCACTTCATGATTGGATACATGGCGTAAATTGTCACATTTCCTAGCCTCCAATATATTTTCTTTTGTAGAAAAGGGGCACAATTTACCAGTTTTTGAGGACTTCTGAAAACGTATTGTTCATTAATCTCAGGCATATTATTAAATGTTGTGACAGCAATATTTTAAGAGTTTTGGTACCTCCTTTGGAAAGTGAAATGCTACAGTGTCACAGTTTTCTAGAATATTTTATGAGTGCTGTGGTCAGGTGAGGATAGGAGGAGAAGTAAAGAGAGAGTATGTAATTCATGATTTCATCAAAAATCAAAAGTGATTTTCATTACTTTTACAGATAACCAAGTGTATTTCCTTTATTTTGAGAATAAACTGAGCCAGAGTAAACACTTTATATTAATTTCTGTGTTGCTTACAAAAACTAACATGAAGTGACAGATACAGACAGTTCACCTGATAGGGGACTCAAAAGTTGGAAAACTTTAGTTTAAGGTAAAAAGTTATAAGCTTAATAAGTAATGTATATGTTAAAGCTCTTATTTCAGAAACTACAGATAAGGCCCATCCTGGCTCCTGGGAAAACAGCTGAGCTCCTGGGGCACTGCTAAAGATTACCAAGAGGGGACAACTGGAGGCATCCAGGCCTTTGTGTTCCAGGGAGAGACAGGACCACATGCCTCCGAGAATAGCTAACTGCCCAGGACAGGAATGTTGCAGCTTCTTTCACCTAATCCTCCCTGAATCTCAAAGCCCTCACCTCACTGCACCTTGTTTATTCTGTGGTATATAAACGTTCACCTGAAAAGAAAAGAAAAGGTGGTCTGTTAGGGTATGAGCCCACCATCTTCTCAGATCACTGGCCATCTGAATAAAGCGCCCATAAAGATTCAATCACTGTCATTGCTTATTGGGTTTGTAGCAACAGGCAGCCCAAACACCTGTGTCCTTTCCAGTTTCACACCTATTTGACAATATTTCAAAAGAGAGACATTTTCATCCAGTCAAGTTACTTTTTAAAAAATGCCTCATTTGAGTTATTTCATTTTTAGATAAATTTAAAATGAATTCATTTACTTACCCCAACCTCTCAAGCATGGCATAAAAAATGACCTTTGTGTCCTGGCCAGTGTGACTCAGCTGCTTGGAGCGTCACCCTGTAACCAAAGTGTTGTGGGTTTAATTCTAGTCAGGGCACGTACAAGGTCTGTCCGTGAAAAGGTCAACCATTGTTAATATGGTGAGAACAGTTTGCACAATATCAAATGTAACTTGGCAGGCAAGTAGAGTGTACCCGAAAGCACAGGCATGAACAGTGAGGATTTCACTGTACTAGTCAATGAGGGCGGTAGGCACTGGTCAATAAGTATTTGTACTGTGTGGCTACTGCATTCAAAAGGACTGAGTGAGTAGAGCAATGAATCTGCATCAAATTTGGCATTAAGCTTGAACATTCCTCTGTGGAAACTATTTGGATGATTCAGAAGGCCCATCTATGGGCACTAGTGATTGGCAGCTTCATCACAACAACACACCTGTTCATGCATTGTATCTCATGCAGAGTTTTTTTGGCAAAACATCAAATCACCCAGGTGACTCAGCCCCCTCTACAGCCCAGATTTGGCACCCTGTGACTTCTGGCTTTTCCCAAAACTAAAATCACCTTTGAAAATGAAGAGATTTCAGACAGTCAATAAGATTCAGGAAAATATGACAGGGTAGCTGATGGCAATTCGGAGAACTGTGTGAGGTCCCAAGGTGCCTCCTTTGAAGGGGACTGAGGCATCACTGTCCTATGTACAATGTTTCTTTTATCTTCTTCAATAAATGTCTCTATTTTTCATATTACATGGATACCTTCTGGACAGACCTTGTACCCAGATTGCGGGTTCAGTTCCCAGGCTGGGCATATGATGCTTAGTCTGAGCATGTATGGGAAGCAAGCAATCGATGTTCTCTCTCACACAGATGTTTCTCTTCCTCCTTCCCTTCCTCTCTCTCTAAACACAATGAAAAAAATGTCCTCAGGTGAGGATAAAAAAAGAAGAAGGAAGAAGTGACTTTTATTTTGTCTTTCAACTCAGCACAACACAAGCCTCTGTGGAGTGCTAGCTTATATTCACCAAATTCAGAGAAAATGCACATACTCTATTTTAAAAACATATGTAAAGCAGAAATGAAAGAGTTCTACCTCCTCCATATAGCACAAAATGACAGCAATCTATTCCTAGTACAAAGAGAGAGAGTTAGATGTGTGCTGAGTCTTCTCAGGAATACACGTCTTTGTGTATGTCTGAGTGAGTGAGTGTGTTAGTTTCCACGGAATTAGGGCTTTTAAAGAAATGAAAGGGAATTTTATTTTATTATTTCATTTTTTAATTTATTTTTTCCTTTCTATTGAATGTATTAGGGTGACACTACTTAAAACAATTACACAGGATTAGGTGCAGAATTCCACAACCCATTGTCTGTACACTGTATTGTGTGTCTACCACCCGAAGTCAAGTTTCCTTCCATCACTGTTTATCCCCCCATACCCTCCTCCATACCCCCCAGCAACCACTACTCTGTTGTCCTTGTTCGTGAATTTTTTTCTATTTTATTACCATTTTTTTCACTTAATTCTTCCACCCCACAACCTGGACTCTCCAATATCTTCCCTCCCCCCTGCCCCAATCCAAGAGTTGTCAGGCAGCTCTGTATCTGTGAGTCTATGTTTGTTTTCTTGTTAGTTAGTTTTGTTCATTGGGTCCCACATGTGAGTGAAATCATGTGGTACTTACCTTCCTCTGACTGGCTTGTTCTACTTATCATAATGCTTTCCAGGTCCATCCTGGAAAGATGCAGTCACAAAGGGAAAAATCTGCACCCCCCCAGCTGAGTAGTGTTCCATTGCATAAATGTACCACAACTTTTTTATCAACACATCTACTGAGGTACTCTTGGACTGCTACCAAATCTTGGTTATTGTAAATAAAGCTGAAATAAACCAGGGGTGCATAGATTCTTCTGAATTAGTGTTAGAGTTTTTTAGGATGAATTCCATGAATTAGAATCACTGGGTCTTAAGGCAGTTACATTTTTAGTTTGTTGAGATAAGTCCACACAGCTTTCCACAGTGGCTACACCAATCTGCACTCCCACCGATAGTCCAGAAATGTTCCCCTTTCTCCACATCCTTTCTAACTAACACTTGTTTGTTGATTTATTGATGATAGCCATTCTGACAAGTGTGCAGTCATATCTCATAGTGGTTTTAATTTGTATTTCTCTGATGATTAATGGCATAGAGCATCTTTTCATATGACTATTGGCCATTTTTATGTCCTTTTTGGAGAAGTTTCTATTGAGATCCTTTGACCTGTTTTAAATCGTATTTTTATGATGTTGAGTTTTATAAGTTCTTTATAAATTTTGGATATTACTTTATAGGTGGACAATACATTCTCCCATTCAGTGAGTTGTCTTTTCATTTTGTTGATGGTTTCCTTTGCTGTGCAAAAATGTTTTAGTTTAATGTAGTCCCATTTATTATTTTTTTATTTCCCTTGCCAAAGGAGATATATCAGAAAAAAATATTGCTACAAGAAATATCCAAGATTATAGCTCCAATTTTTTCTTCTAGGACTTTTATTGTTTCAACTCTAACATTTAAGTCTTTAAACTTTTTTGAGTTTATTATTGTGTATGGTGTAAGAAGGTGGTCTGGTTTCATTTTTTTTCATGTATCTGTCCAATTTTCCTTATACCATTTATTGAATAGACTAGCTTTACCCCATTGTATATTTTTGCCTACCTTGTCAAATATTAAGTGACTGCAAAGGCATGAATTTATTTCTGGGCTGTCTATTGTGTTCCATTGATCTATATGTCTGTTTTCATGCTAGGACCATGCTGTGTCAATTACTCTGGCTTTGTAGTATAGTTTGATATAAGATAGTGTGATTCTTTCTACTTTGTTATTCTCTCTCAAGATTATTGTGGCTATTCAGGATTTTTGTAGTTCCATATAAATTTTTGGCATGTTCTTTTCTAGTTCTATGAAATACACCATTGGTATCTTGATAGGAATTACACTGAATCTATAGATTGCTTTGGGTAATATAGGCATTTTATAATGTTAATATTTTTTATCCATGAGCATGGTATATGCTTCCACTTATTTGTATCTTCTTCAATTTCTTTCTTCTGTGTCTTATAATTTTCCAAGTACAGTTCACTTATATCTTTGTGGCAATTTATTCCTAGATTTTTTATTCTATTTGAAGCAGTTGTGAATGGGGTAATCTTATTAGTTGCCCTTTCATTATTGGAATAGTTCATTATTGGTGTATGAAAATGCAACTAATTTCTGGATATTTATTTTGTATCCTGCTACTTTAATGAATTCATTTATCAGTTACAGTAGTTTTTGGTGGAATTTTTAGGGTTCTCTATAAAGTATCATGTCATCTGCAAATAATGACTGTTATACTTCATGATTTCCAATTTGCATGCCTTTTATTTCTTCTTGTCTGATTGCTATAACTAGGATTTCCAGTACTTTGTTAAATAAGAGTGGTGAAAGCAAACATCCTTATCTTGTTTCTGATCTTTAGGGAAACGTTTGTAGATTTTCCCATTGAGTGTGATGTTGGCTATGGGTTTGTCATAAGTGGCCTTTATTATGCTGAGGTATAATCTTCTCTGTTCTCATTTTGCTGAGCATTTTTATCATAAATAAGGGCTAGACCACATCAAATGCTTTTTCTGCACCTATTGATTTGATCATGTGGTTTTTATTCTTCATTTTATTTATGTAATTTATCATGTTTTTTGATTTGTGGATATTGTACCAACCTTTCATCCCCAAATAAATCTGACTTGATCATTGTGTATGATCTTTTTAATGTATTGCTGTATCCAGTTTGCTCATTATTGTTGAGGATTTTAGCATCTATGTTCATCAGGGATATTAGTCTATAATTTTCTTTCTTTTTATTTAATTATTTATTTTTTAATCCTCACTTGAGGACATTTTTTCTTTGCTTCCAGAGATAGAAGAATGGAGAGAGGAAAGGAGACAGAAACATCAATGTGAAAGAGAAACATTGATTGGTTACCTGCCTTATGCACCCAGACCGGGGATTGCAGGCCCACAGTCCAGGAATTGCTACCACTCAGACCAAGATCATACGTGCCCAGATTGTGGATCCAACACACAACCTAGGTATGTGCCTTGACCAGGAGAAATCAAACCCATAACCGTTCAGTTACAGAACAACACTCCAATCAACTGAGCCACACCAACCAGGGCTATAATTTTCTTTCTTTGTAGTGCCTTTATCTGGGTTTAGAATTAGGATAACACTTGTCTTGTAAAATGAACTTGTATGTTTTCCCTTGTCTTGAATTTTTTAGGAAGAGTTTGAGAAGAATTGGTGTTAGTTCTTTGAATCTTTGGTACAATTCACCTGTGAAACTATCTGTGTTTGGGGAGTTTTTGGGTTACTACTTCAATTTCACTAGTTGTCATCTGTCTGTTTAGTTTCTTTGATTCTTCTTTGTTCAGTTTTGGAAGATTGTATGCTTTTAGGAATTTATCTGTTTCTTTCAGATCACCCAATTTATTGGCATATAGTTGTTCATAATATTTTCTTATAATCTGTTGTATTTTTGTTACAGAGCAAGAGGGTGGGGGTGGTTCACGATAAATTATTACAGAAAGGATTCCGCCTTTCTGTCTCTGGAGGTTCCTTCCCCCCACGCCCACCTGCTAGGTTCGCAATGCCCGCCGCCAGAGGAAAGACGTCTCTCAATGCCAGAGACTGGTGAAAAGGAAAGGAATTGTTTATTTAAAAGTTACACAAACTTAGAATAATGACCTAATGTCTTCAATAAGATACTAAAGTCCTCTAGAATACCCACAGATGAACAGTCCTTCCCTCTCCCTGTGCCCAGTCCGGGGTACCGTGTCTCAGGAAAAGATGTAGAAGTCTGTGATTCAGGCTCCCGGCACCATCAGCTGTGTGGCTGCTGCAATCTCCAGTTAATCCAAAGCCATGTGGCACCTTCTCATGGCCCAGCAGCAAGAGTCCTCTCTCCCCTTTCTCTATGGCTGCAAAGTCTCTCCTGCTGCCTAAGCTGCGTGGCAAGAAGAAGCACTCCAAAACCTCGTGGTCCTCTTTACTCTCCTTCAGAACCGCGTGGTCCTTTTCCCCACTTCAGAACCACATGGACCTCTATCTATCTACTTGCTTCAGAGCCTCGTGGTTCACTCCTTCCTTCAGAGCCGCATGGTCTCTTCTTTCTCCCCCAAAACCTTGTGGTCTTCCCTACTACTTTTGGAGCCGCGTGGTCTCTTCTCTCTCTATGGCTGCTGGGCCTAGGTTTAAATCCCAGTGCCCATCTTCCTTTGCAGCCCCATTTCTGACTCCTCCTACAGTCAGCTACACCTGCCAGCATCCCTGTATTCTTCCAGCTTTACTGGGCTGCCATAGTAAGTCTGGGCAGGTGTGGCCCCATGGCATGGAGCCAATCATCTCCATGCTCTCACGCAGGCCCTGTAACCAGGGGGAGTTACTTCCCAGTCCCATCCTGGGTGGAATTTGGTCCCATCCCCCTGGCTCAAAGCATGGCCACAGCTACTTAACACATCCATGAAACCAGTTAAAGGTTATAGATATGTTAAATGACTGTGCCAGGGGTTAGCTGCAAAGCTCTTGCTACTCAAAACAGCTCTGAATGGCCCTGTTCCATGTGTCCCATCCCCCTTGGCTCAGGCCTGTGGGGATGAGGACATCCTATATACATTTTTCTAATATTTCCTGGACACCCTGAGTCCTGGACCCCATTACAAATCCCTTCTTGGGGCCCTCCTCTTGGCTGCACCCTGCTTCATTTTTAGGAGTCAGTTGTTACTTCTCCTCTTTCATTTCTGATTGTGTTTATTTTGGTTCCTTCTCTGTTTTTCTTGATGAGTCTGGTTAAAAGTTTTTCAATCTTATTTATCTTTTTGAAGAATGAGCTTTTGGTTTCATTGTTCTTTTGTATTGTTCTTAGACTCTATTTTATTTTCACTCTGCTCTTTATTATTTTCTACCTTCTACTCACTTTGCTTTTTGTTCTTTTTCAAGTTCCTTTAAATGTAAAGTTATATTGTTTATTTGAGTTTTTCCTTGTTTCTTGAGATATGCCTATAATGCTATGAACTTCCGTTTTAGGTGTGGGTTCCTTATGTCCCACAGATTTTTGGTTATTATGTTCTCATTTTCATTTGTTTTTAGCTATCTTTTGATTTCTTTCTTGATCTCATTGTTAATCTATTTATTGTTTAGTACATGTTGTTTAGCCTTCATATCTGTGTATTTTCCAGTATTTTCTTGTGATTTATTTCTAGTTTCATACAATTATGGTCAGAGGAAATGCTTAATATTATTTCGATCATCTTAAAGTTAATGAGACTTATATTGTCCTATCATGTAGTCTGCCAAAGAAAATATTCCATGTGTAACCAAAAAGTATTTATACTCTGTTGCTTTGGAGTAGATGCTCTGAAGATATCAATAAAATTGATTTGATCTGGTGTATCATTTAAGGCTACTGTTTCCTTGTTAATTTTCTGTATGGAAGATTTATCCATTGATGTAATAAGGTGTTAAACCCCCCTGCTATGACTCTCAATCTTTCCCTTTATGTCCTTCAGGATTTGATTTACATATTTACATGCTCCTATGTTGGGTGCATAAATATTTACAAGGGTTATATCTTCTTGTTGGATTGCTCCCTTTATCACTGTATAGTGTTCTTCTTTGTCTCAGTATAACCCTTGTGTTAAAGTCTATTTTGTCAGTTATAAATTTTGCTACACCAACTTTTTATTCCTTTCCATCTTCATAGATATGTTTTCCATCCCTTTATTTTTAGTCTGTTTGTATATTTCATTCTGAGGTGAGTCTCTTATAGTCAACACATATTTGTGTCTTGTATTCCTATCCATTCTGCTACCATATGTCCTTTGATTGGAGCATTTACGCCATTTAAATTTAAAGTGATTATTGATAGGTATGTGTTTATTGCCATTTTATTTTTAAAATTATATGTTCCTCTCTGGCTGATGTGGCTCAATAGATTGAGTGCCAGCCTGCAAACCAAAGGGTTGCTGGTTCAATTCCCCGTCAGGGCATATGCCTGGGTTGTAGGCCAGGTGCCCCAGTGTGGGGCATGTGAGAGGCAACCACACATTGATGTTTCGCTCTCACTCTTTCTCCCTCCCTTCCCATCTGTCTAAAAATAAATAAATAAAATCTTTTAAAAAATAGTCCATATAGCCATCCATGAGATAGACTCTTAAAAAATAGATAAAATAATATGTTCCTTTCTCCTTCTCCTTCTCCTCTTCTTCAAGCAGGCCCTTTAACATTTCTTGTAATACTGGTTTGTTGGTAACTAACTGCTTTAGATTTTCTTGTCTGGAAAGCTCTGTATTTCTTCTTCAGTTTTAAATGATAGCCTTGCTGCTGGGTAAAGTAGCCTTGGTTTTAGCTTCTTGTTTTTCATCATTCTGAATATTTCATGCCAATACCTTCTGGACAAAAATGTTTCAGTTGAGAAATAAGTTGAGAGTCTTACAGGAGCTCCCTTGTAGGTATCTAACTGCCTTTCTCTTTCAGCTTTTAAGATTCTCTCTTTGTTTTTAACCTTTGCCATTTTAATTATGATGTGTTTTGGTGTGGCCTCTTTGGGTTCATTTGTTTGGGACTTGCTGTGATTCCTGGACTTGTATGTCTTTTTTGCTATACCACATTAGGGAAGTTTGTGGTCATTATGTCTTCAAATAGTTTCTCGATTCCTGCTCTCTCTCTTCTCCTTCTGGTTTAGTAACACATTGTTTATATCCCTGTGATGCAGATGTTGTTATACTACATATTATCCCAAAGGTGCCTTAAACTTTCCTTTTTAAAAAAATATTCTCTCTTTTTGCTATTATGATTGGGTGTTTTTTTTCTAACTTGTCTTCCAAATCACTGATTTGATTCTCTGCTTCATTCAACCTATGGTTTATTCCTTCCAGTGTACTCTTCATTCCAGATATTGTATTCTTTATTGCTGACTGCTCCTCTGTTATGATTATTATGTCCTTTTCCATGCTGTTGTAGCTCTCACAAAGTTTCTTGAGCATCTTTATAACTATTATTTTCAACTCTACATCTGAAAAATTTCTTGCCTCCATATTATTTAGCTCTTTTACTGCAGACTTCTTCTGTTCTTTCATTTTGGGTGTGTTTCTTTGGCTGCTTTTTTATGTTTCTATGTATTGGGTAGATCTGCTATGACTCCCAGTCTTCATGAGGTGACCTTATGTAATGTCTCCTGTGAGGTCCAGTGTTGCTGACCCCTCAATCATCTGAACTGCATGCTCCACAAATGTCCTTTGGGTGGGTTATATGGGGCACTCCTGGTGTATTTCTGTCTTGATTGCTATTGGCCCATTTATGTATGGAATTGGCTCTCAGACTGGCTGTGAGACTCAATCCTGACCATGGCATGTGAGCTGCTGTGTAGGTGCTGAGCCCTCAAAGTAAAGTTTGCCTCAGTAGGATTTGGTGCCTGCTGAGATCTCTCTTTGGATATGATGCTTGTGAAGTTTATTGATTCTTGCTCTAATGTTACCTGAATCTGACCACTGGGTGTATTGCTTCTGACCTTCTTGGGAGCGACTCTGGAACAGGCCAGTGTAAGGCCCTTGGCAACCTGTTTGTAGCTACAAATGATCCAGTTTTGGCTGCCTCTGCTGGGCCTGGGTACGTGGGAACGACCAAGTTATGGACCAAGACCAGCTTTTACTGAGTCTGGGCCTGGGGGCAGGTCAGCAAAACCCTGAAGACAACCCCAAATCCGCCTCTGCTTGTTTCTGCCTACAGGCTACCTGTAAGCCTCAGTCACTTAAAGAGTCTCTGGATGTACTCCTCAGTAGGGCATACATTCAACATTGTGGGGTTGTTACAGATGGGAGAGGGAGAAAGATCCGAGTTAGAAGGCCTTTCTCTCCCACCTCAATTCTTTTCTCACCACAGGAGAATAATTCAAACAAGAGACAAACATATATAATGGAAATGAAATGGCAAGTTTATTTATGAAACACATACAAGCATAGCATGGAACTGAAAGCAAGCACCCAGTGAGCCTAAATGCCCTACATATAGGGGAAAGAAAGTTGTTAGGAGTTTATTAGTAAGTTAGTGAGTTTACTCTATACACAGGAGCCAAGGCTACAAATGAGTACTTAGCCAATCAAAGCATGCCGACTGTTGGGGTTCAAGGGTTATATACCTCAGCTGGCTTCTAGGTTCCCTTCATCTTCCCCTTGGGAATAATGTATAGCTACAAAGTCTTTCTCAGTTAGTATAAGCTCTTTGTCTTGGTAAAGTTGTTATAGAGGCCCACTTTCCCAGCATAGGGCCCCCTTTTTCTCCTGTGCATTTCCCACCTGTGATGTTCAGGACATCCAGCCATCTTAGTAAGATTGTTACAAAAGCCCGTTTCTCAGCACAGGCTCAAGGACTATCCCCTCCTCCTGTGATATTTTGCTTGTGATCCTCAGGGCACTGGGCTATCTTATCAAACCAAGCTCATGACTGCTGAGTTATTTGGTGAGACATGCCTTTCTTTGGCTTCTAGCCTCCTGTATTAAGTTCTTTGTTATATTGTATGGGTAAAGGACCTGCCTTTATTCTACTCCTGGCCACTCATTCTTAGCTGCTATCTAACAGGGTGAAAAGCAAGTTCAGATGATAAGCCTGTTGATTTTCCTTGAGCTGATGCTTCGTGGAGGGGACTGTTCTACCCAAGAAAGATGGCATCTGCAAAATGGCAAATGACTCAGCATGGGGATCCTGGCAGCTCTCCGTCAGTTCTCTCCCCTGAGCCACAAACCTCAGACTCTTCTCACACAATTGCAATTAACTCTACCCTCCCTCTTCTGGAGCCCAGGGTGAGTGTCTGCGAACGAAATTTTGTGCATTGGCCATTTAAGAGAGTGCCTGTATCAAAAATAGATTCTTGTCTCTCTCTGGTAGATAGAAACCCTGCTGCTTTTTAGAGCCAGAGGTTATATGGGTGCCTCTTCCTGGCTTTGGTGCTCTGGGCTGGGGAGCCCAGCTTGGGGTTTAGACCCCACACTTCTCAGGGAATCCCCCACCCACAGCTGTGATATCCCTGCAGATCCTTAGTCCCTGCTGATGGGAGTGAGGCCACCCTTTTTCACATCTCTGCCCTTCCTACCAGTCTTGATGGGGCTTCTTCTGTATATCCTTGGTTATTAGACTTCTCTTCAGCTAGTCTTAAATTGGTTATTCAGAATGATTGTTCTATAATTTAGTTGCAATTCTAGTTTGGTCTTGGGAATAGCTTCAATCTACTCCAGTACCATCTTGGATCCTACCAACATTGGATTCTTACAGGAGAGCTTTATTAAATGCTATGTCAATAAGATAAAGTCTGAAAGGAAATAATTTTTGAGAAATTCTCCTATTTACTTGATACTTTAGGGGAAAAAAACAAGGTCACACATATCTTAATTTTCTCAATTAATAACATGTCTTCAAACCTTCCATAGTATCTCCTATTAAGTATAATATGTGTGTGCATTTTTATCTTTAACAAGCAACTTGATGTAGAAAAGGTTTTTCTTTGTTATGAGAGTTAAAAAGTCATTTTATTCTTGGTGCAAACCTTTGCTTCTGGTTGAGGGGCTGTAGCACCTTAATAAAAATGGCAAGCCTTCAAAAGAGTTCTGAAAGAAACTGTGATATTTGAAGATAAAAGGGATGAGGGTATTGCCTGCATTCTTTCCTGTAAACCTGAGGGCTAAATCCTTTGATGTGCAATTGTGAAGACTTTAATTCCTTTATCTTTCTACTTCTAAAATACTATCCATGAATTCTTTTTATAAAAACTACGTTAAAATTTCCATACTGAATCATTGCTATTTTGTATGCAGACTAGATAAGCAGAATCCATTTGGACGTCACTGTTTCATTACATTTATTTTTCATATCTTCACTGAGGCAGACTCTTTTATAGTTAAGTAGAAATCTTGGGTGTCTTTAAGGATATTAGGGAATAAAAATAACCTAGGCAATTCAATACCAGAGAAATATTTACTGGCCCATCAATTAATTCATTATCAATCAGCATTTTATTCTCATTTAAAAATGATCAAAATGTAAAATTTTAGTACCATGGTTTTCTATGGCTACTATTAAGCATCAGAGAATAAATATATGAAAGAAATTATACGGAAACTGAATTGTCCTATATGGGGTAAACCTATTTACTCACAGAGATTGTCTGGTATTCTGCAAATCCACACATGCACACTACCGATATTTTTGGAATTTCCCAGCAAAGTCTTGTCTGTGCTCCCAAACTTAGCCTGCTCCCTGTGACATTCAGGGCTGCTCTGACTTGTTAATGGTTTGCAGCTTCAGCGCAATGCCCTGCTGGGCTTGCTCGGTCCCTCCCAGGGCTCTTCCAGAGCAAAGCACTTAGAACGTTACTAGAGACTGATCTGAAACAACTATTTTGATTGACACTTTGAAACTAGAGATGTATCATTTTAATATGGTCAAATAGATTAAAAGGTAGAAAAGATAATGTAGTCTCTTTATATCTATTATCCATTCAGGTAAAGGAAATATTACCAATAAATTTGAAGGCCCCTCTGTAACCTACCCCTATAATATCTCACTCCTTCCACATATTATTTATTTTTTATTTTTATTGAGTTTATTGGGGTGACAATGGTTAATAAAATTATATATATTTCAGGTATACAATTTTATAATCCATTATCTCTATATTGAATGAACACCACTCCAAGTCAAGTCTCCTTTCGTAACCATTTATTCCCCCTTTACCATTGTCTAACTTCCTCCATCCTCCTTTCTGTCTGGTAATCTCCATACTTTTGTCTGTGAATTTGGTTTTGTTGTTGTTTTCTCTTAATCCCTTCACCTTTTTTACCTAGCTCTTAACCCACCGCCCCTCTGATAGCTGTCAGTCTGTTCTCTGTATCTATGAACCTGTTTCAATTTTGTTAGTTTATTTTGTTCACTAGATTCCACATATAAGTGAAATCATACAGTACTTGTCCTTTATTGACTGGCTTACTTCCCCATACCATTTAAATGCATTCATTTATATTTTCACTCTCTGTATATATCATTAGACAATATTTAATTTTGCATGATTTTAAAAAGCATAACAATTTTATCAGGTATATATACTTTTTTCTTTGTCTTTGCCTCCTCAGTTTATATTTATTTTGTTCAGCATTAATTTTTCAATATTAAATTTGCTTACCTTTCACTTTAGTTCATTCATTTTGAATGATATTATTTTTCTTTTCTTTTTTTATCCTACCATATTTATTAAAATCTAAACTTTTAAACAATGTGCCATTGGCAAAGAGGTAAAGAATTAGAAGAATAAACAAAATAAGGAATATATATGCATATATGTGTACACATATATACATATATACACACATATATATATATATATATATACATATAAAACAACTATTGTCATATGCTAAGTTGCTAACTACAATATTGCTGATAAGTTGATATAGGAAAGGAATTGTAGCTCATTTGGGAGAGTAAACTGGTAAAGAAGATTAGAAAATCTGGTTTTTCTCATGGAAAAAATAAGATTTCTTCCTAATTACATATATACTCAAAAATATATTTCAAGTGAAAACCTAAACTTTAAAACTTTTAGAAGTAAATACATGGTACTCTTGTACTTTTCTCACAGCATTGGGATTGTGTGATGTCTGTGTCAGGTGTCAACTTGCCAGGCTGAAATGCACTTCCCAGAGTTGTGTTCTTTGTATGCTCTCTATTAAAGTAGGCTTCAAGAGAGACTCTCTGCTTGTTCAGGGGGAGTCAGCATTTGGACCTGTAGTTGCTGTGTCTACCCGAGATTTTTTTCTTTAGTTTGTGTGATTACTAGAGTAAATTTGTATGTTTACCTCCATGACTAAGGGCCCAAGGTTCTGTTGAACACTTAGCAGATACTTGGTCAGTAATGTCAGAGGCAACAAAAACAGTCCATTTTGGGGGGTTCTAGCCCAGGCTAGTGACATTGTGGCCTACTGTGATCTCCTCACTGCCTGTGCAGCAGACTTCATGTTCCAGCATCAAATGCAGAGACAGTCTCCCTAAAATGTGCTTTGACCATTCTTGAAACGCCAACTACAGTCATAATTGCATTATTCTCCAGAAGATCCCTCAGTTCCAGGTAGATTCTGTTGGACTTTGTGCCAACACTTCATCAGACATGTGCTAACTCATCAAAGATTTACAGTAGCATAGAGATATTCAATACAAATATATTTATACATTTTCTCATTCTTGAGGCATGATTTTAATCTTTTTGCATTAAATTGCAAGTATCTGTCCTGGCTGGTGTGGCTCAGTGGATGGAGTGCCGGCCTGTGAATGAAAGGGTTGCTGGTTCCCAATCAGGGCACGTGCCTGGGTTGTGGGCCAGGTTCCCAGAAGGGGACATGCAAGAGCCAACCATACACTGATGTTTCTCTCCTCTCCCTCCCTTTCCTTCTCTCTAAAAATAAATAAATAAAATCCTTAAAAAATAAATTGCAAATATCTTTTAAAAGGTGAATTTTGAGTTTAGATTTATGGATGTATAAAAAATAATCACTTGTGTATCCATATTACTTCAATTTTCAAAATTTCATTTTCACCTTGTGATTCATTTTTTTCTAAATAAAATTGTATTTTCATACTTTTTTCTAAATAACCCATACAAACAATTGGTATAGTACTTAAAAATTCAAGTCTGTCACTCAAGGTATTGAATCTCCTATTAGAATGTATCTGAAAAATTCTAAAGTCTAAAGTAATTTTTAATAAGAAAACAAGAACTGTTCCAAGTTAGATAATTATCTCTTTCCATCTGTTGCAAATGAGGACTTCTTAAAATTTGACTTTCAAAGTTTGAAGCTGAAAGGAAAATAGCATGGTTGATCACACATTCTACATCCCTTTTTTCCAATGCTTATCAAAGTCTTTCTCCCTGGTTCATACTGTACTCTTTCACTGTGAGTAAGGATGTGAATATTGATGCAAGCCAGCACTGAGTCCCACTTCTTCTAATTTTGCACTCTTTCAAACTTATCAAGCGCCTCAAATTTATTTTAATTCTTGGAATGAGCTCTCCTTCCGCTGCATCCAGGTGTCGTTCATGCTCCTTCTATCAGAGACATTGCTTCCATACTTCAGGACAGAGGTAATGTCAAGTTTCTTCATCACTGTGGTCCTGTAATGCCATAACTGTACCATGTCTGGCACAGAGCAAGCATACAATAACATCTTCATTGACCAGTACATGACAGAATCTTCATACTATTCTGCTTTTTCCCTCCAATCAGCCACCCTCTCTTTCCAAGCTCTTCACCAATCAAACATCATGAGTCTGTCTCCCTAGTCAGCAACACACAGCAGAAAATATCTTTTGAAGCCATTTCTAGTTTTTCCACCTTTATCACTTTCAGTATAGAAAGGTAGCATCTTTATGCACTTGAAATAGTTATTTGTAAACATTACTATTGTGATTAAGGGCAAATAGGAACTAGCTACAAAATTTCATAATCTGAGTAGAATTTAATAAAGAGACTATTTACAAAAGCATAGACAAGATTTAAAGACACATAAGCCGTAGTTCAATACTCTGGGGCAAGTAGAGTTATTAATGCACCTAGATTAGTATTTGGTTTTTGGAACCTTGAAGAAAAGTGTCATGTGTAGTGGGCCATCTTGAAAGAGTTGTAACCTTTAGTCTAAGGAAGCAACCAGGCCTGGGAGCGACATAAAAAGTGGGCAGGTAATATCATCTGGCATTTTCTCCTTCCACTCTCTGATCCCCTTGGCCACATACTAAGGGTGGAAGCACTGTGTTAATATTGTCCATATCGATGAGCCTCAGTGCTCAGAGAACAAGATAAAGAAGTTTGAAGAGTGGATCCAAAGGACAGTGTAAAATACCCAGCAAAGTAATTAATTATTATTCATATAAATATAAAAACAACATATTTCTTTAATGTTTATAATTGTAAATATTCTATGCATACATTTACCCATAAAAGTCAATAAAATATCAATAATGCATTAAAAGAGTTATCAAAAATGCATTAAATCATGGATTAAAATTAATAAAATTTGTTTTGAATTAGGATTAAATTATAAGACACTTCACAGTCTTTATATGGCTGTATTTCTTGCAGCTGAAATAGTCTGTAACTCCTTTTCTACTGTGAAGTGTCCATGGTCTAAAGCTGATGTTCTGATGTGGCCCATGAATTTTGAGTGTGCAAGTCTGTTTAACATAATAGTGTTCTCAATTTAATCTGTATTGTGAAGAAATTGTTTTCATAGCTCAAGCTCCAGTCTGTTACATATATAGCATTACTGTGTACTTCTACTTACATTTTCTTTTTTTTTAACCTTTTTATGTGTGACACTTCAATTAGATTAGTTGTGCTTTCTTTTAGATATTGTTTTTCAACATTTAGCATGTATTCTATCACCTGAAGGGCGAGCTCTCACGCACATGGGTGGTTCTTACCCCAGAGCTTCTATTCAGTCAGTCTGAGGTGGAGTCCAAGAATTTGCATTTCAAACAAGTTCTCTCTTGTTGCTGATGCTGTTGGTGTGGGGACCATACTGTAAAGATCTCTCATTAATGGGACTCTACAAATCATTATGTTTAAAATAATTTTTAAATTGCCATTATATATTACTAGAAGTTATATTTTTGAAAAAGATGTAGTTTCTCTTCATATTTATTTGGGTTACTATATATATTTTATGTAGGTTCAAAGAGCATTTGGGGTTTTAATTATACTAAGGGCTTTAGAAATGTGACATATTGTATTCAGAGATTTAAAATAATTAATGGGCTGTTGGAGGTAGATGACTTTTATACTAAGAATTATTAATGTGGTTTTTAAAATAGTAAAAACAACTAGATTTGTTTAAACTTTGATTTCTAATTGATATTTAACATTTGGTAATTCTAGTATAACAGCCATAGCACTTCAGCATGTTATTAAATTAAATAGACTCACACTGTTATATAAGAAGATATAATATCTTTAGTGGGTCTAGTTTTGAATGTCGAAGGCAAGTATTTTGCTCAGTAATACATTTAAAATGTATTTTTCATTGATAAAATTAATAACACAATTTTCAAGTCACGAACGTGCAATTCCATTTGGAATTTAGAGTTATGAATTTAAGGACTTATTTCTAAATTAAAAATAAAAAGATAGTTCTTGTCTATGCATGTTTATTTATTTGTTCGCTATTATTTTTATTAAGAATTTATCTTGTCCTAAGCCCTTTTCTACTTGATAAAAGTTCCCTGATATGTTTGGACAGGTCTCCTTTGTCTTTCTTTACAAAAAACTTAGCATGGAACTCGGAGTAGAATCAGAGTACATATATGTTTATAAATTAATGAATAAAATGAGCATAAAGTATTATATATACTATAAGTATGTAGTGGTCACAGAAAAAAAACAAAAGAAGTGGTTAATTCAAACACTAGAGCACCACTGTTCAATAGGAATTTCTGCAATAAAGAAAATATTCTATTTCTAGTCCATCCAATATGGTAGCCACTAGCCCTACATGGTTATTAAGCACTTGAAATGTGGTTGGTGCACCGGAACTGAGAAACTGAATTTTTAATTTTCTTTAATTTTAATTAATTTAATTTTAAGTGCAAATAGACACATTTGATTGGTGGCTACTACAGTGGTCTCCCCCACACTTATCCCTGGTTTTACTTTCTGTTGTTTCTGTTATCCATGGTCAACTGCTGCCTGAAAACATTAAATTAAAAATTCCAGAAATAAACAGTAAGTTTTAAATTGCACGCCATTGTGAGTAATGCAGCGAACCTCTTGCAGCCCCACTCTGTCTCACAGGGGACACGAATCATCCCTTTGTCCCGAGTCTCCATGCTGTATATGCTCCCTACCAGTTAGTCACATAGTCATGTCGGGGTTATCAGATGAACTGTCAAAGTATCAAGGTTCTTGTGTTCATGACCCCAAAAAGCAACCAGTAGTGATGCTGGCAATTCACATATGCTAAAGAGAATCCTGAAAGTATATAAGAAAAACACAGTATGTGTAGAGTTCATCACTATCCACAGTGTCAGCCACCTGCTGAAGGTCTTGAAACATATTCCCTATGGGTAAGGGGAGAGAAAAGAAGAGTCTGAAAAGCCTTCATGGAGCAGGAGAACCAGGCCATGAGCTGAACCTTTAAAAATGAGATGGTAAGAACCAGATAATTGCCATTTAATAGGTTTGGAGTGAGGTTCCAGAAATTAAATTATTTACTAACTGTCCACCCCACAATTCCCACCATGGTTCTAATATTCTGGTTGGTCCCCAGACCACAGTTTGAGACACACTACCGTATTAAGGGTATAAGATAAAACCAAAGGGAGTGACCTAGGAAATGTGGGCATTTAAGAAATAGAGACAGGGAAAAAAGCACCGAGAGGGCCTTGCAACCTCTGGGGAATGAGACAAGGAGATGTGTTTTTAAGGGTCAGTCAGAGAGTGGAGGAAGATGAATGGAGTAGTCAGTAGTTTTATTGCCAGAGTAAATTAAGAGGTGGACTGAAGCAACAACATTACATTTGGCGACTAGGCAGCTTTGGCTGTGCTCTCGGCGAGGCAGTGTAGTGGTGCTAACAGCTGGAGGCTTCATGGTTTTAATACATGGAAGATGAGGGAGTGATTAATTATGTTGAGGATTATGCTAGATAAAGAAATGATAAAGCAAGAGCAAGACAATTTAAAACATGTTTTGTTTTCTTTTTAATGAGAAATGTTTGAGTTTGTTTGTAGTTTCCCAGAAAAGGGGTAAAGAACATATAAGAGAAACAGGTAGAAATGAGCTACAAATATGTAGGAAAAATCAAGATTAATTGAATAAACATCCCAGGTGATGATTCACTGCAAGTATATGACGTTCTTATTTTATAGTCAACAAGATTTTTTAGCCCTTATTATATTCCAGGCTTCTATCTCTC
Source organism: Desmodus rotundus (assembly GCF_022682495.2). Classification (NCBI taxonomy): domain Eukaryota; kingdom Metazoa; phylum Chordata; class Mammalia; order Chiroptera; family Phyllostomidae; genus Desmodus; species Desmodus rotundus. The sequence continues at coordinate 130,860,034 of NC_071388.1, forward strand.
TGAGTTTTAATCAGATTCATTTAATCCTCACATTCACCCAATGAGGTAAATTAATGCCAGTTTTACAAAGGGCTGTATCAGAGCGGTAACTGACTCCCCTGAAGTCTCCTCTCTCTTTTTTCCAAGCTTTATTTAGTTATGATTTTAAAATGAAAATTGTGTATGTTAAAGTGTACAATGTGATGATTTTGAGTGATTTAATGTACGTATACATTGTGAAATGACTAGCCAATTAAACTAATTAACATATTTATCACCTTACATGGTTACTATTTTCTTGTGTGTGTGGTGGGAACACTTAATACCTACTCTCTTAGCAAATTTCAAGTATACATTGCAGTGTTGTTAACTATAGTCACCCTGCTGTACATCAGTTCTCCATGACTTATTTTGTAACTAAAGTTTGAACCGCCTGTCCAAAATGTTCTGCTTTGCCCCATCTCCAGCCCTTGGCAACCACCATTCTATTCTCAGTTCCTGTAAGTCCTACGTTTTTAGAACCCACGTGTAAGTGAGATTATACAATAGTTGTCTTTTTCTGTTTGCCTTATTTCACTTAGGATAATGCCTTCAAGATCCATCCATGTTGTCACAAATGACAGGATTTTCTTTTTTATGGCTTTATAATAGTCCAGTTATATAGATATTATTATTATTATTTTTCTATACATATATGTATATATATCTTTATATATATAATTATACATTCATTAAAATGGGTCCATTCATCATCTAAAAGTCTCCTCTTCAACAGGAAATTTATTTTCATGGCCATATCCCTCAAATACAACATTTGGATATTATCTAAAGTGACTTCCTTTGCCATCTGACCTCATCTCTTTCATTAGAAGCACAGCCTAAGCTGGTTCCTCTGAGTGAAACGAACTCCCTTCCCTGGCGAATAAGCCTCATCTCCTGTTCCCCAATCTCCACATGTCAATAAAATGAACAATACCTCTCTCTCTCTCTCTCTCTCCATCTCTCTCTCTATACACACACACACACACACATACACATACACACACATATATATATGCACATACACATATAAATATACACACACATAGACAGAGAGTTAATTATATGTAAAGCACCACATTACTATATTCTCTGTACTAAATGACATAAATTAGTTCAGCTGTAAATAATTCAAAAGATAACTCTGGAATCAAAAGTCCTGAGTATGAGTCATGGCTCTGCCCATTATTAATTATACACTGGACTCTTGGAAACATAGTTTTCCCATCCCAGCTCTTTCAATACACTTCAAAGGATATTTTGGAGAATTGTCAAGATCATAAGAATGAAAACCCTGTATACGGTGAGGTACACTTAACACCACACCACCTTCCATGTGTATGTGCGTGTGTTTTATAACAGCTCTAGGGAGATGTCATTCACATATCATACAATTCATTGTACAATTTAATTGTTTTAGTACATTCATAGAGTTGTAAAATTACTACAATCGACTTTAAAATATTTTCATTATCCCAAAAAGAAACACCACACATTTCAGCCCTCACTGCCCAATCTTCTTATTTCTCACCCCTACCCTACCAGCCCTACATAATGTCTAATCAACCTATGTTCTGTCTGTATAAATTTATTTATTCTGGACTTCTTACATATATAGTACAATAGAATATGAGTGTTTATGCATCCATACTGCAGCATGTATCAGTACTTTATTGTGGACATTTGAGATGTTTCTAGTTTTGGCTCATGAATAATACTGCTGTGAGCATGCATTGCAAGTTTTTGCATGTGGTTTTATTTGTCTTGGGTATATACCTAGGAGTGGAATATTTCTGGGTCATATAAAAACTCTGTCTTTAACCTGGTGAGGAACAGCCACACTGTTTCCCAACAGGCCTGCCTAAAGGTGTTCAGAAAATTTAAGCTTTCCTGATATCAATTTCTATTTTCTTGTGCTAAAATGCATCAGACAGAAAGGACAGGAACAATATGATCTCACTCATGTGTGGGATATAAAACAAAAAGGAACAAACAAACAAAAAAACCCTCATAGATACAGACGGCAGAATGGTGCTTACCAGACGAGAGGAAGGGTGGGGGGAGGATATGAGGATAAACTAGGTCAAATATACAGTGAAGGAAGGACTAGACTCTGAGTGGCGAGCATACAACGGAACATACAGATGATGTATTATAAAATTATGCACCCGAAAGGTATACAACATTATTAAACAATATTAGCCCAATAAATGAAGTCTTTTAAAATTCTGTTTTACCTTTGGGCCTCAGCGTGGATGTTACTGAATCATAAAACGTTCTGTGCTTTAGTTTTCTCTTTTTGTGCTTCCTTGCATCCTATGATTATGTCATCATAGCACATCCTGTTATATGCTAATTGACCATTTATTTCTCTGACATCTCTTTGAGTACTTTCTGCACTGTTGATTGTCTAATGCTTAACACGTAGCAGATACAAAATCATTATTTGTGGACTAAATCCAAGTGTTCGAGTTATAAGAAACTTTTGCTCTTTGTATTTCTCTGAAATTTCTATGTTTAAATAATAAGCCTGTGTTAGTTTTTGTATTACTTTTATAATCAGGAGAAAGTTGTAAAATTATCATATGTAATTATACACATAGTTTTATAATTATACATTATATAATTTATTTTTGATCTACTGAGCATGTTAATTATGTCATCAGGTAAAAATTAACATAAACTTCTTAAAAATATATATCAACTATTTCCTTTAGCATAAAAATACCTTAAATTGTTTACAGTAGCCCTTTTGGGTACTAGTATTTTTGTGGAACATTTTTTAAGCATATTTTATTGATTATGCTATTAAGTTGCCCCATTTTTTCTCCCCTTTATTCCTCTCTGCCCTGCATCCCCATTCCCACCAACATCCCCTCCACTTAGTGTGTGTCCATGGGTCGTGCATATAAGTTCTTTGGCTTCTCCATATCCTATACTAATCTTAACCTTGCCCTATCTATTTTCTACCTACCATTTATGTTTCTTATTCCCTGTACCTTTTCCTCCATTCTTCCCCTTTCCCCTACCCACTGATAACCTTCCATGGGATCTCCATTTTGGTGATTCTGTTCCTGTTCTAGTGGTTGGCTTAGTTTGTTTTTGCTTTTGATTTTTTTTTCTGTTCAGTTGGTGATAGTTGTGAGTTTGTTATCATTTTACTGTTCATATTTTTGATCATCTTCTTTTTCTTATGTATGTCTCTTTAACATTTCATATAATAAGGGCTTGGTGATGATGAACTCCTTTAGCTTGATCTTATCTGGGAAACACTTTATCTGCCCTTCCATTCTAAATGAGAGCTTTGCTGGATAGAGTAATCTTGGATGTAAGTCCTTCCCTTTCATGACTTTGAATACTTCTTTCCAGTCCCTTCTTGCTTGTAAGGTTTCTTTTGAGAAATCACCTGATAGTCTTATGGGAATTTGTTTGTAGGTAACTGTCTCCTTTTCTCTTGCTGCTTTTAAGATTCTCTCCTTATCTTTCATCTTGGCTAATGTAATTATGATGTGCCTTGGTGTGTGCTTCCTTAGGTCCACCATCTTTGGGACTCTCTGGGCTTCCCGAACTTCCTGGAATTCTATTTCCTTTGCCAGATTGGGGAAGTTTTCCTTCGTTATTTGTTCAAATAAGTTTTCAATTTGTGGTTGTTCTTCTTGTGAAACATATTTTAAATATTCCAATTCTCTGTAATAAAAGTGATTTATTTTATATTAAAATGATCCTTATTTTGGAATGTAACATTCCTTTTTTTTTTTTGCAGTGAGTCCATGTTCAACAAGAAGTGTCATAAGCTGGATTTAGCTTCTCAAAAAGCACTGAAAATTTCCTGAACAGAAGACATGAATATTGTGATCTCTGAAAAGGTAAATGTAGCCTCTAATATACAATGGATGCATTGTCGTTCTGAAACTGTATTTAAGAAATCAGTCTCTGATAGCTGAATTAACTCTGAATGCACTAACAGAATTGAGTTTTCATATTTGTGAAATTAAGAACCAAAGTATATGTAACAACAACTTCAAGATATTATCCTCATATAGGACTCAGGATAAAGCTGGCAGCTAGTCTTCCTCTATGACACAGTCACTATATTATCATGAACTTTAGTAAATATACAATGAGATTAAAATACTTGTGGCTCAGATAATTTCAATTTTTTATAGTACATAGTAATGTGTTTTGAGCCAAGTGAATAGGTGAGTCTGTATGTAGTTACTTTCATGAAAAGCACACGCTTTAGCAAAAGATGGGAGAGTGGTTAAGATATGGCCTTTGCAGCCACACTGGCTGAGTAGGAATCTTGGGTCTGCATCTTAACAGCTGTGGGAACGTGGATACATTATTCACCTCTCTGTTCCTCAACTTCCTCCTCTGTAAAGTACCCAAGTACTTACCACATAGGATTCATATAAGGATTACATGTTAATGCTTATACAGTGTAACGATAATATGTGTGAGAACATACTTGGCACTATGTAAATATTAGCTAAAATTACTGAATCTATTCCTTTTGGCCAGTGACTGGATGATTTTAAATGTTTGACTCTGCATCTCTTATAAATCAATCTATACATCAGACATTTTAATAATTTAGTTTATCACATCCCAAAGTGTTTCAAAATATTGGGACTTTACATACTTTTCAATGCCTTCTTTACTCAAATTTTTCATCTAATACTCTAATGATGCATACAAATACAAATTCAAACATAGCAGAAACAGCTCTAAAACCTTACCCGTATTTGAACTTGAAAAAATGTCCCATTACTTGTAGAAATTAGTGTGCTAGACATACCTGCACGTGTTTAGTAGAGAGAAAATAATTAGAGAAAATAGAAATGTACTGCTTTTTTGAACTACATGTTGAAAACACTGTTAACTCAGATTAAATCTGAGCAGCCTTTGGTAAAGTGAGTGGAAAAGGTGCTTTAAAGATTGCCACTGGGGGATTTAAGGAAATAACTTTCACATTAATAACTTAAAGCTATCAGTGTAGAGTTCTGTCCATTTTCCCTTGAGTCATTACTACTTGTCTAGTGAAGGGAATAGTTATATTAAAAGCCAACTTTGAATTTTGTTTTCTTTTTTCCTAGAAATACTATGCATTAATCATTCTTTTTCAGTTACCATTGCCTTTAAGGAGCAACAGAATTTAGTGCTCTGAAAAAAAAAAGAAAAGTAGGGCAACAAAGTCAAGGCAAAAAGAGACTGAGCTGTACCTGAGGATTTATTGGATTGCCCTGATAGGTAATTGTCCTCTTTGGGCTCCTTTGTGCATGCAATTCTTTGCCTCTCCTCCGGTGATTTTCAACCTTCACTGCACATTAGAATCAATAGGGGAGCTTTTTAAAAATTCCAGTGCTCAGACTGCACCATGGGCCAATTAAATCAGCATCTCTGGAAGTGAGTCCCAGGAATCAGCATTTTTTAAAACTCCCCAAGTGATTTCATTGTGCAGGCAATGTAGAGAACCACTGCTCTAGAAAATCTCTGCCACCTCCTTGGCAAAATGCATTAGTGGTCATTTCCCATAACCGATATGTTGTTCGTCGGTGACTATGCCATCCTGTTCATCCAAGAAATAGGGGAGATATTGGCAATAATGTTTTCTTCATTTGCTGTGACCCACAAACGTTCCATCTCACCCGATCTGTTACGAGATTTGAAAAACTCAAACATACTGGATTCTACTAGTGTACTCTCAGATGTTTCGGATTATTATTATGTGGTCTGAATAACACTATTCAACCTCCAAAAATAATAATAACAACAGTAAATATTTTACCTGTATTTTAAGGTTGTAGGGATAAACTTATGCACAGTCTCACAAAGGCGTCACAACTTTCTGAAGTTGGGAGAGCACCTGTTATATTGCTTTTCCCAGTTCAGAAAAGAAGAAATTAAGCCTCAAAATCTTTTTCAAGGTTGTCCAGCTAATCAGTGGACTTACTCATGGACTCCAATGCCCACCTTCTCATTCTCTTTTAAGTACACTATTCAGGCAGTTCTACTAATATGGCTTTTATTATTATGGCCCAAAGATGAACATGTTGTGAAAGTTGTTGGGCAGTTTTCTATCCTCACCTTACTTCTTCTTTCAGCATCATGCAACACAGCTGAATGCTTCTTTCTGAAACAATTTTTCTTTCTTGGTTTCTGTGATACCAGATTCTTCTGATATTTCCTTCTATCCCAACAATCACTTTTTCTCAGTTTGCCAGTCTGGCTGGGTCTTCCTCCTCTGCCCATCCTCTGGACAATGGAGCTCTCGTAGGCTCTTGTACTCCACCTAAACTCTCTCCCTGGATGATCTCACTAATCTCATTATTTTAATTACCATCTATAAGATAATACAACTCACTTTTATATTTCAGTTCCTGACCTTTCCACTGACCTTCATCTGTTTACACAGTTCTTCCTCTTGCATGTCTACTAGACATCTTAAACTTCATCAATACCTAACTAGTCTGTTTGATTTTATCCTCAGATCTGCTATGCCACTGCCCAAATGATCATTATTTTTACCTGGAAGATACAGCAGAATGCTCTTAACTCTCTCTCTGCTTCTGCCCTGATCTCTCTATAGACCATCTCCCTCCATTTAAACCAGAATGATTTTTAAAATCACATTTTAGACCATACCACTTCCTTGCTTAATACACTCCTGGGACATCCAATTCCTTACCGTGAGCTACGAACCCATGTATCATTTGATTCTGCCTTCCTCTTTTACCCATTCATTCATCTATCTCAAAAAATATTTATTATTTCCCTAAGGATTCCTGTATGTGCTCATGTAAAACTGACAGTGGTTGGAAGAGAACAGCTACAGGAAAGAAGGTATGTGTCTCTGTGTGTGCGCAGCTGAGTGTTCTTTTAAGATAAGGTGGTCAGGGAAAACCTCTCTGTCTCTATCTCTCATGGGGTGATGCTTAGCAGATACTTAAATGAGATCGGGCCAGGGCTGTCTAGAGAAAGACACTGCTGAACTCCTTTAGCACCCATACTTAGTCCATATCCTTCAGATGTAGTAGCTCTTTTCCCCTACTTTTAACACGTCAAAGACCTTCTGGTCTTTATACTCATCTTTCCTTTGAAGATCTTTGTCACCAGATGTGTGCATGTCTGTGTTCATGATGCCATCATTTGGATCTCAACCAAGCATCACCTCTTCTAGTAGCTTACCCCTAAGCACCCAAACTATCTCCACATCTTTTGCTCATTTCAGTCTTTAATCCACTTACAAGTGTCTCATCAGTTATTTATTTTTTTTACATAAATTTAACACAGTAAGAAATGTTTTGTTTTTCCAGTTTGCATGGGTGGGGGTTATTGTTTCTGTTTTATTTTTACTTTTATTTATTTTTGGTGCAGCTATTTCCATGACAGCAGTAACCTTAATAGTTTCATTCACTGGTCTGTTCCCAGAGCACAGAACAGTAGTTGTAATTCAATAATTTTTTTTTTAAATGGAAGACTGGACTTGAACCCTGATCTTTAGACCCCATTCTTTTCAACTGTACCACAGTAGTCATTTCTTATTATTACAGGTTTTCCAATATTTAAGAATGTCTACTTTAGCTATTTTACTTTTGTATTTATATGAATTCCCACTACTGGATTATATTGGCAAGGAGAAAAATGGGTATAATCTTCAAAAAATATCAATTAAAATTTATATATTGCCATCTTGTTTTATTGGAAGGAATTGGTTTTTCAGATTCCTGAGATTAAACAGATCTTAATCCCTTAGAAGATGAGATCTGAGTGGGAGAATTTCAGTGTTGAGAGATCTGGGAAGTAGGAAAAAGTGCAGGGAGGTATACAGCCTCTCAACAAATAGTATTCACCCATCACATGGTCTTAAAGATCCCATAAAGCCTCCAGCAGCAGCTTTAGACTATTCAACTGGAGTGACCAGTGAAGCTGATCTGGTCAGCTAGGTTAGCTGTTAGCCCAGGAAAATTATGATTCCCTTTACAAGGTGACTCTTACTCCGTATCCACACTGGAATCTCTCGGGAAGATATTATAATACGCCCATGCCTGCAGCTCACCTCCAGAGACTGCAGTACACTCAGTTCAGGGTGCGTCCAGGACAGGACCTTGAAGAATCCCCTCCAAGGATTTTAACGTGTAAGCAAGACTGAGAAACACTGCTCAAGGATTAAAGTAGCCGAGCCAAAAGGAAGTGACAAATAAGAGGAGCAATAACAGTTTCCACAAAGCGTTGCTCCGAAAAGTACTTTGAGGATTACATACAACACTTTTTAAATTACCTCAATAAAACCAGAATGGCATGTAGAATGCATTGGGTATATCATAGGAAAGCATATGAGAGTCACTACGGGGAAACAGGTTTACGTACCCTAAGAGGATAAGAGAAATTCTGAGCTGCTTCTCTGCAGGAGAGTAATGTTTTCTTTTTTTTTCTTTTTTTCCTCCTGGTATCCTTTCCTCATGGCTCTGAGTTATGGCAAAGAAAAATTAATGAAGCCCTGGAGGAGCACCTGGAGGAGCCCCTGCAGGAAATTCATGGAGGAAAATGCCACACTTTGTAAGGGCAGCCTGAGTAGGTAGCAGTTACAGAATCTTGCCTGCACCTGTTTTTGTTTTTTTGCTATAGCTCCAACAATTCTGATCTCAGGCAATAATTATTTAGCACATCAGCAAAATATTTAATTACTATGCTAGTGTAATAAATATAATGTGTTAAAAGCCTACCACTTAAAAGTACCAATGAAGTAGGTGCTGCTTTACATACATAAACACATTTTATTCTCATAAAATCTTTTGAAGTAGTTATTTTTATCACCATTCTTCAAATAAAGAAAGAGGCTGATGAAAATGAGACAATGGGTTCAAGATCACACAGCTAATAAATGATGGGTGGGTATTCAAAGTCAAGTTTTCCGGACTACAAACCCATGCCCTTTGACAACAGTACTCCACAGCACTACCGCTACCATAGGTCTGACGCTAGGTCAGGTGCTAGGGAAGAACACTTACAAAGGGAACATGTAGCTAACAAAGACTTCAAGTAACATTTCTGGAGCGAGAAAATGTTCCTGAACGCATCAGCCCTCTTTTCTCCCATCTGCTTCCAACTAAATCAACAGATTGTCTCAGGATGTATCTTTCTTGAGAATTACAACATGAGGATGAACAGCCTGCCATAAAAAAAGAATCCATTTATCTCAAAGCCAAATACAGTGATTGTCACGGGTGTGGGTCTTTACATGGAGTTAAGGAATAGAGATGAGTGCAGAAGTTCCCAACAAAGCCAGAGGAGATGAGCTGCCTCGCCAGCAGCATCCTCATCCAAGTGGGAGTCAAACCTGGAGTCAAACCTCCACAGAAAGAAACTTTGATGGGGATACCGAAGAATTTATCTCATCAGGCATTGGGTTTCTTATCTCCAGGTGAGGAAAACTAGAACTACAGCTTCTAATATGAGGATAATAGGACAATTAAAAATGAAAATGTGAAGATTGTATAGAGCTAAGTAACACTTTGCATTCCCATGCCTTTCTGGGAGCCGCCTACAGAGAAATTTTAACGATTTCTTTTACTTTCCTAATCCTCAAAGTAAAACCCACCAGTAGCCTGTAAATAATACAATGGTGTGTGAGAGCCTGTGGCAAAGGCTTTGAGAAAACCCACATGTGCTTATGTTCTTCTAAGTAGATTTTGTGCTTTTTATGTGTTCAGTCAAGAATGAAAACAACATTATAAATGTTATGCTTTCCAGGCTTGACAGATGCTCATCTTGGGATGATGTTACATACACAGATAGAAAATGAGTTGTAACAAGTTTTTTTGCAGAGGATAAGAGGGTGTTTTTTGGAATCCTTGATGAAAACCCACTGTAGCATGTATATTCCTTATTACCCAGATTTATTCTGTAAAACTTTGCTTCTACCATTTTTACCATCGAACTGACAATTTTCAGTGTCCCTATGTTATAACTTCTTACTTGTATAAAGCAGAAATGATGTTTTACAGTGGCTATCTGAAGTACCATTGAGAATTAAATTGCTTTCCTTTCTTCCTCTTCATTGTGAATTTGGGGCAGATGAAAGAGGGAAGATTGGCAGCCAGGGAGTCGAAAGTCCTCTGTTATCTCTGAGGCGAACATGACATGGGCAGAGGCAGCCCAAACTTTTCTCTCCCAGCCATATGCCAGCTTTCAAATCTTAGAAAAAGAGCTCTGTGGGAGAGTGTGTCATTTGTAAAAGACAGGATTTCAAGATAGGCTTTCTTTGAAAAAAATAAAAAAATAAAGAGTTGGGACTTACAAAGCAGTTAAAAGGAAAAATAAAATAAGGTGTAAAAAATTTACAAAGGTACTTTATGGGTTCCTGTTTAGTTTGAGAACAACATGAGCTCTACTTCCTTATCTTTATTATTATTATTATTACTGTTTTGCTACTTGCCTTCATCTGTATGTCTGTTTGCCACCTTGGTAGTCCCTGCCCATTTTTGTTGTGCTTAAACAGGCTCAGTTCCTGTAACAAACTCCTTTATCAGTCGTAGCCAAGTCCTGAGGCTCCCTATAAAAAGATGTGGTCTGAAACGAAACTCCAGACCATGTGGAATGTCTCCACATGCGGCTTCCTTCAGTGGTCTCCCTCTGTTTCCAACCTGTCTGTTCTCGCCCAGGTGATTTAACATTCTTGCTGCCTTGCACCTGGTCTCACCTCACAGCCTAGCTCAATTCCAGCTGTATTCCTGGACAAATCTTTGAGCTCCCTTCTTGCAGCGTGGTAGCCAGGACCATACCAGCCTCTATGGAGCCCATGCTCATAAAAAGCTGGCACAGGCTCAGGGAGTTCTGACAGGATACCTCACAGGGAAATTTTTTCATGGGTTTCTTTCCATCCTGCCAGAAGCCTCCTCTTTCTTTTGTTTCCCAGAGATTTCAAAGAGCTTCTAAACTGCCCAGACTTTCACCATGCTGGAGCTCACCAAATGCTCAAGTCAAAGCTTTGGTCTAACTTGTCCTCAGTCAGCCTTCTGCTGTCCTCCATGCTGCACCATTTACTTCCCTTTCCTCCTTCTGGAAGGGTTTGGTGGCAGATCCATTCAGCTTGTGCTGTGAAGCATAGGCCTGCATAATGCAATATTTAATAAGTGGTTTTCATTATGATGATGAGTGTGCTAACTGACCCCATGATTCTACTTTGTCTAAATTCAATTTTTCATCTCCCAGTGCAAACCTGCTACTCCTGATTTTTGTTTATGGTGCCACCATTTTTCCAGGCTCCCGGCCCTAAGTGTCATGGACTCCTATTTGATTTCTCCCTTGCTGCCACATTAAATCTCTTTTCAAATCTTGTTGATTCTCCTCCATCCCCAATTTTCTCTTTCCACTACTAAAGTCCTTATTCTTTGGATGGAATATTGAAAAAGTCTTCTACTTTGTCCTCCTGCTTCCTGACATTTCCCCTTTGTATCCATTTTATACCCTACTGCCTGATTAAGCTTCCTAAGGCATTTGAATTTCTGTTCTTCACTTACTTGCTGGGTGGTCACAGCATAGTAATAAATCCTTTTAAGTTTCAGTATCTTCTGTGTAAATTACGATAACACCTCAAAATATATTTTTTTAAGTGCTACATTGTCACAGGACACAGCACAAAGCTTTTAGCCTGCTCTTACTAGCTTTTAAATGTCAGAGTATTTAGTCAAATTTATTTCCCAATTGTTCTTTTTTCATTTTTATTTATTGATTTAAGATAGAGGGAGAAACAGAGACATCAACCTGTTCTTCCACTTATCTGTGCATTCATTGGTTGACTCTTGTATGTGCCCTGACAGGGGATCGAACACGCAACCTTGGCTTAACTGGACAACACTCCAAACAACTCCCAGTTGTTCTTATTTTTTGCACTTCTGATGTCTAATAATGATGATGATGTTCGCAATTGACAATGTTAACATCAATAATACCTATATATCAGAATTATTTAAATCACTTTTACATGGATTTACTCATTTAAAGCTGAAGCTATATTGTAGCTACAATTACAGTTCCTTTGTACCAATAGGAAATTAAAGCCAAAATAAATTAAACTTGCCCTAAATCACACAGCAAGTAAGTGGAGGAACTAGGATTTGAACCCCATGAATTGTCCCCAGAGATTGCCTTCTTGCGCAGTGTTCTAAGTTCCTTTATATATCAGCTATGTCTTTTATTCAATATTACTCTTTCAAACCTTGCTTTTTATTATGAAACACTGCAATAGACAGAAAAGTGGACAAATATGCATACCTCATTGAGTCATCAGAAAACAACACCTGGGTCAAATACAGAATATTGCCCCAACTCCTGTAGCCCCCCTTTGCCTTCCCCATACTACCTCTCCCATCCACACACATAAGCACTTTCTTGATTTCATGTTTTATGGGAGACATTTCCTAGGTTTTATGTATACTCCTACCAGTTTAACAAATACTCTAATCATGGTAGAGGAGATCTAAAGATTTTTGAAGTCCATTTCTATTCCAGCACAAAGTATGTGTGATTTTGTGCTAGGCTCCTTTTGCTCAGTAGTTTATGTGTGAGATCCATGTTGTGATGCATGGTCTGGTGGCTCCTTCATCTGCATTTTATGAAGTGTTCCAGTGCATGAATATGCCACTTTTAGTCCGTTTTACCTTTGACACCTTTGAATTAATATTGCTGTGAAGATCTTGTATGTATCTTTCGGAGTGTGTGCCCATGCATTTTTGATGGGTGTATGCCTAGCAGTGAAACTTCTGGTTATAAGAAATAAGTATATTCAAACTCAGTGGAATATGTCAAACTTCCCCACCCCCCATAAATATACATACTTACATTAGCATCAGGAGTATATGAAAGTTCTCATAATTTCATATCCGTATTCATATTTAGTAAATTCCAGTCAAGTCTTTTTAATTTTGGTCATTCTGATAGAAGTATAGTGGAACGTCCTTGTACTTTAAATTGGAATTTCCCAGATTACAGTTTCACTAGTTGGTTGATTTAAAATATCTTACTTTGTGACATGTCATTTTTCTGAGTTCTCCTTTTTCTAATAATTTGAATAAATTTTTAACATATTCTGGATATGAGTGCTTTGTGGTTATATTTATTACAAATATCTTTTGTATATTCTGGCTTATATTTTTCACTTGCTTAATGTTCTCTTTCAGTAATACAATCCAATATAGCAAGTTTTTTTCTTGATGGTTAGTGATTTCGCTACCTAGTTTATTGAGGTACCCACCCTGAGATCTTTATGTTTACACTTACCTACCCTGTGATCATGCAAATATCCCTCTGTGCTATCTTCTAGAAGATTTATGTTTTAAATTTTATGCTTGGATCTCTAATACACACATATTTACTTTTCCATTTACAGTATAAATTGTGGGTCATTTCATTGTTATGATCTCCAATTGACCCATCATCTTTTGTTGAATAGATATTGTTCTGCAATGTAATCACTGTGATTAGTAGTGTCCATATTTGCATGGGTCAGTTTTTTGGCTCCCTATGTTTTTCTTATTATTTCATTATGAACATTTTTAAACACTGCAAAGTTAAAAGACTTGTTCATTAAACCTCATAGGTTCTACATTAACATTTTGTTACAGTTGCTTTATCATATACTCTTGTATCTATCTATTCCTGTAGTCATCTATGAATTCAATTCTTTGTAGCATTTCAAAGTAAATTACAGCTATTAGTACATTTTATCCCAAAACACTCCAACATTCATATTACCAGCTAGAATTCAATATATGTCTATGTTTGTTTGTTTTTTGTTTGTTTTGGCAAATTTACATATAATGACATGTATAAACCATAATTGTGCTGTTTAATAATTTTGATACATGCATACAAAATTTAGTTTAGCCTATTCTTCAAATTTATAGAAATAAAATTATATACTATATATATGTTGAGTAAAGCTTCTGTCATTAGCACAATATTTTTGAGATTCATTTATATACTTACGTGTTGTGCTTTGTTTCTCTTTTTTGCTGAGTAATATTAAGTTGTATTAATATATAGCGTTGTGTTTCTCTATTCTGCTACTAATGAACATCTGAATTGTTTCCATTTTTCAGCTTCTCAGACATAAAGCTACTAAGAATATTCTTGTAAAAGTTTTTTAGTGAACATATGTTCCTCTACCTTGAGTAAATATCTGTAAGTGAAATTACTACCTTATAGGGCAGGTACATGTTTAGGTTCATAGAAAACTGCCAGAACTTTTTCAAGGTGTTTTATACTTTCCTAAACAATGAAGAAGAGGTCTGGTTACTACTCATCTTTTTCAACCCCTAGTATTGTATGATTTTCTTTCTTTCTTTTCTATGAAATTCTGATTAATGTTGCTATTTCCCTAATGACTAATGATGTTGAAACCATTTCAAGACCTTATTGGCCATTTGTATGTCTTCTTTTGTGAAGTCACTATTCAATTCTTTTGCCCATTTTGAAACTTTGTTGTTGTTGTTGTTTTTTACTTTTTATTACTGACTTGTAGGATATATACTGGTAGATATAGGTATATATTGTGGATTCAAATCCTATATTAGATATACATTTTGTAAATATTGTCTCACACATATGCTTATTTTCCTAGTATCTTTTTTGATGAGCAGAATTTTTAAGCACTTATAATGTATAATTTATCTCCCCCCACCTCTTTTATTGTTTTGACTTTCTGTGTCTTTTCTATAAAAACCTTTGCATACTTCCAAGTTATGATGATATTGTCTTTTTTTTGTATGTTAGAAGCTTAAAAACCTAACCAAAGTCCCCCCAATAAATTTAAGAAAAAATAAAATAAAATGAAAATATAACTAGCAAGAAAAAAGCTTAAAAATGTATTTTTAATGCTAAAATCTGTGATCTATTTAAAATTAATTTTTTGTGTGTATGGTAGGTTTCAAGCTCTAAGTATTTCAACATAATTTATTAGATAAACTTTCATTGCCCCACTAGATTGCTTTAGCAACTTCATTGAGAATTAGTTGAACATACAACTGAGAGATTATTTCTGAGCTCTCTCTTCAGCTGTATTGACCTATATGTCTACCTTTATGCCAGAATCGTTGTCTTGATTATAGTGGGTGGCATCATACTAAGTCTTGAACGCCTGTAATTTTCTTTAATTTAAGATTGTTTGGAATTCTAATACAAACGTTCACGTTTCTTTTGTATTTCCACACAAATTTTTCAATTTTTGTCTATTTCTAAAAAAAAGGCTAGGATTATTACAATTGCATTGAATCTATAGATCAGTTTAAAGATAATTTGCAGCTTAACAGTATTCTGTCTTCTAATCTATAAGGATGGCATATTTCTCCATGTATTTATTGGGCTGGCCAAAAAGTTTGTTTGTTTTTTCTGTAAATTAAAAGGCATTTTTCATTTTCACTAATAACTTTATTGATTTGGATATTTTGAGTATGTCAGCTCTCTCCCACATGGTATAACATTGATTGTTCTCAATTAATGTCTCAATTTGATTGCTATCAACTTCAACTGGTCTACCTGATGGTGGAGCATCGCCCAGTGAGAAATCTCCAGCACAGAACTTCACAAACCACTTTTGACACATCCGGTCACAGCACCTTCTCCACACACTGCACAAATCTTTTTTTTTTTTTTTTTTTGCATTTCAATTGCATTGTACCTTTCTTGAATATACCAAAAATGTGTATTTTCTTTCATCTTTAATATTAAAAATGGTTACACAAAGATTCACCAGTTTTGATTTTTTTTTTAACACATGCTTATTTGATGGTTGTCACAATGTAACCTCACAACATTGTTTCAAATGAAGTTAAAGACAACTAGGCACTATTAGAGCCATCTTACAGAAAACAAACAAACGAACTTTTTGGCCAACTCAATACATTTTATTTAAGTTTTTCATCAATGTTTTCATTTGTTTAGTGTACAGGTCATTTTTGTTGCTGTTAAATGTAGTTTTAAGTATTTTATATTTATAAAGTTATTTTTGAAAAAATCAACATTATTGAAGAATTAATTATATGCAATTAATTGTTACCTTTTAAAAATATTCAATTTGATGAGTTTTTACCACAGTTTATTTTTTTAATTAATAAACTTTATATTTTAGACAAGTTTCTATTTGCAGAAAAACTGAACAGATACTATGGAGAGCCCTCATAAAATACCCCTTCACCTCATATACAGTTTTACATATTATCAGTATCTTTTGCTTTTTGAATCCTCACCAGAGGATATGCTTATTAATTTTATCAAGAGAGGAAGGGAGAGAGAGAGAGACAAATATCGATGTGAGAAAGAAACATTGATCAGTTGCTTCCTGTATGCATCCAAATCACAGTTTGAACCCACACCTAGTTATGTGCCCTCATCGGGGATTGAACCTACGATTTTTGGTGTGTGGGACAACACTCCAAACAACTGAGGCACCCATCCAGGGCCTTATTATTAACATCTTGAACTAATGTACTAAGTTTATACAATTGGTGAATCAATATTGGTACATTATCTTAACTAAAGTTCATAATGTACATTTCAGTTCACTGCATGTTGTACACTCTATGGGTGCTAGAAAATGTGTAATGAAATGTATCCACTATTACAGTATCATACAGAAATAATTCACTGCCTTAAAAGTCCCTGTGCTCCACCTAGTCACTTCTTTCCTTCTTTTGTATTAACACCTGAAAACTGCAATCATTTTACAGCCCCTAGAGTTTTGCGTTTTCCAGAATGTCTCAGTCCTGTAGAAAGCCGCTTCTCCATTCCAGGTGGAAGGTTGGAGGGGGCTGGAGTTTGGTATCTACCTTCCCGAAGGATGATTGAGCTCTGGTAAAACCCAATGTGCTAAAAGTATTGACAAATAGTTTTCCTTGAGGACAAGCTTTTCTTAAATTGAAGAGAAAGCTCTGACATATTTCAAAAAGGTTACTTTCCCTCCCTGCACTCCCACCTCCTCACCAGAAGCCCAAGGGGATTTTTCTTTGACTTGTACTCTGAGAAGCTGCAGGGACTCCTAGAGGTAACTGAGCCCTCCAGCAATTTATCAGTTACACATTCTGTTTTATTCTTTACTGGTCTTGGCAGCAGAATTCTGCTGGTGGGTGAAAATTCCAGTCTGGTGAACAGTGATTTTCTGTATTTGCTTTGTCCCTCCAATTTTGAAGACAGCAGTTTATCCTGTGACCTAAATGTAAGAATAGTTGTTGATTTTTAGTTTGTCCAGTTTTTTTCTTGTTGTTCGTGACTTCTAAGCTCCTTACATGTGAGAACAGAAATAAGAAATTAACAAAATAATTTATACATTAAAAAATATTTTTTCTAGTTTCTTCTATTGAAGTGGAATGGTTGACCCAACTTACATCATCTGATATTACTTAAAATAGAAGTCTCCATTATTATCTACTTTAATCTTCATTCCAATTCTATGAATAGTTAATTAATGCTTCTTACAAGAGATGGTAGTGGATGAACATAGGTGCTATGAGAAACAAGTCTCTATGACTAACTGGAAAAGTCTGTCCTGCAGAAATATGGAGTGCATGTTTTTAAATCTGCATTGGAATCAACAAGATAAAGCTATAAGTTGCTTAATTTCTTTGTGCATAGAACCCATTTCTAAGAGATAACTTCGTGGGACTTCTGTACTCCTCCAACACGTTTTGTGAACATTTTCCGAGACAGTAAGCATTCTCTTAGACCATAGAAACTGGCTGCCTGCAAGTTAGGATAAATACAAGCAAGATGGTAAAAGCAGGAAATCATTTCTTTCCTATGTTAGAGCAAAGCTCAGCCTTCCCATAACAAGAAACACTGAGTTGAAATGTAATAGTGAAAAAATTTTTCTCAAAATTGAAACATCTATTAGAATTTGCATTAGTCATGCTTCTACTTGTGGCTTTCACACACTACAAGAGATTTTGAGAAACAGGAGAGGGTCAAGAAGGTCACAAAATTAATTAAAGAATTATAAATCAAGAAGTTTTAGAAAAAGTCAAAGATACTGTATCACTTAGTGAAAATATTTTAATTCTACAATTGCATACAAGTGTGACTTATTAGTCTCCATGATTATATGTTATATAACAGAGAATATACAAAAAGAGTTATGCACAGAGCAAGTAGTCTTAGCATTTAGAAAGACAACATTTTGCAGGCCAACTGTTTAGCATCACTATCGCTTTTCCCTGGTAGGTTGTGGTTAAAAGCACAATATTGGCCTTAGATCTATTGCGTGGCTCAGCTCTAAAACATATTTATCATAAGAATTTGGGTAAAATGTTATTAGCTTTTGTGTGCCTTGATTTTCTTCATAAAGTGAGAGATCTAAAGCACCTAATTTAGTGAATTAAATGAGTGTTAATCTAATATATGTAAATATACACAGTCTTGATTGGCACGTATTGAATATTCCATAAATACTTTTTCCATATTAGATTGGAAGCAGCTATATGGAATGCCATATTCTATAGGGCTATGAAGAAGTTGTTTTGCAAGTACTCTGAAAAACGAAGTGAAAGCAATTAACTTGAATTAAGGGAAGAGCTTATTACTGGAAAAAAAACAATAAATTGATGATGATAATAGCTAATAATGATTAAGCACTTACTATATCACATTTCTATTATAAGTACTTCATATATATTGACTCATTTAATCTACACAAAATCTCCATGAGGCACATGCTCCTATTACGCCTATTTTACATGTGAGAAAGATGGAGACTTCAGTAGCGTTTGCTACATCACACAGCTAAAAAGGGGAGGGATGGGGATTTGAACCCAGGGAGTTTTGATCAATTGATCCAGTATCATGAATAGCCAGGCAAATATATTCAGGAATTCTTTAATACTGAGATGGATTCTCATCTAATCTACTTTAAATGTTTATTTCTACATTAAATTGTGTGCATATTAGTATGAGGTAACATATTGAAAAAGATCTGATAATTCTTTTAAATTGTAGCATAACTACCTAAGTATCATTCCTAATATAACCTAAAAATCAACACACACACATGCATGCACACGGAATCTGTTCTTAGTCTACAGACAATAAAACAAAATTTTCCTTTTCCACACCAACTGTGTATTTTGCTGTTGGCCAGTTTGCTTTGTGTGTGCCGAGTATTGCTTTATCAACGCCAATGTTTTTTGCAGTATGTTGATTGTCACAGCGTTCTGTGTCCCAGAATGCAAAATTGAACGACATGTCAACTGCAGTGAAGATTCCCTGACCATAATCAACATATTCTGTGTTTGATAATTTGAATACAATTCCATAATTGATATCAATATCAAAGAAAGATTTCATTTTTAAGGAAAATCCACTGATTTTTAAAATGAAGCATTTCTGAGGTGGGGTGATTATATACAATATATTAAAAACCATAAAGTGGCTTAGACATATATAAATAAAGAAATCAAATAAGTACTTCAATTCTGCATGCGTACATATATATTCTTACCCCAAGATCTCAGTTCCAAAGGCAGAGTGAAGAACAGCTGAAACAGCATGCCGAAGCAACACAAGCTTATCGTTCCTGGTGTGATGCCCAGCTACACACAGTGTCCCTGAATTCGGGCCTGCGTGACAAACTGACAAAAGCAAGATAAAGAATATTAAATAGCTAAGACTAAGAATATTTAATAGCTAAATCTTTAGTCAGAGTAAAGATTTTTTTAGGTCTAAGATAAGAACCTTTGCCTAGATGATACAGAAGTCATTTTAGGCAGAAAATGTAGAGCCTATAACTGACTGGTGGCCCACTAAACAAGAAAGGGAAATGGAAACGTGCCGCACGTTGCTAACCTGTGTTTATATGCCTCTTTGCTCCTTTGGCATTTGATTTGTTTGTATGTACTTGGACATTAGGTTGATGTGAATGTAAAAATTATCCACTTTTTTGCCTTCTCATAAATGTTATGTGATTTAAACTATTGGATTCTATATTATTTAATATTTTCTTTTAATGCTTTTCTTAGTATAGTTAACATAGATTCGTAGTTAATTTTTATATCTGGAGTTTCATTGACTTTTTGAAATTACCTGAGAAACATAATGACAAAAAGCAAGAGATTATTCTCTTGAAGAAAAAAAAATCTATTAACTACTGTTAGTGATTATGACCCTAAGCGTATCATTCTTAAATGCATTAAGTGTTTGAAAAAATACTGGTCATTTATATGTGTTTTTTTTTTCATTTGATTACTTGGTTTGTAATGGTGGCAATGTCTTCTTCTAAAATATTAATGGATATTAAATAATCAGTGATCTATGCTTAAATCACATAGAGGTCACATCACATGACATGAACATTGTGATAAGACATTGGGGGTAAATAATAAAATGTGTTTAACTAAAATGAGATTAAACAAAAATTTATTTGCATATGTCAGTCAGCAAGTATTTTCTTAATTTGTTAATTTGTGCCTTTATAAAAGGGAAGGTAAACAATAATTTTAGAGAGTGTACTGTTTGTCAAGCACTATGCTAAGCACTTTGTATACTGCTTACATTTCTATCTCAGAAAGCTCAAGTAAGTTAGTCATAATTGTATGCATTTCACATAGCACACAACTGAAGTACTCTAAGTAGCTTCCCCAAGGTCAAACAGCTAGGAAATTGTGTAATCAGGGTTTCAATCTACTAGCATGTTCCTCATATTTATACTGTTTTTACCCACATTGTGTTCTCTGCATTTGTTTGATGGTGAGAAAACTAAAAAAAAAGTGAAATAAATAAAACAGATAAAACATATCAATAAGAGCCAGAAAGTTTGGAAAAGAATAGTTAGATCACTGTGGGGAAAGGGAAGGGCACAGATGTATTTCTGTAATAAGAGCTCCATTGTGTGTTCTAGGCCAACAATACCCGTTACATCTGATGACTGGGGATGTGAGGGAGGAATCATGTTGCATGTTCATCAAATTCGTCATTCACTATTACTGGATTATGTTTGAGAGATTCTGGTAGAATTTTGGACTCTTCCAACAGTTAAAGAAGGTAAGTGAGGATTTTATATGTCCTTGTCTTCAACTCCCCTATCAAGTAGGGGGAAAAAAAATAAGTCTCAGAATAAATTGTGCTTTACTTATAGGCATTGATCAGCAAGCACATATAAATTTATTCATAAAACTTGTCCTTTCAGCTCAGTGGAGTGTCAGCTTTCACTGTCTTTTCAGGTATTCTACTAGCATCTTTCATGGGAAGTTCACTCAGGGTAACTAAATTACTATTCAATTTCAGGTAAAAATATCCTTTCACAAGTGGGTTGATGTGGGACCTGTTCATATTCTAAGTATAAGGCAGTTTCCCAGAGGTATAGCTTTTGAGTCTGCTATATTTTTATACCCTTTTCATGAAAGGATGGAAAGGTTTAACAGTATGTCTCTCCAATCCACACATAATCTCCAAGGGAAAATTATGTCCTGGAATTCATTATGCTAAACAGTAAAGTTTCTGGGTTTCAATTGAGATTAAAAATTGCTTCCACATTTACATACTGATGTGTTCCTAAAGTGCTATGTGTGTGTGTGTGAATACATTTCTGAAATTAAAGTGATTTAAGGAAATTATAGAAAAGTAAGTCGTGCAAAACTCGATAAAGAACTTGAAGTTGATCAGAACTTAGAATTCTGAGTCATAATTGTCCAGATCAAGGTAAGAGAGGAGAGGACTCTGAAAGAGAACTGACTCCCAAATTTATAAATAATTTTCTCCCAGTGAAGGTTTTTGAACAAAGGGAAGAATTGTCTCAGGAGTCTGTATTAAAACTAAACTTAATGCTGTGTTTAGGTTTGGCTTTCCAGGAGTCTGGAAGATTGACTATGTTGCCTTTGGACTATGGTTCCTCTCAGCCTTTGTGATTCTGTCAATAAGAACCCCCTTTGTATGTGGGGTTCTTATTGTGACTTTTTCTTCTTGTCATTATTCCCTAAATAAAGTATAACAACAATTTACACAGCATTTACACTAAGGTATTATAAGTAATCTAGAGATGATTTGAATTATACAGGAGGATGTACGTAGCTTATATACAAGGCCTGGTCCCACAGAACCCTTCAAAGTGAATTTATATGTGTCAGAGCCCGGATAAAACCTCTTGGCCTGCTGGTGCTCCAACTGGGATTAGACACTGACTCTCTCAGATCAGTCCAAGCCTGAGAAAGCACTTTGTCCAGAGATGCCAGGGCTGAAAATTTTCTCAGTCCCAATGAAGCTGAAGCCTTGAAGTTTCCTGGGAGAGTTACTTCAGCAGCTGGGTGTTTTCTCTTATAAGGACAGACTGGCTGTACTGGAAGCTGGTTTGGAACAGGAGGGGAAAGGGGAATGGCAGCTGATGACACTCTACATGCATATACCTACGTATATATGTGTGTTTTAATTAGTTATTTATTTTTTACCTTTGACTCACTCCACAACTGCTCAAAGAGAGTACTGCAATGGACAGGAAGGGGAAACTCTCAGTCTCTCATGGCTTGGTTCTGAAAACGGGCACACAATCTTGAACTAGCACATAGGATCAAGTTGTCAAATGAGACTCACATAAATCAAACCTCTTACCCAATACTGTCCTTTTCTAGTCATGTCAAGAGCATGGGCAATTCAAAGGTTCATGCAGCATTCAGGGTGGACTGAGGCATCAAGGGGCTCCTCTAAATTATTCTTTCCTCATTCAGACATGTACCTCTAATGCAGAATAATAGGTGCAATCTCTTTTGGGAAAGTGCTGAATTATATTTTTCAAGTCTTATAATAAACATTAGTGCTATAATATTTTTAATTTTCAAAAGGTCATTTTATTTTCTGAATGTTCTTTGTTTTAGCACCTTTTTCTTTTAATGAATATAATTGTTACTTATGTCTTTCTGGGGAGATTCATAGTAGTTTTATATATGTATATACATATATATGTAAGCTTATACATATATATGCATATACACATCTGAATCATATATCACACATATGTACCTATGCACACACACATATGTTTATATGTGTACATAAATATATAATTATCTTCTTCCCAAATAATTGTTTCTCCTGATTTTATCTATTGTTTTCTTTCTGTTATTCAGATAGAGTTGGCCTTGGCTGTCCACTCTTGTTGAATGGGGAACTAAAAAGTTAATTGAAAGCTCTGAGCATGTAGAGAGATCTCACATTAGAGTTTTAGTGAGTTCCGCAATCACTTGGGCCATTTTTTAAATATCACAGTGTTAACACCATTAGATCTTCTTGAGTTGGTCAGATTTCTCCAACATTCAACATATAATATAAAATCTTGCAGCATTCTAGGATCCCAAGTCAAAGAAGGGAATTGTGTGGCCTTTTCATTTAACAGTCAGAATATATGCAACAACTTAAACACTTCTTTTTTGGTATTGTGCCCACATATGCACCTGAGCCCTGAACCTTTGTATAAATTTTCTTCTTTTTTACTGTCTTCAGAGGATAAACCTCCTGTGGGGAGGCTCTACCTGCAGGGCCCCCCGTCTGCCATGGATGAGAATAAGTCTACCAAGACATGATCTGCTTGGGGAAGAAAGGTGACCAATTTCTCAAAGGAGAAGGGCCAGGAACCTGTTCCTCAATGGGCTTTTATTGGGTTTAATTTGCATAGGAATACAGGGCATATACGTAAAGTTCATCAATCATTGTCAGGTAGAAATGATCAAATAAAAGATAACATTCAAAGAACTCTGAGGGCTTATTCTAAGTCAGGGTCAGATAGTTAAAGGGCCATAAAACTTTGGGGAACAAATTCATTTCCTGCATGGACCCTTGTCATTTAAATGGAGGGTATTAGCAAAGTAGGTTTCATAGGATTTTATGCATTCTTTCTTAGGCCTGATCGCCCCAGGGAATCCACTCATTCCAGTGCACAACCGCACCCATCTCCAGCATTGTTTCAGGCTTAAGGCATTGTTTCAGATAAGTCAGGGAAGGGAAGTAAAGCAGGCAAGAGATTAGGAGACTTCTTGCAGACAGAATGAGGACTCAGGCAATGTCAAAGCAGAGGGGCAAGGGTCCATAACCCCCTTTTTCTATAGCCCCCTAAGTCCTTCCATGAGGGCCTCTTCATGAACATGCCTGCCTTAAGTCATCCCTTCTTTGAGGTATCTTACCCATCATTAGCTAACTAGTCATTCTCCTGGGCCAAGCAAGGTGAAGTGAAAGGGGGCAGAGGCAGGTCCCCTACCAGGAAGATAAGCTTTGTCTTCTAAGTGGCTTATGGTCCCAAGGTCTTTTTACTCAGCCTTAGCCACAAAGCATTACAGTTTCTGAAACCAGGCAGGATGGTTCCCAACAACCTCAAATCACCTGCCATGTGTATTCATAAAGTAAAAAAAATAGCATGTAAGAAGAATCTGTTTTACAAACATCTTTTAACATATCTTCTTTATTTTAGCCCCTACTTCATTCCTAAGTTTATCAAAGATTTTATGATGTAAACTGGGTTGGTTCCCAGCCTTCTCCGCTGTTGGTTTTGGATTAAGCTTCCTTGAGTCTGCAGAGTTAGTTATTATTCCCTTTTTTCCAGTTTCTAAAATTTTCTTTTTACTGCTTCCTTTCTTATTCCCCTTTTTTAAAACAGGTTTATGCAACTTTAAAACAATCTATTTATGGTTGTTTGAGTGAGAGTTGGGATTGGAATTAATTTACTTTTATATGTTCAATCCACTACCTTAACCTTGAAGTTTCTTCATCCATAAATATTTATTGTATTGAATAAAATGTCCCTATATGAGGAAAAATAATTTACTGAAATGTTAATACCATTTTTCCTCATGGGTTGAATTGATCATATGTCAAAAAAAACCTCATTAAATTATTTTATTTAGGTTCATTTTCACTGTGATAGAACATTTAACCAAATATTAGAGTTTCTCATATTGCTAATTGCTTTTTGTAATACTTAATTTTTTTCATAAAGTCAAATGATACAATTGAAAATGAAAATAACTCAAAAGAAATCTCAGTAGAAATTTGGCAAGATGGTGAAGGAAGTCACACTAACCTCCTCCCAGGACTAATCTGGAATTACAACTAAATTGTGGAGAAATCACTCAGAACAAAAAACTGAACAATTGCGAAAGAGAAGTCTTATAATGTCTGGCAGACAGAAGAATCAGTTTAAGCACAACCTGACTGTTAAGGAGTGCAGTGGAGGTTCAAGAAGGCTGGCTGGACATCTACAAGTGGCAGCACCAGAGGGATAATTACGTGGCCGGTTGGATCCCCCTGGGAAGATTGAGGGGTCTAAACCTTAAGCTGGGATCCCCAGCATGGAGCACCACAGCCCAAAAAGTCCACAGATAACAACCAGCTACAAAAAACATCAGGGTGGCTCTCTGCTAGAGATGGACAACTAGAGACACAAAAAACCATTTAAGGGCCAATGAACAAATTTTCATTTTCATCCACTTACCCTGGGCTCCAGAAAAGGTGGAGATTGAGTGGGCTGGAGATACCTGAGAAGAGGCTGTGGTCAGGAGCTTTGAAGAGAGAACTGAGAGAGTAGACACCAGGATCCCGGTGCTGAGTCATCCTCCATACTGAGGCAGCCATTCTGCCCATGCAAACCACTCCCCCTCAAGCAGCAGCAGGCTGAGGGGAAACGATAACCCCAACCACAGGAGGGATTCTGCCCCACACTATGGTGCTTAAGCCTGATTGCTGAGTGTAGAGAAACTAGATTAACAACTGAAGGAGACAGCCACAGATAGTAGATCCCTGGTAGTCTCAAATAGGCTGCCTAAGGTCAGACAGGGTCAACATCTGACATCACCAAAGGTTGACCCATAAAGAAAAAAGCAGTGGTAAATACTAGATGCTACCGAGACAAAATCCACTGTGGTCTTCTCTAAGATTTGTGATATTTTCTGACCTGAATAGCTTTTTAACATTCATTTCTTATCCTTCAAGTTTCTGCATAAACTGCCTTCTTCATCCCCTTTTGTATGCATAATGTAAACTTTGCTTTCTCTTTTCACATTGCTCCAACACTCACTCTTATTAGTACTCCTCCCTCTACTCTCTCAAAATTATTTGTCTTTCAGAGGTCATCTCATATTCACTCTCCTTTATTATAAGTCTTAATCACTTTATACCCTTATTAATATTGGATCATCTGCTGTTGATAGTGGGATTGTAGTGGTGGGGGGGTTACTTTTGTGGATGTGGCTGTGTTTCCTGGGGTTTGTGGTTTTGTTCTGGTAGCACCTGCACAACAGCATGTAAGACGTGGTGGATAGAGTGACCCTCAGTCAACCAGTTGGAGAGAAGGACCAACCAAAGAATGACTCCAGAACAGTCAAAACCCAATTACATCCAGAAAGTCAACATAAACAGCATAAAAAACATTCCAAGAGCATCAAGTTCAGGAGATCAAGGAGACTGCACCAGTGAATCACACAGGTCTCCAACCATTGAAGTTCATACCACAAACTCAGGAAGTCAAAACAGATCAAATTAAGAAGCAGAAGCAAACAAGAGTCTCACGAATAATGAGAAAAAAAAAAAAGAAAAAAACCTAATTGAAAAGAAAGGAGGAATCATCAGAAAGAGTGCTAAATGAAATAGAGGCAAGTCAGATGTTGAGTTCCAAACAATGGTTATATGGAAGTTCAATGAGCTCAGTGAGAATTAGCAAAAACTACAGGGAAGCTACAAGGAACTTACTGCAAATGACATCAACATGTAAAATGACATAGAAACAATCAACAAGAGCTAGGAGGAAATGAAGAATACAATTTCTGAACTGTAGAACACAGTAGAAGGAATCAAAAGCAGGCTAGATGAAGCACAGGATCAAATCAGCAATCTGGAGGACAAGGTACAAAAAAACTCCAAGAAAAGGAAAAAAAGATTAAAAAATAATGAGGAGGGATTAAGGGAATTGCAAGGCAACATGAAATGTAATAATACCCATATAATAAGGATACCAAAAGGTGAAGAAGAGGAGCAAGGGATAGAAAACCTGTTTGAAAAAATAATGATGGAAAACTTCCCTAACTTGATGAGAGAAAAAGTCCACGAGTCCAGGAAGCACAGAGTCCCAATTGAAAGGAACCCAAAGAGGCCCACTCCAAGACACATCACAATTAAATGCTGAGTTTTAGAGACAAAAAGAGAATCTTAAAGGCAGCAAGGGAGAAACAGGAAATAACATGCAAGGGAGTTCTGGTAAGGCTAGCAGACTTCTCAAGAGAAATACTACTAGCCAGAAGGGAATGGAAAGAAATATTATAATTAATGAAACACAGAGGCCTGCAACCAAGACTACTGTACCAAGCAAGGCTCTTATTCAAAATGAAAGGAAAAAATAAGAAGTTTCCCAGACAAAATAAAGCTAAATGAATAAACCTCCACCAAACCAGCACTGCAAGATATGCTAAAGGGACTGCTTTAAGTTGAAGAAAAACAATGAGAGAGACAGGAACACAGGTACAAAGGGGGAAAATGGCAACAAATGAGTACCTGTCAATAACAACCTTAAATATAAATGGATTAAATGCTCCAATCAAAAGACATAGGGTAGCTGAATGGATAAAAACCATGACCTGCACATATGCTGACAATGAGAGACCCACCTCAGAAGAAAACATGTACACAGACTGAAAGTGAAAGACTGGAAAAAAATATTCCAAGCAAAAGCCAGGGTAACAATACTTAGACAAAATAGACTTCATAACAAAGACCATAAAAAGAGACAGAGAAGGGAACTTCCTAATACTCTAGGGAAGAATCCATCAAGAAGACATAAATATTGTAAACATATGTGCAACCAACATAGGAGCACCAAAATCTATAAGAAAAATATTGGAGGACTTCAAGAAAGATGTAGACAGCAACAAACTTATACTAGGGGATTTTAACACCCACTGTCAACAATGCATAGATTTTCCAAACAAAATATTGTGGCACGGGACGACACACTAGATCAAATGGACTTAACTGATAAAAATTTAACCTTTCATCCCAAAGCAGCAAAATACACAGTCTTTTCCAATACACACAGAACATTTTCAAAGATAGACCACATGACAGCACATAAAACAAGCCTCAAAATTCAAGAAAATTGAAATCATATCAAACATTTTATCAGGTTACAAGGGATTGAAATTAGAAACCGACCTCAAGGAAAAAACTCAGAAATATTCACACTCATGGAGACTTAATAGCACGCTATTAAACAGTGAATGGGTTAATAATGAGATCAAGAAAAAAATCAACAAGTTTAAGGACACACATGAAAATGAACACACAACAGCCCAAAACCTGTGGGACACAGCAAAGGCAGTCCTGAGAGGGAAGTTAATAGCAATAGAGGCCTACCTTAAAAGAGAGAAACATTTCTATATATATATATGTTTATATATATATATACATATATGTATATATATACACACATACACACAAACATATTTATATAAATATTATATATATTTTATTTATTATTCTATATTTATTTTATATTTATATATTTTTTATTTATTATGCTATTACAGTTCCCTATTTTTTCTCCCCTTTAGTCCCCTCTGCCTTGCACCCCACCTTCCACCAGCATTCCCTCCCCAACTTAGTTCATGTCAATGGGTCATACATACAAGTTCTTTGGCTTCTCCATTTCCTATGCTATTCTTAACCTCCGACTGTCTATTTCGTGCCTACCTATTATGCTTCTTATTCCCTGTACGTTTCCCCCAAATTCTCTGCCTCCCTCTCCCCACTGTCAATCTTCCATGTGATCTCCATTTCTGTGATTCTGTTCCTGTTCTACTTGTTTGCTTAGTTTTTGTTTTTGTTTTTTAGGTTCCGTTGTTGATAGCTGTGAGTTTGTTATGTTACTGTTCATGTTTTTGATCATCTTCTATTTCTTAGATAAGTCCCTTTAACATTTCATATAATAAGAGCTTGGTGAGGATGAACTCCTTTAACTTGACCTTTTCTGGGAAGCACTTTATCTGCCCTTCCATTCTAAATGAGAGCTTTGCTGGATAGAGGAATGTTGGATGTAGGTCCTTGCCTTTCATGACTTGGAATACTTCTTTCCAGTCCCTTCTTGCCTGTAAGGTTTCTTTCAAGAAATCAGCTGATAGTCTTATGGGAACTCCTTTGTTGGTAACTGTCTCCTTTTCTCTTTCTGATTTTAAGATTCTCTCCTTATCTTTAATCCTGGCTAATGTAATTATGATGTGCCTTAGTGTGTGCTTCCTTGGGTCCAACTTCTTTTTTTTGAGACTCTCTGAGCTTCCTGGACTTCCTGGAATTCTATTTCCTTTGCCAGATTGGGGAAGTTTTCCTTCATTATTTGTTCAAATAAGTTTTCAATTTCTTGCTCTTCCTCTTTTCCTTCTGGCACCCCTATGATTCAGATGTTGGAACGCTTAAAATTTTCTCAATGTTCCTGAACCTCTCCTCATTTTTTTTTTTGAATTCTTGTTTCTTCATTCTGTTCTTGTTGAATGTTTATTTCCTCCTTCTGTTCTAAAACATTGTTTAGAGTCCTGGTTTCCTTCCCTTCACTATTGGTTTCTTGTACATTTTCCTTTATTTCACTTTGCATAGCCTTCACTTTTTTCTTCAATTTTGTGACCTTACTCAACCATTTCTGTGAGCATCCTGATTACCAGTGTTTTGAACCCTGCATCTGATAGGTTGGCTATCTCTTCATCATTTAGTTTTATTTTTGGAGCTTTTATCTGTTTTTTCATTCGGGCCATATTTCTTTGTCTCAGTGTGCCTGTTAGGATGTACGGGATGGAACCTTTGGTATTCACCAGGTCAGGCAACCCACTTTGGTGTGTTGTGATGCTATATGTGGGGGAGGGGTCCAAGAGGGAACAATGCTGCTTGCTCAGCTCTTGGTGGGCTTTCAGTCACTTCCCCCACTACCCACAAGCAAATTCGGCCCTTCATCAGTCAAGTTCCTTGAATTTTCTAGATACTACACATAACAAAAAATATTTTTCTTTTTTATTCCTCTAATAGTTATTTGTTAAAATGGGTGGGATTCTAAATTAAATAGAATTCTAACATTACACCATTAAGTGTAATATTTATTGCAGGGCTTGGTTAAGAAAGTTCCCTTCTATTCTTGAATTAATACAATTTTTTAAAAATTATATTTCATTGTTTATGCTATTACAGTTGTACAAAATTTTCCCCTTTTGCCCCACTTTCACACAGCATCCCCCAATGCCTCAGGCAGTCTTCATGCCATTGTTTATGTCCATAGGTTGTGTGTATAAGTTATTTGGCTACTCCATTTCCTATACTGTACTTTGCATCCCCATGGCTATTCTGTAACTACCTATTCATACTTCATACTCTCCTCACCTCTTCACCCATTACCCTACACCCTCCCTCCCATCTGGCAACCATCAAAATGCTCTCTGTATCTGTGATTCTGTCTCTGTTCTTCTTGTTTGCTTACTTTGTTTTTTAGATTTAATTGTAATAGATATGTTATTTATTGCCAATTTATTGTTCATAGTTTTGATTTTCTTCTTTTTCTTAAATAACAATTCATATAATAATGGTTTGGTGATGATGCATTCCTTTTGTTTTTTCTTGTTGGGGAAACTCTTCATTTGTTCTTTGATTCTAAATGATAGCTTTGCTGAGTAGAGCAATATTGGCTGTAGGTCCCTGCTTTTCATGACTTTGAATATTTCTTGCCAATTTCTTCTTGCCTGCACAGTTTCTTTTGAGAAATAAGTTGACAGTCTCATGGGAACTCCCCAGTAGGTAACTAACTGCTTTTCTCTTGCTGCTTTTAAGATTCTCTATCTTTAACTGTTGGCATTTTAATTATGATGTGTCTTGTAGTGGGCCTCTTTGCATCCATTTTGTTTGGGACTCTGTGCTTCTTGGACTTGCATGTCTATTTTCTTCACCAAATTAGAGAAGTTTTCTTTCATTATTTTTTCAAATAGGTTTCCAATTTCTTGCTATTATTCTTCTTCTTCTGACAGCCCTATGATGTGAATGTTGGAATACTTGAAGTTGTCCCAGAGGCTGCTTACACTATCCTCATTTATTGGATCCTTTTTTTCTTTTTTTTTTGTTCTCATTGGTTGTTTTTCGCTTACTTACATTTCAAATCATTGATTTGGTTCTCAGCTTTATCCACTCTACTGCTGTTTTCCTGTAAATTGTTCTTTATTTCAATTAGTGTATCCTTCATTTCTGACTGGGTCTTTTTTATGCTGTTGAGGTCCTCACTAAGTTCCTTGAGCATCCTTATAACCAGTGTTTTGAACTCTGCATCTGATAGATTGCTTATCTCCATTTTGTATAGCTCTTTTTCTGGAGTATTGATCTGTTCTTTCACTGGGCCATGTTTCTTTGTCTCCTCATTCTTGCAGCCTCCCTGTGTTTATTTCCATATATTACATAGAGCTGTTTTGATTCCCTGTTTTAACAGCATGGCCTAATGTAGTAGGTGTCCTATAGGGTCATGATCAGCCATTCATATGGAAACATCATAGTTAACAGCTGAAAGATGGATGGTGTGGAGCCTCAGGGGATATCCAGAGCAGAGCAAAAAGTGTTAGCCAGATTGAGGAGTCTCAGATATGTCACCTGTCTGCTCTGTGGCTCTGTGGGGGATGTGGTTCAAAAAAGGGACAGTGGCCTCTGCCCCCCTTTCTGTGTGGGAGAAAGCTGTCCCCAAGCTCTCACCTTGATGCCAAACACTTCTGTTTCTCCCTATATGTCACTTGTGCCTTTCAAGCTGCTACCCTGGTGCTGGAGCTCAGAGGGAGTGAATCTGAGTAAGTCTGTGTGGGTTCTTTAAGAGGAACTGCTTGGGACTCTAGAGGTTCCCAACTAAATCCCTGCCTGTTTTTTGCAGCCTGACATTATAAGAACTTATCTTTGTGGCACTGGAATCCTGGTCTGGAAGCTCTGGTGTGGGACTGGGACTCCTAACTCC
Source organism: Desmodus rotundus (assembly GCF_022682495.2). Taxonomy (NCBI): domain Eukaryota; kingdom Metazoa; phylum Chordata; class Mammalia; order Chiroptera; family Phyllostomidae; genus Desmodus; species Desmodus rotundus. Next base: position 130,892,018 of record NC_071388.1, read on the forward strand.
CAAGATATCTCTCCCAAATTAATATCCACCACACATGGATGTGGGACCAGCCCATTTCACTTCTCTGCCCCTCCTACTTATTTGGATGGATGTAATTTTTTTAATTATGTAGTTGTCAGATTTCCATTCAACTTGATTTCTGATGCTTCTGAGTAGTTGTTCTATATTTTAGTTGTAATTTTGATGTGGTTGTGCAAGGAGGCAAGCCGTGTTTACCTATGCTGACATCTTGGTCAGAAGATTGAATTGCTAAGATTTTTTCATCAATCAGTGCTGGATTATATTAATATTTGTATCTGTTGAGGTACTAGTTTTGACATTTAATATGTTGATAAAAAGAATTATATTACTAAATGTCTTATGTTAAAACATTCTTGCATACTTTAAGAAGTATAATCTGATTATGGTAGAATGTTATCTATGTCATTGAATTTACTATTATATTATTTAGTGCTTTTTAATTTAGATTTAAAAGATGTACCTATAATTTCTCTTTGTCATAATCTATTTGATGTTAGTATCAAATTATATTTAAATTGTGAAACAAAAATGATTTTTTTTCTATTTCTATTCTCTGAACTTCTTAAAAATTGAACAATCTTGTTCTTGAATTCTTTTGTAGAATTTGTCTTTACTTGGCATTTGTGGTGTTTGAGCCTAATGTGTATGTATTACTACAGATTGACTCAATTCTTTGTTATAGAAGTGATCAGGCTTTCACTTACTTTTGAATCAGTTCATCATTCATGATTACAATATTCATGCTAATTGTTTAATCTCTGTTCTAACTATAAGTATGCATTATTTTTCACTGTTAATATTAACATTTTTACTATACAGTGTTTTAGTTACCTTACCTTTTAAACTCAATTATTTTTAGTTATTACTACTTATATTTTTAATCCTCTTATATATTTAAGTTATTTGCTCACTATTATTCCCAATTTCTCTTTACTTCTTTCTGGGTTCCAATTTTCTTTTACTCCTGGAAGTTATTTCTTTTAAAAATTAATAAATAGAACCACGAGCATGGATACATGGAACAGACTGATGAATCTCAGAATGGAGTGTGATGGTGGGGGCTGGATAAAAGTAGGGAAAGGATTAGCCAAAGAACATATATGCATAGCCCATGAAGTCAGACAATAGCAGGGGCGAAGGGCACACAGGAAGGGGTGGGGACTGAGTAAAGGTGGGCAAAAAGGGAGGAAATGGGGGACATTTCTAATAGTGTCAACAATAAAAAATAAAATATATATAAATTCAAATATAAAATAGTTATTTGTTTGAGAATCTGTTGGAGAGGGTGTTTGGTTACTGTGTATTTGAAAAGTATTTATTCCAACCACTATTAATCTTACATAAGTATTTTCTGTAGTATAGAATACTGCGTTACTAGTTGCTTTGTCTCAGAACATTGAAGTTTGTTGTAGCCTTCTTTTCATTCCTTTATAGGTAATTTGTTTTTTCCTTCTCTTTTTGTTCAAAGCATTTCCATGTGATTTCTGGATTCACTTCTGTATTTGCTTAAAGTTGAATAGTACAGATTATATATATTTGATACTAATTGTGATTTCCAAATGTATGGATTTTCTTATTTCTTCCATTCTAGAAAATTCTTAGTCATTTTCACATTAAATATTCTTTCTCCACTCATTTAGTCTGTTTAATTTTTTTTGACAACTAATGGACAAATGTTGGCAAGATATTTTCTGTCTTCTGTGTCTCTTAAACTCTCTTCACATGTTTTGGCTTTATCTTTTTAAGCTGGATTCTACATAATTTCTTCAAATCTATCTTTAGCTCTTCAATTTAATTTTACTTCTGTGTCTAGTATGTTTTATTCTGTATTGAAAATTTAATCAATATTATGCTATTAAATTAATATTGTGTTTTTTTTCTCAAAAGAGTTTTTAAAAATATTTTATTCATTTATTTTTAGAGAAAGGGAAAGGGAGGGAGAAAGAAAGGGAAAGAAACATCAATGTGTGGTTGCCTCGTGCACACCCCCTACTGGGGACCTGGCCCACAACCCAGGCGGTGCCTTGACTGGGAATACAACTGGTGACCCTTTGGTTTGCAGGCTAGCACTCCACCCACTAAGCAACACCAGCCACATGAGAAGTTTTTTTTTTTTTTGAGAGTGAGGACAAGGGAGTCAAGCTTTTTGGTGGTCTTTTTATGTGAAGATAAATATTTGTTGTAATTTTTATGTCATATTTTCTCTAAGGATGTGGCCCTTCCAGAGGACCAATGCTTTATACATTGGTTTGGAGTCCTATTCTCTTCCCTCCTCAGGCTCTTCTAAACCAAAAGCCTCGTCTTGTTTCTTGGTGACTATCAAATTCCAATTCATGTATAAACATATATATGGCAAAAAATCCATATTGCCACCTATTACAGTCCCAGGACCAGTTCGCATTTATGATTCTGTTAGTATTTTCTCTTCATGATTTTCTTCTGGTGTTTTTCTTACTTCCTTAAATGTTCGGCTGCACATTTAACAGGAATTTGTTAGATTTTATGCAAATTATTTCATGATATGTAAGTGATGAGTAAGTTATCCATTTGATATAGTCCATATATTGTCATTCAAGACAGGGAGAAGGGAGGGAAAGTGATAGGTTTTTATTGAACATCATCTTATTGTGGATCTTTCACATATATTACTTCTCTTAATTCTTTCCAAAAAAAAGTGAGGATGGAAAACATTATTAATAATAATCATAAGAAATGTAATTTTAGAGACATCATTTTAAAGGATATCTGAAGAACAGTTTTCAGACTCCCTAAATGCTTTTTGTGGCTTAGTTCCTCCAATGTAGGAGCAGGATTAAAAATATGTTTGTTTTAATATAATTTATAGCAACAAGGTAAAGAAATTAGTGTGCCTAGAGGGCTGTAGATAATGAAAAACTATTTATTAAACTGAAAATATTATTAGATAATATAGTACAAATTTATGTGATAGGCTTACTTATGTTTCGGGGGTTGAATTTTCTAAGCAATGAAGGAAAAGTAATAATGAGGGAGCTTCACTTATAAGGCAGCCTTTAGAACTGGGTCCCAAGTTAAAGATGTTGGATTTCCCATATTGCTTGCTTAAAGCAAAACAGGCCTGAAACATATAAAATTGAACTGGAGTAATTGTTATGTAGCTTAAAAAATATTTTATTTCTACTTATATACTTACATTTTAACATCTTGATGGGGAAAAAATCAGCTGACATCTCATTTGGCAATTCCTCTTTCTCTTTTGATTTGTTATCACTGTGCATGTTTCATGCTGAAGAAATCTTCCATCCTTTGACCTTCTCTAGATCATCTCTTTTTTGTGCAACTTTTATGGTAGGTCTTTATTGAGTCTTTTTACCCTAGCCTCCTCATATTTGTCGCCCTTTAACCTTGTTAGCTCAGTACAGGTTCCGCATCCTCAGAAGCCACTTGATATGGGCACATTTTTCTACCACAGACTTTGAACTTTTAAGTGAGGGCAGGACCTGTTTCCTTACATGTGCTGATATGCGAGTTATCTGGAAAATCTGAAGTCTGAAGCTGTTAGCTCAAGGCCAACCCTGGGGGGAAATGTCATTTTTCTCCTAAACTTCTGAGGAAATTTCTTTGTGTTCAAGGTAGGCAGAGGAAGGAGGGGGAGATAAAGGCACTATAATAAACCAACCCCCAATATCTAAAAAACCTTTTCTTTTTTTACTGGAAGTGAATAGCTGCAGGAAGGACATAATATCAAACTGTCAAAATGTCATTTTTTTCCTAATAGAATAAATGTGCATCTATTTTAAAACAGGATCATTAAAAGACTTGCAACTTTAGGAGAGAAAGAGACCTGAAGTTGACTTTTTCATCCTTTAAATATCCTTCACGATTTTTCTTCCTTGTATTTTAGAGAAAGAATGATTAAAAGCCAAAATAAAAATGGAAAACACATCAGAAACAGGACACTGTCAGTGTCCTTCGGCAAACGAGTATGCACATGTGATGTTTAATAACCACATACAAGCAGTATTTTTCTACATATGAATCACCTTTCTTCGATGCTGTTTTTTAATAATCTGTTTTCAAAGAATCCTATTAAATCCAGAACAAGTTCTATTATCACTGAGAATGAATGCCATTAAATGTTTTTAAGGCTTATAAATAACAGAAAACCAAGACCATACTCTTAATTGGTGAGATACCAATTAGTGTGTTAAAAATATTTTTTTCTTGTTATGTCTTCTCATGCAAAAGAATATATATTCTCTTTAATGGGTTGTAAGTCTTATTGCTAATAGCCTAAAATAGAATATTAGAACATGTGGGGTAAACAGGGAAGGAATAAGTAGAAATTATTAGGAAACTGTCAAACTCTCAGGGAAAAAAATCAAACTAGTTGCACAAAGTTATCAATTACTAAATTTCCTGGTGGAATAACCAAGAGACTCCATGTTGGGGGGCTTTAACGCAGCCCCCCGGTCCTCCATGGATGAAGGCCGTCCGTGGCGATGGTGGCTTGAAGCCTCTGGTCCGTGCAGGTCCTGAAAATCCTCAGGTCCCTGTTCTGGGCGCCAGATGTCGGGGGGCTTTAACGCAGCCCCCTGGTCCACCACGGATGAAGAGTAAGACTACCAAGACATGATCTGCTTGGGGAGGAAAGGTGGCCGCTTCTCTCAAAGGAGAAGGGCCCAGAGCCTCTCTCTCCAGGGGCTTTTATTAGGTTCATTAGCATAGGAATACGGATAAAGCTAATCAATCATTGTCAGCCAGTAAGGGTTAAACAATACATGATTTACAGAGAACTCTGAGGGCTTATTCTAAGTTACAGCCAATTAGTTAGAGGGCCATAAAACTTTAGGTGCCAGACTCATCTCAGGTCTGGACGCTTATCTCTTAAACTGAGGGTACAAATTAAGTAGGTTTCACAGGAATGTATGTATTTTTCTTAGGCCTGATTCCCCAGGGAATCCGCCCCTCCCAGCACAGGACTGCACCACCCTCTGTTATCGCTTCAGGCTTAAGTCAGGCAAGGGAACTAAGGCAGCCAAGAGATTAGGAGACTTCTTGCAGACAGAATGAGGACTCAGGCTATTTCAAAGCCGAGGGGCGAGGGTCCATCACCCCCTTTTTCCACAGCCCCCCGAATCCTTCCCTGCGGGCCTCTTCCATGACCATGCCTGTCTTAGGTTGATCCTCCCTTGAGGATTCTTACCCGTCATTGGCTAACTGGCCAAGCTCAGGGCCAAGCAGGGTGAAGTGGGCAGAGGTGGTACACCTGCCAGGGAGATAAGCTTTGTCTCCTTAGTGGCTTATGGTCCCAATTCTGACTCAGCCTTAATCATGGGGATTACAGCCTCTGAAACCAGGCAGGGCAGTTCCCAACAACTCCACAGAGATATATCATCTACTCAGTTTCTTTTCTGTGAACTTTAAAGAAATCTTAATTAGACTTGAAGTGAACCTTTAAATATGGGCTGTAGGTAAATTGCTGGAGGAGAGAAGTATGTTTCAGATAATTGTGGGGTTTTGTTGGGGGTGGGGATGAGGAGGTGGGCAGAGATACAGCCCCAGCCAAGTCCTGAAGGGGCATAAGCCTGCTGAGAAAGAACATTCCCTTGTATTTCTCATAGCACATTAGTGAAGAATTCTTTACAGAGCTTTCTCCAATTTCAAGGCAGAATTCTTCACTTTCCTCCCTATATAGCACTATTATTCCACTTCAAATCCTTATATTGAGGTTTAATATAAGTAATTATTTGAATCACTTAAGTATATTTTACTTTCAAAGAGATCTCCCCATCCCATCTCAACTTGATAGTAGCTCCATAAGGTCTGGTGCAATACTTTAAAACCCAGATGTTTAACATAATACATAAAACACATTAGGTGCTGATTAAATATCTGTTAAGGGGAGGGAGGAAAATGAGGAGGAGAAAGGGGAAAATTGTTTACTACTTACTAGCAATCATCACTATAGGAAAAATGCTATGTAATTTTCTGTTTTTTTGTTTTTGTAGCTGTGAGATAAATTTTTTCATCGACTAAAATAGTTTTGGTCAAACAGCCTTCTCCCACAATGAAGTCAACTGGGAGCATGATTGGTTAAGATGAATAAACAGTTTGGCATCAGAAGCACATCGCCCTTGTTATCTCTTTTACTTGAAGCCATCTACAATGTCTATCATATTTACGGTGTGTCTCTTTTTAATAAGCATTGCCTTGGATCATTTTTGTACTAAATAAATAAGTATTAATATTGTTGGTAATACTTTTGAAAAAATTTCTATTTCATGGTATCTTGTATAGAGGGCATTTAAAAACCACATTATAATAACCCAAACTATGACATTTAATTGCTGTTATTAGACTAGTTTTAATTTAGTATTCCAGTAGTAGTTGCATTGAGGGACTCACATTTTCCAAACAGTCTACCTTAGAATTAATGGTGTATACCATTGATTTGCTGGAAATTTCCATTACCTTGGAAAAATAAATTTAATGTACATGCTGTAGCTATTACTGAGTAATTTGTCACTCATCTTCACCCCTTAGAGAAATGAGTATAAGTGTTAGTTAAATTAACATCAATTTTTATCAGGCCATATGCTTAACGAGCTGATGGTACCTGACAGTCTTTGAAAGAGTAGGGAGTGTGAGGTTGTAGACCCATCACTGCATCACTGACAAGGTGACATTCCCTTTTCTCTTCATTAACAATCTACCATAACTCCCTTAAACACTGCTTTTAGGACTCTCTTGCCTTAGGCTGAATAATGCCTACTCCAATAAAGGCAACTCAAAAGCCCTCAAGGAAAAAAAAAAAGAAATACCTGCTTTATAAGAGACTGATAGTCTCTCTCAGTTCTCACTTAGGAGTCAAAGAAGCAGGTAGATTCTGAAGAACACAAGTGTTAAACTGAACACTGTCTTTTTTCAGTAAAGGGGAAAGGTCACTGAAAAAGAGTGCTTAAATTAAAATTGAACTTTAGAGTTTAAAGATCTAAATGTGGATCTAACCTTTTGTAAGATGGGGTATTTTTATACCTTCCTCTCTCATCATCACTTCTGGGAAAATGTCATTTCTAATGTATAGATAGATATTAACTCTTCTATTTGCCTTAGGTTGAAAGAGCTATATGAAAATGACCAATGTGAAAAATTAGACCTTAAAAAGTGTCCTGATTTATAACATGAAGGCACTTTGCTGGGTGAGAGGTTATATTTATCGATCTGTAAAAGTTCATTAACATTAGCAGAGATGGTGTGTGGAGCCACAGAAAGAGTGAAGATCAGAGCTTCCCTCTTGCTGGTGACCTGTATTCTTTTGTTAAAGTAGATTTGATCATATCAGTGGGTCTCCATAGCAACAGGTTCTCACTGACTCCTTGATGCAAGTTTACACAGATCAGTCCACTTACCACTTTATCATAATTTTCATTTTGATCCCAGTAAGTTATTCTTATGCAATTTCCTTAAGTAATTTATCTTAACAAATTTATATTAATATGACAATAGTTTACATCCTGGATATGTAACTGTTAGAAATGTTTCAAATAGACTGTGAACACCACCATCAAATTAATATAATTTGAAGCAGTGGAAAGTCTAAGAAAATGATACACATCTACCATACAACATATTTATTTATTTTATATTTTATTTTTTATTGGTTAAACATTGGAATATAGGAAGCTTGCAGTTATAAACAATTTGACAAAAATACTGAGTAAACACCATGTATGAGGCTCACTAATAAATGCTGAGGGTTGAGATCCCAGAGGCTGTAAGACATGGAAACTGCTCTCCTGGAAGTAAGGGGACCCTGGAGAAAAAATACAGGACTACAGAACTCTGAAGCAGTGAGCTTACAATAAAGTTGCAAGTACAAAGCTTTGAGAATCTAGAAAATAGAAGAGTGCTTTCAGCTTTTATGCCATGAAGGAGAGAGAAAGAAGTAAAGAGAAACTTTATTTTGTATTTACATGAAAATGAAAATTGGATAAACAGGATTGCTTGTCTCTGTGAAAGACTGTATGTATGCAAATACATAGAATATATTATTAAAGAGTTACATGTCACTTAGAGGTGAGTTGCATGTTATTAGAGACCCAAATAAAGAAAACCTGACATTTTCACCAGTGATTTATTAAATATCTACAACATACAAGGCCCTACGTTAGGTCAACCAAGTACTAATGCCAGACCAGGTATAAGGAAAGCAGTGTCAGCTTCTACTTTCACAGAAAGGAGTAGGAAAGGATTTGGGACTATATATAATCTGTCAAAATAGGTTAAGTACAAGAATATTCTGATTGAAATTGATAATTTAAAATAATTCAGGGATTATTTATGCCGCATATACAATAGAGTTGGTGACCTTCCTGAATAAATGCTCCACTAAACTTAAAGAGCCTTGAACAATGGTCAGCACAAGCTCTGGTACACAAGAGGTGCTCAGTAAATATTTTTGGAATGATAGAAAGACAAATAAATATTGATTAAAAATAACTAATAACTTTAGTTTTAGAAAGTTCAATAAGTGGGTAAGTTTACTCTGATACAGACTCATCCATGGTAAATGTGATGTGCTAGAACTAGTTTTTACTGAACCACAAGAGCCAATTGTTAATATTTTCAGGAATTTTATGAGCGTGTTGAAGACATAGCTGGAATCAGCCATGATGAGAGTATTTACACCACATATGTCACAAAAGTTAAACATTTATCTGCAAACTTTTGATAATTTTTAACATTGTGCATGTCTTGCATGGTTCCCTATATTTTTCTAAATTTTAACTCTAGATTTATTCATCTAAACCTACACCCCTGGGAAAATATTTTTCTTGTTCACAGACTATTTAAGAAGCCATTGTCCATAGCTCAGATTTTGAAGCATCAAGTCAATTTTTCTCTGTTCTATTTTGAATTTTATATTTTTATTTTCTGTCTTGAAATGTATGAACTCCTGATCCATTCCTAGGACTGCTAATTGGCTCCCAAACTCATGTTTTCTATTCATGGATCTATACCATGGTATCATGCCATATACATTTCCTATAAAACTGTAGTGTGCCTTTCTCTTGATAACATTGCTTGTGATCCAGAACTTGAACCCCAAATGTTAACTTTGTGACAGATCGTGCTAGGATCTCTGCATAATGTATTCCTTAATTCTAAGCTAGCCTTCTGTGATAATAGTCTGTCACTCATTCTTGATGTCCCCGACTCCATCATCCCTTTGCCTGGACCATTCTTACCAAGTGCTAACCAGAAGATGCTGCTGTGGTTTGCTATGCACTTCTATTACACCTATGGTTCCTCCGCCCTCCCCGCATCATCCCCACAGACACATGAACACATCCTGTTAATCTTACTGCCAGAAAATCTTGTGGGTAGCCAAATCCAGAATTAACTACTTTGATGTATTGAATCTCCTTTAACATTGTAGTAATGGTGACATGATCAATTTGATCATATCAGATTTATTAATTCATGTAGATCAAGTGTGATTAATTGACAAGATGGTAGCCACATGTAAATAGCTACTGGGCACTCAGCTACATGCGTATCTGATCATATCTGATTATATCGGTATCAAATATTCAAGTAGTAAGCATTTTATCTGGGAAGAAATGGTAAAATGTAGTCTTTTTTGAGTACATTTCAAATCTCATTTTTTACCAAGGTTCTATATACTGTGCAGTGAATTATCTGACCCATTGTATAAAGATTTGACAACTATTCATACATAGAACAATAAATTATTCTTACTGGAAAAGAAATCACATTAGCTAGAGCACTTCAAACTCTCTGCTTATTGATAATAGACACTAAACTAAAAAGCAGTAATCTCTCTACTTACTTTCATTTTGATATACATTGGTTTGAGCAGGCGAAGTAGTGTTTCATCACGCATAATAATGTCCCTCTAGTTCCGCCAGCTACAGAGTAAAGTAAAATATTTTGCTTTTCCAAAAGATACATGCCAAGCCCCCTCACACTACTTTTCTACAAAATAATTTGTATGTGTATGTTAGATAATTATTCAAAGATCTTTGAAAGTTAATGCCCCTTTTTCGTACTAATTTATATTAGGTAGATACCTCTTAACATTTATCCTTGACAAGCCTTCATATAAAATGTGCTCACTATAGCAGGGTTTTTTAGACATATTGCAATAATTTCAAGTTAGATGCATTCCTCTCTAAATACATTAGTCTAGCTTTGAGGTGGTATAAGAGGGACATGAACTAACATATATTAAACACTCATTTATGTCAGGTACTGTGCCTGTTCCTTGTAGTATAATGGGTCAGAAGTTCTAGGTTGAGGTTACAACATTCCTATTACTGTTTTCCAGAATGTCTTACACTTATATTTTTTAATACATTCAACTGTTACAGTAACTTTATGTTATACATGACTGATATTAGGGTTATCACTTTAGAGCTACCAAACACACCTAGAGAAATGCCCTGTATATCACAGGATTCATTCCTGGCAGACAAAGATCTACAACCAACATTCACTGAATCAGTCTCTGCATTTCCATTGAGAGAAAATGTTTGCATTGTAGTGTTTATACACATATTTGTAAGCTTTATTTGATAATGAGAATTTACTTAAAAGATGCAAATAAAAAGATGACTTAGATACAGCTTCTTCCTTCAAGGAGCTCATAGTCTACAGAAGAAGAAAACATGCAAATATAGATCAAATAATGACACCTGAAGTGTACTAAATCGGAATATGGGAGTTAGGGATGGTTTCCAAGAGGAGTGATATTAATCTAGACTTTTGTGTGAGGAACTGGTACTTAATAAGAGAGATGGAGGAAAGGTGAGAGATTGAAGAGAGTGAGGATACACTTAAATGTCTAGAGGCAAATAGAGAGCAACATATTTGAAGAACCATGGACCACAGAACAGGGGGACCGCAGAGTATGAGGGAACAGTTGCATGAGACAGGCTGGAAAGTTCAGCACAGGTCACAAAGGGGGTGGGTTAGTCTTACTTTGTTATTAGAACAATGAGTACCATGAAGTCAGTGTAAGTGTTCAGACAACCAGTGTTGGCTTAACTGGAAAAATTTAGATAGATGTTAATGACATTCTTAAAAATACCTGTGCTTCCCTATTGGCATCCTAGTGTTAAAATATGTTTCTTTAAGCAAATGTGGTCATATGTATGGTATGCTCCTAATATGACTTCCACTTCATTTTATCTCTAGAAAGGAATTGAAACAATGAAGTACATAAATAATCTATCCCAACACCTGGTCATTCTAATCTACTATGTGGAAAGAAATGTCTATTCAATAAATCAATTACTTTTTAGTTTAATTTAATGCACTGCTTTGCGCTTTGGTTTTGACTACTACAGACCTAAATAAAGACTAAAACCTTGGCAAACCTTGAAATGACAATGATATTTTAGCAAAGAAGATCATATGTTTATAGAATGAAAGTTAAAAATTAAAAAAGGGTAAAATGAATCAGATCCAGGGGACACAGTCTATAGGTAAAGTAGAAGAAATTGACTTACGGTCAAGATGGAGGGATAGGTAAACACACCTCGCCTTCTTGAACAACCATAGCAACATTGCAGCTAAACTATAGAAAAAATGTCACTCAAAACCATCAGAATTGAGCTGTCTAGAAGTCCCACAACTAAGGAATTAAAGAAACCACATTATTCCAGACAGGCAGGCAGAGTAGAGGGGTGGAAATGCAGAGATGCAGAACAGGCTGGTCCCAAACCCACATGTGGAGGACATGAAATGGAGGGACATCTTAGGAGCAAGAGATCCCAGCTCCACACCAGACCACCCAGTCCAGGGTTCCAGTGCCAGGAAGATAAGTCCCCATAACTTTGGGCTTTGAAAACCAGCAGGGGTTGGGTCAGTAGAAGAAACTGCAGGATTCTCAAGGCATATCATTTTGGAGGACCTTACACATGGACTTACTCTGACTCCCTCCCTCTGGGCTGCAGCACTGGGGCAGCACCTTGAACAGCACCAGGGGCATATGGGGAGAATTGAAGTGCCTGACATCAGGGTGAGAGCTAGGGGACAGCTTCTTCCTGGACAGAACTGCAGACAGCAGCCATTATTCCTTTTCTGAGGTCTCTGCCACACAGAACCACAATGCGGTGGCACCATATCTGAGTCTCCATCAATGTGGCTTACATAGTTAGCCCCACCTTGATGATTACCTAAGGCTCCACCTCAGCTAAGCTGGTAACAGTGGCTTTTTCATAAAAATAGCTGAACTAGGCACAAGCTACAGACTTATCTATATCCATTCAAACAAGCAACAACTGAGCCAAGCCCCTATAATTCTCACTGAGTGCCCCCAGGCATGGCACTAGCAGCAGCCATCTGAGGATCACTTCATAGCTTATGTTAAAGGGGCCCCAGACAGAACACAGGTGGTGGCCAACCTTGGCCTGCACCGCTCAGGAAACCCCAGAGCCTGTGCACCCAGCAGACAGTCACAGACCAGGTTGGAGCACCACTACTCAATCACTTCCACAAGCCACAGAGGGAGGTGTCTGCTGGCCAGTGGTCACAGCCAGTCCTACCAACTGACTGGCCTGGGTAAATCCCTCCCATTGACCTGCTGACAACAATCAAGGCCCAACTACAAGATGAGGGTGTATTTAGCCCACACAAAGGGTGCACCTTGAGTACATAGCTTGGGTGACAGGGGAGGAGGTACCACTGGGCCCTATAGGACACCTACTGCATTAGGTCATGTTATTAAGACAGGGAGTCATAGAAGCTCTACTGAATACATAGAAACAAATACAGAGATGCTGCCAAAATGAAGAGACAAAGAAACATAGCCTAAATGAAAGAACAGATCAAAATTCCAGAAAAAGAGCTCCATGAAATTGAGATAAGCAATCTATCAGATGCAGAGTTCAAAACACTGGTCATAAGGATGTTCAAGGAACTTGGTGAGGACCTCAACAGCAAAAAATATCCAGTCAGAAATGAAGGATTCACTAATTGAAACAGAGAACAATTTACAGGGAAACAGCAGTTGTATGGATGAAGCTGAGAATCGAATCAATGATTTGGAACATAAGAAAGCAAAAAACAACCAATCAAACAATAAGAAGAAAAAATAATCCAAAAAAATGAGGATAGTATAAGCAGCCTCTGGGACAACTTTAAGTATTCCAACATTCACATTATAGGGCTGCCAGAAGGAGAAGAAAAAGAGAAAGAAATTAGAAATCTATTTGAAAAAATAATGGAAGAAAAGTTCCCTAATTTGGTGAAGGAAATAGACATGCAAGTCTAGGAAGCACAGAGTCCCAAACAAGATGTATGCAAAGAGGCCCACTCAAAGACACATAATAATTAAAATGCCAACAGGTAAAGAGAGAATCTTAAAAGCAGTGCGAGAAAAGCAGATAGTTACCTATAGAGGAGTTCCCATAAGACTGTCAGCTGATTTCTCAAAAGAAGCTTTGCAGGCAAGAAGGGACTGGCAAGAAGTATTCAAAGTGATGAAAAGCAAGGATCTACAAACTAGATTATTTTATCCAGTAAATCTATCATTTAGAATTGAAAAGCAGATAAAGTGCTTCTCAGACAAGGTAAAATTAAAGGAGTTCATCATCACCAAACCATTATTATGTGAAATGTTAAAGGGACTTAGTTAAGAAAAAGAAGATAAAAACTGTGAACATTAAATTGGCAATAGATACATAAATATCAACAATTGAATCTAAAAAATAAACTAAGCAAACAAGCAGAACAGAAATAGAATTGTATATATGGAGAACATTGAGATTGTGGCCATGGTGTTCAGTGGTGAATGAATTAGTCATTTGCCTTCTGGGGTTTGGTCTGATGGAGTAGGAGGTACCTTCTTCTGTTTCCACAGAGATGCCATTGAGTTAAAGTGACTTTGCAAGAGAGTGTCTTAAACCCAAACTAAATAAGATGCAGCCAAGATCAGAACCATCATAGATACAGAAACATATAGTAAAAGTTTTCCACTGGGTCTAGGTGGATTGTGCCAAGGCAGGCTTTCTTGGAGGGCAACCTATACATTTGCATAGCACCTGTGCTCAGAAGTGCCCTGAACTTGCTTTAAGGTTCTGTTGTCACCAACTAAAAATTCTTAATTTTATTTTGATCTTGTGTTTTGTAAATGAAGGCTGCCAATGGAACATGCACATGGGCACAGTGAATACATGCAACATGCATGTTTTGTTGCCTCATTTACATTTAATGGATGTATTGCCCTGTGAGCACAAAATTCCAGTGGACACATGAATCATGGTAGTTCAACAAAGCTCAAGAGTTCAAATGAATTGTGTAATCTCTATGTCTGAGTGGGCAAGGGTACTGACAGCCTTTAGAGGCCATGCATGCCATTTGAACCAGGACTTACTTGAAATACAGAAAGAAGGCAATAGTGTTCTGAGTAACAGCAATGACCAAGGCATCTTGTCATATCACTTTTACTCATATTACTTTCCTATATTAGACAATCACTTATGCTAACAATGATGACATAGATCAGGAAAGGGAAAATATTGGGCAACCCATAATTCCTTTTCATTTCAATTTTCCTTACATATCAGTCAGCAGAAGGTAGAGAATATTACTAGAATAGTGTGTAGAAAGAGGGGAATATACCATTTTTTTTGATCCACTCATTTACTGATGGGGACTTAGGCTGTTTCCAGCACTTGGCTATTGTAAATAATGCTGCTGTGCACATAGGGGTGCATAGGTTCTGTTGTATTGGTGTTTCAGGAGTCTTAGGGTATAATTCCAGCAGGGGAATCTCTGGGTCAAAAGGCAGTTACATTTTTTGTTTTTTTGAGGAAATCTCATACTGTTTTCCACAGTGGATGCACCAGTCTACATTCCCACCAACAGTGCACTAGGGTTCCCTTTTCTCCACAACCTTTCCAGCACATGTTATTTGTTGATTTGTTAATGATGGACATTCTGACCTATGTGAGGTGGCATCTCACTGTGGTTTTAATTTTCATCTCTCTGATGGCTAGTGATGTCGAGCATCCTTTCATATGTCTATGGGCCCTCTGTATGTCCTCCTTGGAGAAGTGTCTGCTCAGGTCCTTTGCCCATTTTTTAATTGGGTTGTCTTCCTGGTGTTGAGCCATATGAGTTCTTTATATGTTTTGGAGACCAAACCCTTGTCTGAAGTATTATTGGCAAATATCTTTTTCCATACAGTTGGTTCCCTTTTCATTTTGCTGGTGTCTTCTTTAGCTGGGCAGGAGCTTTTTGATTTGATGTAGTCCAATTTGTCTATTCTTTCCTTTAATTTCCCTTGCCCCAGAGGAAATATCTGCCAAAAATATTGCTGTGTGAGATATCTGAAATTTCACTAAGTTTTCCTCTATACCTTTAATGGTGTCACAACTTATGATTAAGTATTTTTTATCCATTTTGAGTTTATTTTTGTATATGGTATAAGTTGGTTTTCAAGTTTCATTTTTTTGCATGTAACTGTCCAGTTCTCCCAACACCATTTGTTGAAGAGGCTATTTTCACTCCATTTTATGCTCCTGTCCCCTTTGTCAAATATTATTTTACCGTAGAAACATGGGTTTATTTTTGGGCTCTCTATTCTGTTGCATTGGTGTATGTGTCTGTTCTTATGCCAGTACCAGGCTGTTTGGATTATAGTGGACTTACAATATATCAGGTATTGTGATCCCTCCTACTTAGTTCTTCTTTCTCAAAATTGCTGCAGCTATTCGGGGTCAATTTTGGTTCCATACAAATTTTTGAAATATTTATTCTAAATATGTGAACTATGTCATTAATATTTTAATAAGGATTGTATTGAATCTATAGATTACTTTAGGTAGTATGGACAATACCATATGATCTCACCTATGAGAGGAACCTAATGAACAAAACGAACAAATGAGCAAAATAGAACCAGAGGCATGGAAACAAAGAATAGACTGACAGCAACGAGAGGAGCTGGGGAGGGAGGAAATGGGGGAAAGAAGGGGAGGGGTCTAGTCAAGGAGCAGGTATAAGTGACCCATAAACCTGGATAGCAGGGTGGGGATTGACTGTGGGAGTCGGGGTTTGCAAGGCAGGGGACAGAAATGGGAAACTGGTACAACTGTAATAAAAACAACAGTTTAAATAATAAGTAAAAATAAAAATAAGTAAATAAAATCTTTTTTAAAAAAGAAAGAGTGAAATAAAAAGAGCTGAGTTAATATTGTACAACATTTCCACTGTCCTGGTAAGAATGAAACACATGTATCTGTATGAACTTAGAATATTGAAACCGGAAAAACCACTGGAGCTCATGCTGCCTGTCACGTACTAAACCCAAAAAGCAGAGACAGAGATTGAATCTTTACGGGCAGTTTATTCAGATGGCCAGCGATCTGAGACGATGGCTGGTTCACACCCTAAAATAAACTGTCTTACATTTTCTTTCTAGGCCAATGTTTTTATAACAAGGGATAAACAAGGTGCAGTGAGGGGTTTTGAAATTCAGGGAAAATTAGATTTAAAAAATTGCAGTATTCTAGACCTGGGCAGTTAGCTGTTCCCAGGGGTGTGGGTGATCATCTGTCTCTCCCTGGAGCACAATGGCTCGATGCCTCCACTTGTCCCCAGGCGGTGGTCTTTAGCAGAGCCCCAGGAGGTTGGCAGTCTGTTCAGGAGCCAGGATGGGCTTTATCTGTAGTTTCTGAAACAGTAGCTTTACATATACTTACTAGACTTGTAACTATTTACCTTAATCTAAAATCTTCCAACTCTCGAGTTCCCTATCAATATGAGTTGTGTAATTTTGGCATTTCCACATATGAAATGAATGATTATATTTGCATTTAAAGCTGGCATTGCACAATATAAAAAGAGTGACATTCAAGCCAATAATTTTAATTTTAATACTTGAAATTAGAATAAAGTTAAATGGCAAAGCGACCATGGTACATTGACATACAACAGGGGAAAGGAAGTGCTTTACATTCTAGTGCCTTTAATGGCACTTTCCCTCTGGTTTCTGAACAAAGAAACCTACATTCTCCTCTTGCCTTGGTCCTGCCTTGTGCACTGAGGAGGTCAAAGTAGAGACTTACACCCTTTAAGGGGAACCAATTTTTCCCAGAGGTGGGTAAGAAAAACTGTACAGTTTTCACCAGAGAGCTGAGAATTCAGAGGATTTTAGAAAGAGGCATATATACCCAGAAGTGACAAAATAGTAAGTTTGCTGGCAAAATATAGGGGAAAAAACTCCTGAATAACCAGATAAAACCAATCCTTTTATAGTGTGAAACATAATACTGACGGAAAAAATAATTTTAGCATATATATATATATAGCATAACTTAAACATTTTTGTCCAGAAACAAACAACAAAACAAAGCAAAATTCAGGGAAAAAAAAACAATAATAACCTAAGAAACCTTTAAAAAATTAATGGGAAACTAACAAACTTGGGCCAAATATTATAGATAAAAAAATCTTTTACTAAAATTTTGCAAGTGCCATTAAAACTATTCTTAATCTTAAATAATGAGTTCATGAGGAATATGTAAATAATTTAATTTCATAAGAATATAACTTGTAATGATCTATAGAAGCAGACTTTAAATTTTCTCTCTTTGTTTTTTACATTAGGAGTTAAGTAACTGTACAGTGAAAATTCACTATATCAATGACCTTACATAAGTTGAAAGAGTGAACCATCTCAGGAGCAAACTGCGTAAAATTAGCTACAGCTAACCAAGACAAATGTCATAGCTCAGGGATGCATGGGCAGAAATGTCTAGCTTGTAAACAAAACTTCCCTACTCCAAAAAATAAGAGAACCTGGAAAGGAAATGAAATAAATGGAGAAAATAATGCCTGGGGAAAAATAAAGAGCTGTTAATATTTTTATGAGAATACCACACTTTGTAAGTGCGAACCTATTCGATGGATTTACTACCGTCGTGTGGTCAGTTGGCCACAGATTTCTTAACATCCCTGCATTATTACTGTATAGGGCTTTGGCAACATAAAGGCCCTGATTTAAATACAAGTACTGCCACTTATCAGCTATGTGAGTTACAACTAACTATTTAATCTCTGCAAGCCTTGGTTTCTATAGACATAAAGCAGGGACAAAGAGTACTTATCTTTCAGAGTTCTTGGGAACTTTAAATGAGTTAATAGGCATTACAATAGTTAATTGCAATTTTTGGTATATATGTACTCAATTACTATTCATACACATATTATTAGTATTATTATGTTCTCATACTCAATAAATAGTTGCTATTATTATTGCAAGAGTATTGTATAACTAAACAGCATTATCGATTATACCCCACCCAGCTGATATTACAAATAGAAAAATACCTCTTACTGCATGGTTAAGGGCACTGAGTTTACACATTTAAAATTACGTCCTTTGTTGCAGGCAAATGACCCAGAGGGCAGTGTGTTGTGTAAAGTGGTTTAATATCAGAGCACTTCTGACCAAGATAAGCTACTGAGAGATGATCCCTTGAAATATATGTAAGAAGAAAAGCAAGCTTTGGTTGTTGGGGGGTAAATGAAGTAAAGACAGAGAGACTTAACCCACAGAGAACTCAGTCCCCAAAGAAAGTGTAGTAGGCCCCATGGAATCTGTGAACTGTTTGCGGGACCTGGGGACCTTTAGGAAATTGTGGTAATAGAGAGATGGAAAAGGTAAACATTTAGAAAGTACAAGGGGTAAATAACAAGAGTTTTTGAGGTCACCTTTATTTATTTAATTGGATATAAAATGGACTTGAGAATAAGGATTAAATTTGGCAGAGAAGACTAAATTTATAAGAATAAGAGGCTCTATTTTTATCAAAATAGAAATCAAATTTAAGCTTTGGTGAGGTTAAGTTTCCTTCCTTCCTTTCTTCTCCTCTTCCTTCCTTCCTCCCTCCCTTCCTCCCTTTCTCTGTCATTGTCTTCATTCCTTCCTCATCTCCTCACAATCTCCATCTTACTCTGAGTACTAAATACATATTGTCCGTATATTCATTGTTGAGATCGTTGTGTCTAGACACCCAGATAAATTGCTGAGCAGGCAGTCATGCTTGCCTCCAAATAGACTGATCAAAACAACCATTCTCTAATTATTCTTTAGTACCGTCAAGCTTTATCTATGTAAACCCAAAGGATCTGACACTTCCATTAGTAACCATAGCCAACAATAACGAAGATTCCCAGAGAGTAGGGGTGTAAACAAAAGCAGGTCTGGCTGCCTACCTCTATGAAAGTGAATACTTGAGAGGCAGATGCTGACATAAAGGAAAGTGGTTTATTTTCAGGTGCCAGCCACTTGGAAGATGGGAGACTCACGTCTCAAAGCCTATCTCCACATCTCAGTGGAGGCAGAGGTTTTTATAAAGAGGTGGGGGGGGCGGTGCAGAACAAAGTGATCAAGGGAAGGGGTTGAAAAGCTCCTTAGGTGCAGATGAGCACAGTCCATTCTGATAAGTCAAGTGATGGTCCCATATGCATCAACCTGGTTTAGTCATCCTGGCTCCGGGATGAAGGTCAGCAAATCTCCCAGAGCTGGGGTGCCTTAAGGTTGGAGTCTGTGTCTTTTGAAATTAGTTTTTAGTATTCTTATACAAACATTCTGTTCATCTACAAGCTACATATTAGCCACAGTCGGCACTAACGGAAACAATGTCAAAAGATTGGTGGGGTGGGTTAAAATTTCCTGCCATGACAATTTGCCACTGTTATAGGGAGAGTAAGGGAAGTTCTTAATGTGAAGAACTAGTATGAATTGCTGCCCTTTTAGATGATTCTTTTATGTCTTCGAAGAACTTACCATAAATTTCTGCAGAAGAATGGTCAATAGTATAGAAATTCTTCTAGTATATTTATAAAAGAAAATAAGAAAGTTTAAAAATGTCTTGTGTATTATAATCTAAATTTTAAAAAGTAATCTATGCATGCAAACATGAGACTAAATATAAACAGTAATTACTTGTGTCTTGTTGAAATTATAGCCAATTTTTAATATATATTTTCCAGGTAGTCTATATAACAATATTTTAACTGGCTTTATGAGTTACTATTTATATAACATATAATTCACTCATTTAAAACTGTATAACTCACCCTGGCTGGAATGGCTCAGTGGATTGAGCTCAAGCTTGTGACACAAAAGGTCACTGGTTCAATTCCTAGTCAGGGCACGTGCCTGGGTTGTGGGTCATGTCCTCAGTAGGGGGGTGCGTGAGAAGCAACCACACATTGATGTTTTTTTCCTTTCTTTTTCCCTCCTTTCCCCCTCTCTAAAAATAAAAAAATAAATCCTAAAAAATACCTATATAACTCAATGTTTTCACTTTTGTGTATTGATGGAGTTGTACAGTCACAATCTGTGATGAGTCACAAACTCATCACAATCAGTTTTAAAACATTTTGACCTACCCCTGCCAAAGTATCAAGGAACTCCATCCCATAAGTAGTCAGCTTTCACTCTTCTTGTACCTCCGACCCAGTCTGAAGCATCCATGAACTACTTTCTATCTCCAGAATTTCCTTCTGTACATTTCAAATATATGGTAATCAGTGTCTTTTGTGTCTGGCTTCCATCACTGAGCTTAATGTTTCAAGGTTCATCTACATTGTAGTATGGATCAGTACTTTATTTCTTTTTTATTGTGAATAATATCCAGTTTATGGCTATATTACATCTTGTGTACCTGTTTGTTAGTTTACAGATATTTTACTTGTTCCCATTTTTTGTTATTATAAATAAGGCTGTTATGGACATTAATGTACACATTTTTGTATGTTTTTATTTTGGGGGATATATACCTAGGAGTAGAATAAAAAGTTAACATCCTCATACATTGCGGTTGGAAATTTAAAATAGTAGAGCCATTTTGAAAAGTAGTTGACAGTTCCTCAAAAAGTTGATAAAATTGTCAACAGATAAAATGCTATTAATATATTAAAATATTAAATATTATAGTATAGTATATTTAAATAACACATGTCATTTTAATGATATAGAAAATAATTGTGTCTATTATGAAGTTGGATCAAGAAAATTCATATTTTAAGTAGATCTAATCTTTTTTGGTTGATATTTCTTTTTTAATTTTATTTTTCTGTTATATTGAGATACAATTGATACATAATATTGTGTAAGTTTAAGATGTACGAGGTGATGATTTGATAAACACATATATTTTTAAATGATTAACACATTTATCACTCCACATAATTACCGTGTTTTTCTGTGGTGAGAACATTGAAGATCTATCCATTTAATCACTATCTATTTACCTAACTACCTACCTACCTGGAGTCCCTTTTCAGACATCTTTTACCTTTTCATCTAAGTTATATCCTTAGTTGAATTTAGACCAGCAAAAATCTTATGTGGGATTATATTTACTTGGATTGATGCACAATTGATTTTTAAAGGAGGCAATTATAAAAGAATATATTAAAAAGTTACTAGATGAGGTATAGAAATGCTAATCGGTAATTCATGTAGCTCACTTCTTATATTGTTGTCTCTAAGTGGATTAGTCAGCTTGGGCTGCCGTAACAGAAAATCAGAGTAGGTGGCTTAAACAACAGAAATTTATTTTCTCACAGTTCTGATTTCTCACAGGTCAAGACCAAGGTGCTGGCAGATTTGGTTTTTGGTCAGGCTTTCTTCCTGGCTCACAGATGGCTACCTTCCCAATATGTCCTCACATGGCCTTTTTTCTGGGCACACATACTACTTGTATCTCTTCCTCTTCCTATAAGGATACCATTTTTATTGGATTAGAGTCCTACTGTTATGACCTCATTTAATCTTAATTATGTATTAAGAGACTCTCCAAATTCAGTCACTGTTGTGGGTTAAGGCTTCAACATATGGATTTGGGGGAGACATAAGTCAGTCCATAAAATTAAGGTACACTGTTTTTGCTTTTAGATCTTAGTATCATACTGCAGATTTCATGATGTAAAGAATAATGTAATTCTGCTTTATGATAACCATAGCTATACTACTTTTTTGCTTTATCTGCTAGTAAATACAGACTCTAACTGAAGGTTTAATGACCACAAATATGTGGGCCACAAAACCTGAGTGCATGGATTTGGTTGGTCCTTTGCCACCCCTTTTCCTTCCACCTTCCGATTTCATTGACTCTTCCCAGTAGTGACTATCTTCTTCACTTACATTTTACCTTATTTTTTATTTTTGTTTCTTTGGGGTCAATGGACATGGCCCTTCCTCATCCCATGACTGAGGACTGGTCAAATGGTCACTGGCCAGAAGGAATGTGTATTGTTTTAGGAATGGATTGTAACTCCTTCCTTATCTTCTTTGGAGAGTGGCTTCTTGTCTCTTGACTACTTCTTGACCCTCTTACACACTGAGGTAATGTAGCTTAGAGTCATGCATTGGACATGTGCCTCCTTTGTCTGGGGCCCCTTACAATGCACCTCAGACTGGAGGAGGTGCCGTCTCTCTCCCACTGGCCTGCCTCTGTTGCTGCATTCCCCTATAAAGTGATTAATAAATGGCACATCCACATCAGTAATAAATGGCATGTCCAGTGGGTGGTTTTTTTCAGAATATCATGAACACAAGTAGCTCTCTGGTTTGGGTTTGGAGCGACTGTGCTACAGTTTCTTACCTATTTTGTCAACATTTTATTATTCATGTTCTAGTTGTTAGATGCCTCAAATATTTCTTATATACATAACAAAAATGAGTAGTCAATACAATCAGAGAACTTGAATAATTTCAGAGAAACAACCTAAATCCATTATAATGTATAAGCTATATACTCATACCTGTAATTCTAGTTTACTCTTTCAGTTTGTTTTTAGCTTCATTTTCCTTTTGAATATCCCTATTATGCAGAAAGTTAAAAGGTTTTTGAAGGAATACATTTCCATTCATTATAGCAAAAACATGTTGGAAGACTTTTATAAGCAAGCATTGAAAGAATCACACTGGTGCTAACAAGAAAAAAATGAATCATAATGTCATTTTCAGCACTTACATGTTCTTTTCTTAAAAAAACCCAGAGCATTTTGGGAGAAGGAAGTAAAACAAAAACAGAGACCTTTGCCATTCTTTGCATACTTATCCATATTTACCAAGCTGCCTGAAAGCTTCCCTAATTTCTGAAGGAAGACTATCATGCCAAGACTTTAAAAATCTTTCTTCTAACTTTATTAAAATCTTCCAAAGGCATACAGGGCAGTAATGGAAAGTGAAAGAGAACAAAGATAAAAATTGAGACCGTCCTAATGGAATTTAAAACTCAATAATACATACTTTCAAGTGCATCCAATATTTACATAGAAAAGATAAAGATAATTAGGGCAGATGATCTCCAACAGACAGGTGTGAATGGGAGAGGCCAAATACGCCTTTAAGAGATGTATAAAACTAGAATTTGTTCTGGACTTTACTGGGTAAATTAACACGTTTGTGAGTTTCTCAAAGAATGTAACTTACTCAAAGAGAAAAACTTATTCATCAACTGATAATCTCTTGTATTTTTTAAAACTTTCTTTAAAGGGGAAATGCACAATGAGACAGGGTATGATAAAAGAACAGAAAAACCTAACAGTTTTGTCTAGATCACTAATGAATTTGAGGACATTTCTAAAAGAGTATTGTGGATTATAACGACTGATTTTATCAACCACATTAATATGTAGTCTTATTACTACTTGAAGGCATTATGTTGTGGTGAAAATTATACTAGAACAGGAAGTAGGAATGTGGGTGTGAGCCAAGGTCCAACTTTCATTTGCTATGTGACCTTGAACACCTCATTTAATTGTCCAAAGTTCCAGAAATATTTTTCCTGTCTAGCTGGCCCAATTGTTTAACAGTCAAAGGACAAAGGGGCAAAGGAGAGATATGAAATCATTATATATTCAAAAGATGCTACTGCTACTTTCTTATTTAACATCATTAAGCTCATATTTTTCAAGTGTTCCACAATTATCACACTTTACTTAACAACTAAAATATTTCTATATTCATTTTAAAGATGCCACAAATCCATCAGTAAAATTAAAAAAAAAATCGGACAGCTAGGAATTTCATTACCAGCATAAGTAAAAGTGCTCTTAATCTACAACTGGGAAAAGCAAGGCCATGCCCTCACGCCTGCTAGCACCGTGCAACTCAGGCAGCAATGACTCTGTAGCAGCAGAGGCCATGTGCCCAAAGGCTACTAGAAAATTTATGAATTATGAAGAAACAATCTTAGAGTAGCTACAAATCCTATTCTTTAGCTACCACTGCCTTATATTTAAAAGACTCAATTCATAGCACATTCTAAATCAAGATTTGGGAAACTGGCCTATGGGCCAAGTCTGGCACACTGCCTATGGTTGTAAATGAAGTTTTATTGGAACATAATTATGTTCATCCCTATGGCTATTTTTTTTTGTGCTGCAACAGCACAATTGGGTAGTTGCAAAACTGATTGTGTCATTTATAATATTTATTTTCTGGCTTTTACAAAAATGTTGTTGACCGGGATCTAGATTACTCTCTCCTTGTTATAACTGGAAACCTTTCAGAAGTCTTGTGAGATGGATGATTGAACCATTAAACTAATCCCTGTAGTCACACATACACTTGGGCATTGACTGAAGTTGCTGATGTAACATAATGTTTCTCAAATGTGAATATGAACACAACTTGTGTAGTATAAGGATAGAATGATCAGACTTTTTTTTAAAGATTTTATTTCTTTATTTTTAGAGAGAAGGAGTGAAACATCAATGTATGGTTGCCTCATCAATGTATACCCCATACTGGGGACATGGCCTGCAACCCAGACATGTGCCCTGACTGGGAATTGAACTGGCAATGCTTTGGTTCGCAGGCCTGCACTCAGTCCATTGAGCCACATCAACCAGGGCTGATCAAATTCTTTTTGAGAAGGGAGTTGCTGCTTTAGGTTGTCTCCTTGAGAACACAAGAGGTGTGACAAAAAGGCGTAGTGGTTTTTATTAGACACTGCAAGCTTCCAGGACTTCTGACCCTTGGAACTAGGAACATTCACCTCCAGAGTCTCCCACAGGCATAGGTGGCATCACCACAAAGTTCGTCCTCTGATCTCTCAAGGGAGTAAAAAGGGTTTTGTTTTCTCTTCTACTTTTTATATAAATTTGTGTAATATTCTGTCCATACTCTATAGTCTTTTTCACAAAATATGTAGCAGAATATCACAAAATATGCTTCTTTGGCATAAAAATGGTTTTCAGCTGATTATTTTTGAAAAAGAGCAGATACAGGAGAATCTCTGAAAACAGAACGGAAGTTACCCTTTTGTAAGAAAAGTTTACTTTTAGAAGAGAAAGATCCACTTTAAGGGTGTCTCCCTCTCTGTACCAGGGAGACAAGGATGGCTAAATCAGGACAAACATTTTTTAGTGGTGAAAGTGTGAACTTAAATCTGCATAACACACCTTACTCTTATTTCCTGTTATTTTTTTCTAACCCCCTTAACTGGCCTTCTTAACCCCTAACATATTTCTTTTGTTTTTAGCTGTAAATGGTATTTAAGGTGGTGGATTGGACCATTTCTGGGAATTCACTCTTTATTTTTGTATCTTTCATGTATATGTCAGGTATGCATGTTATTAAACATCTATTTGTTTTTCTCTTGTTAATTTGTCTTTTTATTTCAAAGAGGTTTCAGTGAAGAGACTAGAAGAGTAAGAATAAAATTTAATTTTCTCTTATGTACATATACCCTACTTACATGAATGAAACCCTAATAATGCTTAACCAATATTAAAATGATGTTCTCTCTCTCTCTTTTTGTTTTATATTAGTATGTAGGGGTCTTTTGTTAGTAGGATTATTTTATTTTCCTCACTGAAGGGACCTAAGATGCAGACTCTTCTCTTCAGATTTCATGAGGCACCCACAATTCTACCTTCCTAACAAGCATCCAGGTGGTACAGTGCCGATGCTATGAAAAACACATTTTTGAGTTACTAAATGCAAATAGAAAAATTATCTTTTAGGTTTTCTAAAACTAAACTAAATGTAGCCTGCTTTTATTCACAGTTATTTGCAATTTAAAATTCAGTCTCTTTTGGGTAATGCAGTGGAGGAATAAGTTATTTTATCTCTACTCTTCTAAGTTTGCAGCTGGGAAACTTGTAACTAAAAGATTAAAAAGAGAAAAATAAACAGAAGTTTATTAATATGTATTTCTCGTGTACACATGGGAGTAACCAGGGAAATAAGAGTAACTCTCAGAGTGGATTAAAATTCAAGCTTAAATACCATTTTCAACTATAGACAAATGAGAGAAGGCTGTGGGAGTCCAGCCATGGGAAGGTGACCAGGAAAACCAGGAAAACACATGTGCACTGTGTCATGCAGGTTTAAGTCATGCCTTCTGCATTGGTTTCTCTTGATTTAGTCATCCCTCCCTCCTGGTACAGGGAGGGAGAATCTCTTACAAATGGAGATTTCCTTTATAAATGCAAAACTTCCTTTTAAAAGGGTAACTTCTACTTTGTTTCTAGAGTTTCTCCCCTGTCTGCTGTTTCTCAAAGTAATCAGCTCAAAATAATCTTTAAATCAAAGAAGAATATGTGGAAGTGGTATATACCACCACACTTACATCATAAAATCACTTATATCATGAAAATCACCTACATTTTTTATAGATGATCTTAATAGAGGACTCAAGAGTTGAAAAATTTTAGTTTAAGGTAAATAGTTATAAACCTAGTAAGTAAGACGGTGTGTTTAGGGTGTGAAACTGCCATCTTCTCAGATCGCCAGCCATCTGAATAAAGCACCCATAAAGAACCAATCCCCGTCTCTATTAATTGGGTTTAGTACGTGACAGGTAGCATGAGCTCTGATGTCTTTCCCGGTTTCAATCTTACTACTCTGCTTCCGTTGGTGCTTGGTTTTTTGACACTGAAATGCCTTTTCCTCAATCAGGATACAAAAAAGGAAGAAAAAAATTTAGTCTTGTGAACTAAATGTATTGACTTTCATGACCATTATTTTCTTCCATGAGTTTAAAAAATATGTATATTTGGCAATTCAATTAACTTTGATGTTGTTATTATTAGTATTATTATTACTACTGCTACTATTATTTGCTGCTTTCATCCATTCTTTCCCTATATACACATTGTATAAATAAAGCCATGATTTTTTGCCCAGTGAATAAAAATACAGTTAATATGTCAAAATATTACCTTTTATTGTTTACAATAATAACTAAGATAAGGTCAGACCAGGTAGAAAACTGAATATTTGGCCAGGATCTAGCTGCTACAATGGAGATGAACAGGTAATAAAGGACCCCTATAGATGGAGAGCGATGACAGCTAGTGATGGGGGATGGGTAGAAGGTGGAGGGATTGAGCAAGAAGGAAAAAGGACACATGGACATGGAGAACAGTGTGGTGATTGCTGGGGTAGGGAGTATAAGGGGACTAATTGGTAATGGAAAAAATACAATAAAGTTAAATTAAAAAGTAAAATAAAAGCACAAGAAGATAACAAAAGATTTAGTTGAATGTTAGCTCTTCTGAAGATAGAGATTGTGTTTCATATATTTGACAGATAGGGGAGAGTTAACACATATTTGGTCAATAAGTATAGAATCATAGTTGACACTTAATAATGGCTTGTTTATTTACTGTTCACTACATTTTGTTTCATTTAAAAAAGTGGACCAGAATAAGAAATGTCAATCATGAGACTATATGTTTCTCCAACTATTTTATGCAAAAGCTATAGGTTATTTAAAAATGTAGAAATAAAAAATTCTGTTAGTAAAGAATATATATTCAGACCGCATTTTGAAATAAAAAAACAAAAACAAAAACAAAAACAAAAAAATGAAGTAGAATGAAAGCAGGAAGAAAGGGAATGGGAGGCTAGGTAGAGAAAATAAACTTTCCAAACTGATTTAGAAAAGAGATAATAAACTGGACAGAAAGCATAAAAGTCCTGCTGTAGGTGGCCCAACTGGATGGCAATTCCAGAGGAAGGAAGAGACATATACCATTTGTAATAGATGTGTGGGAGGCAAAACAGTCCTCTGGGAGCTGTAAGGTTAAGGAAATAACTGTTCATGAGGCAGAGTGACAACTGACCTCTTGCTCATTGAAAGAAATCAGCATGACTGGAGGTTTGGAGAATGTTCTGAATTTCACACTATGTTCTTCTAATAGCTGGTAGCTTAGCTTTGTGAGAGTCCAGAGACCTACTTTCACTGATCATTTATCCAGACAGTTGAGTTTCTTTAATGAAACAACATTATTCCTTTGGGAAAAGAATTTGAAGGAAGGGAATAATCAGGCCTAAGAGCAGCTCCCACCGTGAAAGGTGTTCCCTATGAGCAGGCTGGCCCTCCACGCAAACTCAAAGCGATTATGCTTCCATCATAATGCGTTGCTGAGAGGTAGGGATTTTTAAAAACATATTTCTTTTTAAGGCTGCCTAACCCACCCTTCATCTTTACCTGAATGAATATAATGCAAGTTTCAGAAACTGGAAAACTAAAATAATGATGATATAAGGATATTATCGTAAATATAAATTTTAATACTATATTATGCAATTTCTTGATGAAAACGAGCATTTCATGATGTTTATTTAATGTAAATAGCTACAGGTATGATTAGTGTTATTTTCCTACTAGGTAAGAATTTTTACAATTTTCAGTACATGTTATTTTAATGCCATACTATTAAATGACTCAGAATACCCCTTCATGTCTCTAGATTTCACTTTTTCTTTAGCATGATAAATGAATTTAGGACCAGACAGTAGATGGTGCTATTATTTCAAAGACTGTATAGTCCCAAAGACTTCCAGAATTTTTTAAAACTACAGAAATAAGTGAGGGAAGTGTGAAAACTTCACATAGTTTTTAGTTTGCAAAGCTTATGGAGGGGGAACTATTATTATGTAGTGACCTATTCTGTCCCTTTTGGGGGTAAAGTAACAATCAAAGCTTCCCTTAGTAATTAATAAGTTCTGTCTCCCTGGAAAAAAACTATCCCACATTTAATTTTCTCCTTTGAAACAGAAACAGACACAGATGCTGTTGTGCATACTGACTGCTATTGTAGACAGAAAGCAATTCGCAGGAGCTCAGCAATGCAGAAGACATTAAAATGTAAAACACACGAATGTGAAGTTTCCTTAAAAATAATGGGAAAAAAGATTTTTCTAATATAAAACAATTTATATGTAAAGCATCTGTAATCATAAAAGCACCTTAAATACAATATTCAAATGTAAGCAATAAAACATTGTATCTGACAATGGTAAATCAACATATTAAAAGCTTGCCTACTGGTGGCAGATGTTCTTTGAAAGAGAATTGGTAACAGATGCATACCATAGAGGGGGTTCTAACAGTGGTGACACAAGCTAGGGGCTCACTGGAGCCAAAGCTGCACTGTTGGATCATGAAACCTGCAGCTAAAGCACAATTGCTGTTGAGGTTCCTAAAGAGCAACACTCCAAGCTGTCTGTTTAAAACCCCATTACCCAAAGATAATGGTTGTTGATGGGAACCCTTCACCTGTCGCTTAGGTTATTCTCATTTTTCGTGCCTAAACAAAGCACATGGTAATGGGCTTTCTTAAGGGTGATCAACATTCTCTGCATAAATTTGCAACTCAGAACACCAAAATGTAACGAAAAATTTAAACCAAACAACTGGTGATATTGTAAAAGTAACAGCAAACATCTGAATAATTAATTGCATCATTTTAAATCTCTACGATTTTTGCACTTGAGGGCCAGCCATATTTTCAGCCATGCATTTCTAAGAAATTTCAGTCTTTTAAATGGTCTCTCTTTTAACACTTAATCTCCTGATATGATAATTTTGAGTTACAAATGTTCTTAAATTATTGATTAATGATTCTGCTTCTGGTTGTATTCCATCAACATAGCTAGTGTCTCATGTCCCTTATATGCCCCCCAATTTTGACTGTTATAAAATTGCATGAATAATGTTCACAATAAGTAGTATGCAATTTTTAGTAGATTCTTTGAAAACAGTTGTTAGAACTGATTTTATTTCACATTGAATATTTCTTGTTACTGTTATTATCTGTATGTAGAAGTTTTAAAGCATATGTCCATACGACTATGAACAAACTTAGTTTTAAGTCCTAGCTTTAGAAAGCACAGTTCTCTCTCTAAATATTCCTCAGGGACCTAATCTTTCCCGCAATAATCAACAATCCCCTGGAGGTAGCAGAAGACAATAGCCCAGGCCTGACTGATAATAAGAAGGCCCAGGCCTCTGGCAGACTGAAGATAACATCTTGACCTAAATTATGTCTCAGCTCCTGAGTCCTAAAGCTCCAATGACCTCCTGGCTACTTTTCCATGAAACGAGACAGAGGGAAACTGGAACAGACCTCAGAACTGTGCTCAAGGTCTAAAGAACGATTTATTACACTTACCTCACCTCTGACCAATCTGCTGCCAGCACAATCTTCAACCCCATCACCCATGTGTCTTGTGATTTTGCCCTATGTAATCAGCAACCTACATGCCATAAGGCAGTGGAGTCCTTAGAGCATTAGCTTCCAGTTCTCTAGATTAGCCAATTCAATATTAAACCATTTTTCTTTCTATACTGCAAACTTCTGCTCACGCATTTCTTTGGGCCAGTGCATGCAGGCAGCCAAATTTTGGGGTCCTGGTAACACTATCATTGAAAGTTGATGTCTATGCCCTTTCCCCTTCAATCTGGGCAATTGTTTTGATATAATGGAGAAGAAATTATGTTTATGACTTTGACTTTGAAACAAGATCATAAGAAGCCTTGAAGCTTTGCTTTGGTCTCTCGGAATGCTCACTGCCTACTGCAGGACCCACGTGCATAAGACCTCACATTCTGGGAAGTCCAGACTGCATGAAAGGTCATTCCTTGCTTAGGTGCTCTGGTTCGCAGTTCCAGTGAAGGCAAGCCTTTCAGTCACCTTAGCCTAGGGGTTAGAGTGAGCAAAAAAAAAAACCTGCAAAAAATCCCAGCTCCCAGATATTGAATCACCTTGTTAAACAAAAAAAAATTCATAGCTAATTTTTTTTTTTAAAGAAAGGATTGATTGAGCCAGAAAAAGACCAGGTCCAGGGGCATGAAGTTGAAACCATTAGCAGCAGGGCAAGGTTGAAAAGGCAACAGGCTCACCATCTTGGAGATGACAAGCACTTTTATACATTATTGTTGCGGGGACAAAAATAAAGGATGAGTTGTTTTGAAAGAATTTACATTGGCTACAGAAAACTGGGCAGGTAGGAAAAGATGAGTGGGGTAATTTTATGATAGGTGCAGTCTGTTAGGTAGAAATATTTACTATTTTTGATTGGATGGGCAACAGTCTTGAAGCTTCATGCATAAGCAGCACATGGTGGCTTCTACAGAAGACTAAAAACTCCAACATACATTCAGT
This sequence comes from Desmodus rotundus, assembly GCF_022682495.2. NCBI lineage: Eukaryota > Metazoa > Chordata > Mammalia > Chiroptera > Phyllostomidae > Desmodus > Desmodus rotundus. The sequence goes on from NC_071388.1 coordinate 130,923,479, forward strand.
AATATGAGCTGACTTTTGTTAGTTGGCCCACAGCTATTAACTGGTTCATTACTCGTGTCTCTTTTTCTCACTCATAGGCTCACTGTAATTTAATTTACAACATCTCAGAACTATTTCTTTTGTCATTATATATTTTTTCATTACCATTTAGTCCCTTTATGCCCCCCGCCACCACAATCACCACACTGTTGTCCATGTCCATGAGTCCTTTTTCCTTTTGGCTCAATCCCTCTACTCCCTACCCACCCTGCCCGCCACCTTAACCATCATCCTGCTATCTATGAATTTGTGTCCATTTTGCTTGTTAGTTCAGTTTGTTCATTAGATTCTACAAATGAGTAAAATCATGTGGTATTTGTCTTTCTCTGACTGGCTCATTTCAGAACTTTTATCTTGTCAACCCCAGACATTCAAATCCTTCCAGCTGAGGCCTTATTGTGCCCTTTTGAAATACATCTACACGACCCATAGAATCACTAAGCATAAGTTGTGGGTTGGTTTGTTACCCAGAAATTGACACACAGAACACTAGAGTTGGAGTATAAATTGCAATTGCGTTGGCAGTCAAGATATTCAGGGGAGTATGTTTAGGTGTAGACAGTTTTAATACTCCTGGTCTCCTAATTGGTTACCTTGCCTTGATGCCTTCTACCCTGCTAGTTACACAACTGATTTTCTATATATGAAATATCCCTGAAATGCCCCCCAAACTTCACATGGGTATTTACTGACATTTATACTCTCTCACCTACATATATACATTTATTTCCAACTAATCTTGCAAATGTATGCTACATCCTGTGAATTTTAGGAGATCAGAACTAGAATCTCCAGGGTCATTTTTAAACTATTTGTCTACTCTGTGAAGTCCACCGAAAACCTGAGCACCCCCTGGGGAATCACTGCTTTAGTTTTCAGTGTGGTTGATAGGTTTATGTCTAACCTTAAGCTATAATGAAGGGCATACGTGCAATTAAAAACCTCTAAACGTTAATGTTATAGTCATAGTTTCTCAATATCTTTTTTTTAATCCTTACTCTCTAGGATACTGTCTTCTGGTACTTTCTCTTAGTTTATCAGAGTCAAATTCTTTTTCTGTAAAGGAGAACTTACATTCCTTATCCCTAGGTGGTTTTTCTAAGATGAAGAGATGATTTTCTCAGATATCATATATTGACCACTCACTCAATGCCAGCCATTTTGCTTAGCTGTTTACATTCAATATCATGCATCAATCCATTTTCTCAAATTCATTCTATACCAATCATTTGGCAATTGCCATATCTTACCCTTCTATATTGTTTATCATTATTGTTTCTTTGAATGTTTAGTATGAAGGACAAGAATTTTGTTTCTCTTATTTTCCTTGGTGTTTTGGGGATATTTTTACAGGAAATTGAACACAATAGGTGACAAATAACAATCCAGCTAAAAATTACATATTGTTAGTGTCAAGTTAGTATTCTAGATAGCTTCACATGCTGGCTTTTTTCATTACATCAATCAGGTGCTGAAATGCTGTAATGAGATGAACTTTTGTCAGTAATTTTATAAACCCAGTGAGGCCATTCCAAACACAATCTATTCTCAGGTGGCCGTTTTTACATGACAAATTAGATATGCTTTTTTCTTTTTAGGAAGGAAGATATAAGACTCTTACATGTTTCTTGAATTTTACTGAAGTTAATGGATTTCTACAGGACTTTGTTGTTTCAATCTAATTAACCCCTACTTTATATCAAGTACTGATGATATATGCTTTGAACATAAAATCATCTCTTCCACATTAGGTTTCATAAAATATCTAATAAGCATTCATATTCATTATGCGTTTCAGAAACCTATAAAGGAGTTGAATAAGAAGTCATAAACTTCCTATGGTTAGCAAGATTTTCACCCAATTTCCTGTTTAAGGTGCACTAAAACTTGCTGAAGTTCATTAATTTCAGATAAAAGCATGTCTTTCAAACAACAGTGTACTATTTCAATATGTGAATTTCTCCCAGTCTTTCCTCTTTCTCATCTATTTATTGTTATAACATCCAATACCACAAATATACACGTAAAATATGCTTTTCACATGTCTATATGTTACCAGTTTAATGAAATATTTTCTTACACTGTTAGAGCAGCCTCATAAGTTGCATGAAAACAAAAGGCAAATATCTTTTTAGTTACCAATGTTTTTAGACAACTTTTTATTTAAATAATATCTTTGTTGCAGCTATAAAAGATCAAACCCTACACTGGACAATTAAGGAGATGAATTTATCCACACAATGGCAATAGGGACAAATTTCATTAATGGGAAGTATTGAGAAAGAGAGACAGAGAGAGAGACCTGGGGTTTTACAAAAGCAGGTAAACAAGTACGCCTTCTGTAAACCTCATGGGTGTCATGAAGGTGGGTGGAGAGGAGCCACTGAAGAAGGGTAATAGTGGCTCTCATCTGGGGGTAAAAAGAGCTAGTGGTCCTTTTTCTTTCTCTTTAATTGGCACCCAAAAGAGTGGGAGTACAGAGCTCAGATAAAATTTACCATTGTCTCAGGGAACGAGGACAGGAGAACGTTAGAAGTCAGAGTACACAAACACCTGGGAAGAAATTCTGATGACTCAGTGGTAGAAAACAAAATATATGACTATGGGCCTAAAACCATAATGACAAATTATGGCTGGAAAAATAAATAATTTTAGTTGTATAAATTAGACTGTGAAGAATGCACTTGTAACTCTCTTAGCTTCATTTTTGCCACCCTCCACCCCTAATTGGATATAGGATTATGGCTCCTGTGAGACATGAAAGTCCTGCGGAATGGCAAATAGAGCAATTGAGGAGATTGAGAATAGAAATGGCATAGAACGGTTCTGAAAATGTCTTTTGAAAGTAACTATGTTGGAAATTGTTATTATGGTTCCCACAAATGAGACTAGAATTACAAAGAGAAATGGAAAATTGATTCTAGCCTTAAAGTATTAATAAAGTTTTTAATGTAATTTCCTGAAAACATAGTCCACACAAGTGATTATTCCCTAAGCCCTCTTTCAACTTCAGCTGAGCTCAGATGTAACACAGAGTGCTTTTAATGTCAGCTAACTGTTGTATTACTTATAGCTACATTCTAATTAGCAAGTCCTCCAGACTACCTGGAAACAGAACTAGCTTCATAAAAGTAGTATGATTTGGTCCTTTTAGAAAGCAAATGAGGAATGTAACTCAATTTCTAGTACTTGCTCAGACTCCCTATGATCAGTATTCTATGTAAAATGGACACATGATGATTTCCATGAGAAGAAGCTATGAGTAGATATGACGGAGTAAATGCCTGAGAGTGACTTTTTTGTAGCTCTATGAAATACTGGGAGGATGTCTAAGACCAACTAATAAGTGTTTCTTTCTAGATACACATTTATAATTTAGCTGACTAATCTCCTTTTATAAATACCTTATTTTTAACTATAATTTTCTCATTGATTTCTTTCCATCAGTCTCTCTATCTGTCTCTCTGATACAAATACACACACAATTTGACTAAATCTTTTAAAGACTTTTACTAATTTTTACTGCCTAATAGTGAAGATGAAAAGGATGGCTAGTGAGGAAATGTCCAACTGTGTTGATTACTGATACTTAATTATTATTTGTGATATCTATCTACTATTTTAACAATGGAAGCACTGTATATACTTCCATGATTTATGAGGAATATAAGTACGACAGAGTTAGCTCTCTGAAACTTAGACTGAGTTTTGTTGCAAAATAAAATTTAATCTATCTCAGTATGTAATTACTAGCATTTTCAAATTTCAAACTCAGTTATAAAGTATAGGAAACTATCTTTTTAACTTATAAATTAGGTTGTTGATAAGGCAATTTTATTATTAATCATAAACATATCAAGGCTATTATAGGAACACTTAATTGCACAAACATATATTATTTAAATTTCATTCTCTGAAATTTCTACATCAGTATCTCAAAATTAATACATTTGAAAAAATAATTTATCATGAACTATTAATTGTAGTAATATAAGGTTTCAGGTGGAAATTATCTCTAACTACTCTTAAAGTGCTTTTAAAATCACCACTGTTTCAATGACAACTAATTCCTAGCTGATCTTATCACTTTGACAAAAAAAAATTCATTGTTCAAAATGTATTCAAGATTTTTAAAAAAGAAATTCCATTTCATTCAATAAAATATGCACTACAATGAGGTCGAAAGTGAGTAATTGTCAAAGAGATTTAACTAGGTCTTAGAAGACAAAAAATGGTATGATAGAGAAGAGCTAAGGGAAGAAAACCATATGAGAAAATAATATACATTCTTATGTTTTTAGTGATGAGGATATGTTCTGAGAAATGTGTTGTGGGCAATTGCATCATTGTACAAACTTCATAGAGTACACTTCTATAAACCAATATGGTCTAGCCTTTTATTTACCTAGGCTATATGGTATAGTCTATTGTTTGTAGGCTATAAATCTGTACAAATGTTTCCTATAGTGCTCAATACTATAGGCCATTATAACACAAAAGTATTTCTGTTTTTAAACATACCTAAACATAGAGATATGCTGTAAAATACAGTATAAAAGCTAAAAATGGTCTCCATGTATGGAGCACTTACCGTGAATGGTGCTTGCAGGACTGGGGCTTGCTCTGGCTGGGCCAGGGAGTGTGCTGAATGAATCTAAAGGCCTAGAACATTATTGCACACTGCTGAAGACTTTGTAAATACTGTCCCACAGGCCCTCCCCAGCTTCTTTCTTTCTCTTTAATGCAAAATAAAACATTTATGTTCAGAAATAGAACATAAAAATTGTCAGTGCTGTTTCATTAACAAGGGTGTGGGCTGGACTGATTGGAAATATCTAGGAGTAACTGGATGGATAGGCACAGATCGCCATAATAGTGATGGTCAGGAGTGAGTGAAAGGTGGCCTGAGTATAAGGTGGCCCAAGGCTCAGTAGGAATAAGAAGTCAAAATGGAGAGATAAAGAAACATAGAGGGTTGGCATGGCAATTGGGTTTTAGTTATCACATGTTGGAGCAGCGGTCACGTTAAAGAACCTTGTGGTAGTCATTTAAAAATAGAAGGTGTAGAACTGAGGACTCAATATTTTGTCTTTGGGATTTTTTTGGGGGGGTTCTATTGACCCTATGTGGCACAAAGTGCTTTCTATGCTATTTAATTGGTGGAATAAATAAAACTTTCTATGCTGTACATCATTACAATCTAAAAATATTTCCAAAGTACACACAGGCTAGCTCCACATGACCACAGAAAGCTTTTACCGAACTGGCAGTGGCACTTAATACTTGTAAAGGTAGCTTCTGTGAATCTTTTCCTGGCATAAGGTCTTAGGTCCTCAATGAAAAAATTATGGGAATGGACTATGAAGACCATCAAGCTAGATCTGGCAGAGTGGTCACAGCCTCTGAACACATAGCTCTGGGGGGGCAGGTTCCTCTGTGCTGAAACCGGCTGGTGGCTGACTGACTGGGATGTAATCTGCACACTCACAACGGGGGTGCTTTGAGTGAGAGAGAATCCATTGCTCAACCCCACGTATATTGCTCCTATCACAGAATAAAAAGTGATGTGGATGAAGCCACACATCATCCCATTTCTTACAGGAAATTCAGCTGCATTATAATCTCATGATGCCACTGCCATATGCATGGTCCATTGTTTCTCAGGGCATGCCTGTAAATGAAATCAGTAAGGGAGGAAAGTGGGTGCATTTTAAGGGATAATAAAGACTGATGACTGCACTCAGGTATGTAGGGAGGGTTTCGGTGATTTGATAAGTAAATGCCAGGCTAAATAGTTTGTATTTCACTCTCTATGTATAATGATAATAGAAGGTAGTATAGCCATTAGATACAGGAAATTTTCATGCAGTCTTTGTTTAAGAAAGGAAGTTTGATGGTGATAAAAATCATAAATTGAAAAAACATAAATTAAAAGACAATACACCAATTAGGAAGTTATTATAATGGTCCTAGAAGACAGTTCAGGACTCTTGGTTCAGCAGCATGGGGAATAGATATAAAATCATGAAAACAAGCAGCACAATTCAGATAAAAATGACCCAGTTTAAGAAGTGAATTAGTGAGAACAGCTGATGGTGACTCAAAATGAAGTTAAGAGAGAAAGCAGCATTGGAAAAGGGGAAAATGAGGTCACTCCTGGGCTGGAAGTGTGGAGGTAGCAGCATGGTTCCATTGAAGTATTTAGAAACTAGCTAAGAATCAAGGCTTGATGACATTGACTTGGGAGTCGTGAACTTGAAAGTGAAAGTTGAAACTCTGAAGGTAGATGAGACTTTCAAAGGCAAAGTGGTGAGCAAAAATAGACAAAGTTGATATTCAACTACTGGGTGAATTTACATGTAAGCAATTAAAGAAAGAAGCAACAAAAGCATCTTTAAAATAATAGTCATACAAGTAGGAAAAAGTGGATGAATATGGGTATTAAGAAAGAAAAGGATAAGGTGGTATTCAGTAATTTTATGAATTAAAGTCATAAATATATCAATTAGAAAGCCATTAATTATCTTTAACAGGGCATTACCTGTTGCGTGGAGCTGTGGGAAAGGAGATGGTGTGCCGTGGCTGAGTGTATTGTGAAACCTTGGTGAGACAGTCCTGTTCTGAGGCACCAGCACCGGCAATGAAGGTGAAGGTAGTTTGGAAGTGAAGTAGAAAGGGGAAAATAATATTTTAACATAGAGAAGTTAGATTCCAAAAGCTTTTATGTCTTAGGCCAAAGATTAAAGAGCTTATGGAAGATAAGCTGAAGAAAAAAAAAGAACTTTGTAGAAAAACATCAAGAAAAATACAAGCTCCTTCTATAAGTCAAATAATTAATACTTAATTCTGGAGCGATCGTAAGGCTTGGTGATTAATACTTAGCTTCATGAATACTATGCAACTAATAAATGGAAAATATTATGCTTATAATGAATATGAAAAGGATATAATTCATCTACATGCTATTAGGTGACAAAGAAGTTCATATAAGCGAATTTCAAGGAAGAGAAGCTTTCCATCTAAAATGCTAATTTTTAAGCAACTTTCTAAAATGTATGTCATATAACTTTTCCTTCCTTGAGCAAATAGAAATGACCTATTTCATCCTTTCTCATGATTCAGTGTCATTTTGAAACCATCAATGATGTATAATGGTGTTTTACTGTAATAGGAATACTTGCTTCCCAATGGTGAGAGTAAAGTGCAGGTCTCAGAAAATCGAGATGAGCAAAAAAAAATCGTCATCATGGAGATGAGCAAGTGCCAATGTAGCAGTTGTTTCTTGTGGAGGCAGAACTACTGAGTTGAATACACACAGAGTCCTGGGTTCAGGTTTATGTGCAACATTTACTGACTTCATATAGATTTCCTCCTCTGTTTTACTAACCACACAGGATCAGTTTAGCCAGCAGCTGAAAATCCACTTATAACTGAAATCATGTATGCAAATACAGGAGAATGTAGCATTCAAGTTTTCAGAAAATTCAGAATGAAGTCCAAGAGGCAAGCGTGATTTAAAGAGTTCGTCTCCCTACTGTGTTTATATATATACCTTTTCCAGATATTTTGAGGGGATTTCAACTTGGTTTTTAAATGATCATTCTAATGGAGAAGACCCATGTAGAATTTTAGCTCTGAAAAGAAAATGGCACATAGTAGAGAAAGAGTAAGATTGAGTATCCCAAATAGAGTACTTGTGTTGATGGAATTGTTTTATAGGGTGCTCTTTCCTGGGAAATTGGATTGGCTTCCTGCTGAACCCAAGAATTTGCCATTGTACCCTTTATAATCTGTGTATTGCATACTGTGTGTGGCCCTTCTCTCCCCCAACCTCCACCCCCATGAAAAGCTAGAACAAGACTATCTGATTACATCTGAGTGAGGTCTGATGCCGTGGCATTCAAACTGTTCCTGAGCATTAGATTGTTCTGTAGGAGTGATTCAGGGGCACGTGATTAGTATGAAAAATTGTAAGAAAGTATCTAAGAAATCATCCAAGAAGGCAGAGCCACCAGAGGACCTATCCTTACTTTAATAAGAGTAATTCCACCAGTATTTGTTTAAATGTCAGGAAAAGGAGGGATCGGAAGAGAGAGAGAGAAAGAGAGAGAGAGAGAGAGGGAGGAAGAGAGGAAGTGGGGGGGAAATAATTGAGAAGAATTAAAATATGCTATCAAACAGAAGATGCTGAAAGATGGCATGTTTAAGAAACAGAAACTTTTCAACAGAATGTGATTGAAGGAATTTATGTTAAATAACTTCAATTAATGATTTGGAGAGAACAACAATGTTAGAAATCAGATTGGGGCTAAATAAGTGTGGGAAGTGTTTGGAATTTCCAGTAGGGAAAATGAAATGGTGTTTAATTTGTGATTAAGACTAGAACTGGCTAACAACACAGCTGCTCGGCAGAGGCCATTTATTATACAAATCATTATCATTCCATGATTTTCCCATCACTTCATTCTGTAAGTAGATGGCAAAGAGAAACAATCTCATCAGAAAGGTGTGAATTGGCAGTATAAATACTAATCAGTTTTAGTTCATATTCTCAATTAATATTTGGATTTTAAGTTGACATGTGCTCTGTCATGTTATTGTGCTCTATAAAATAATGGCAATGATTTAGACATATCTTTGATATTTAAGGGTGAACTATACAGACTCTTTATCTAATTGCCCATGTCCTTATCTGTCATAAAATTTTTAAGAAGAAATAGTTTTATACTGTTAATATTTAAAGTAACTAAGATCTGGCAGTGCAGATTAAACACAGTTACTTTGAAAGTATTTAGTTTTGGATCTTGTGCACAAGAGAGGCCCAAAGTGAAGGGGTGAAAAACCCAGACCTGGAGATCAGTCTCCACGACGTTGGGTCCTAGCTTTACCACTTCCTACTTGGCAGCCTATGGGCAAGTTACTAAAGCACTCTCAGTTTGCTTATCGGTAATATGGAGAACTTAAAGGTACCAAATTCATAAGGAGTTGTGAACATTATACAAAAATATTCATTCAATGAGTAATTCATGGCTCACAATAAGAACTAAATGAGTTGACTATTATTGACAATGCTATTAATCCTTTAAACTGTGGGATTATACCTTCATCATCATACTTCTAACTTTAACAATTCTTTTGAGATCTGTTATTTTCAACTCCTTTAACTTTAGATTCCATTAAAAAAATACTACCAGCATGTAAGTTTCAAAGGGATCTTTGCTCAATTTTGCTCACTGTTCTGAAGCTACAACTTAAAATAATATAGTGAGTACGTCATAGGCTCTTAATAAATATTTCTGAATTAATTTATAAGATTTTAGTGCTTCCTAGTGAAAGATAACAATTGGATCAACATTCTCCTCTCTCCTTTTATGTTTGTCCTTTTGTTAACAGAGACAAGAAGAAAAGTTTGTTATTTACAAACACAGGTCATGAAATGATGGGATTATCTTGTTAGATAAAATGAATCCTTGTGCTAAGAAAGACATAAAAAATGAGGAGCCTAGATAGAAATGCCATATAAATTGTCTGAATATACTAATGAAATAGTTTGCTTGGACACATCTTATTAATGTAGAACTGGCCACTTTGCCACTCAGAGACTAGAGAGGTCATATATATAAATAAGAAGATGTGGAAATAATTCTAAAGGAGAAAAACAAATTACTGGAGGTTTTGTGTTATCATCGTTATTTTCTAATTACCAAAGGAGCCATTCTGCACTTGATTTTCATTTATGTTAATACCAAATAAAATGTTTGTAATATTAACTAATGCAGCATTTATACTGACATTCTTTGTCTTTCCTTTCTATTTCCCCAAAAGAAATACTTACCATGGTAAGAATCACTCAGAAGAAAAATAGAAGAAAAATAAAAAGACACGGTGAAAAATTTCAGTGATGTAAATTGATGCATAGTAGGATAATTATATTCTGGCTGTATAAAATTTCATTACTATTGGAGGTGAAAAAGTATACTTCTCTTATTCAAAATTTTGAGTAATGGGACTCTGTATAGTTATATCTTTCTATGTTTCTCTCATTGGGGATAAAACAGATTTAACTACAGTTGGCTGGAAAAATAACTTTCAAGCGTTGTTTTCTTTTTCTTTTTTCCCCTTTTCCTTCTTCTTCCCCAGAACATCAAAATTCATCTAGATGACAGGCATAAGATGTTATCATGATACAGGCTATTGCATTGCCTTCAGCAATTGGAATTTTTTTTTTCCTTTCCCCTTGGATTGTCCAAGAAACAAAGAACAAAGTAATCATTTTACTGGAGAAAGTTCACTGGAGGAAGGCGAACTTATACAGAAGGATCAATATTGCAAGTGGCATAGAAACTCAGCTATGTATATCGAATCAGCCATATGACAGGCTTAGATATGCTTTCAAAAAGGGTCCTCTACTTGACAGATGTTCCTCTTCCTCCTTGATGTGCCTATTACCTTAAGTCATCATTACTTAGATACTGTGCCCAAATCCATCATTTCCTTGAGGTAGTCTCAGCTGAAATCTGAGCATTATCTAAAGAAGGGAAGAGAAAATCTGCCAAGATCTGACAAAAAACAAGCTATTTGGTAATCAGCTTGAGCAATCAAACAAGTTGACTCACGCAAGGATGATGACAAGACTCTGGAGAGAAATTCCATCTGCACCCCATCAACTAGTCTTAAAATATATAAGGATTCCTAATTGTGGAGCGTTAAACTGGAATTGGTTCATATTCACTGAGAAATTGCCTTTGGCAATTTGATAAGAGAATAAAGGTAAGATATAAGTAAGTAAAGGCTTAGGGAATAAGTTCAAAGAATTTCATAATTCTCACTACCCCTGGGCAGGGATTCATCAATCAAAGATGGGCTTTTGGTAGGAAGGAAACCGCTTTGCCCCTAAGTGCTTGCTTAAAGAAACTCTCCTCTGGTGGGAATGCAGACTGGTGAGGCCACTGTGGAAAACAATATGGAATTTCCTCAGAAAACTAAAAATGGAACTGCCCTTTGACCCAGTAATTCCGCTGCTGGGATTATACCCTAAGAACACTGAAACACCAATCCAAAAGAATCTGTGCACCCCAATGTTCATAGCAGCACAATTTACAATAGCCAAGTACTGGAAGCAACCGAAGTGCCCATCAGCAAACGAGTGGATCCAAAAACTATGGTATATTTACACAATGGAATTCTACGCAGCAGAGAGAAAGAAGGAGCTTATACCCTTTGCAACAGCATGGATGAAACTGGAGAGCATTATGCTAAGTGAAATAAGCCAGGAAGTGAGGGACAAGTACCATATGATCTCACCTTTAACTGGAACATAAGCAATAGAAGAAAAAAGCAAACAAAATATAACCAGAGACATTGAAGTTAAGAACAATCTAACAATAGCCAGGGCGGGGGTGGGGGGGTGGGGGCGGGGATAGTGGGAAGAGGGTATTACAGGAACTACTATAAAGGACACATGGACAAAACCAAGGGGGAGGGTGGAGAGGGGGGAGGGAGGTGGGTTCACCTGGTGTGGGGTAGAGGGATGGGGAGAAAAGGCATACAACTGTAATTGCATAACAATAAAAAAAAAAAAAAAAAAAAAAAAAGGCTAGCTTTGAAAACTAACTCAGCCATTAACACAGACTGCACTTCTTATATTCTGAAAGCCATGCTGAGGATTCATCTGTTTCTCTCTTTTAACTTTTGCATCTAAAAAAAAAAAAAAAAAAAAAAAAAAAAAAAAGAAACTCTCCTCTGCTCTCCACTATTTCTGTAATGGCCTGTTCTCTAAGGCAGTGGATCTAAGCCTGGATACATGTTAGAATCTTTTAAGAAGCTTAAAAAATTACTAGTGCCCTGGCCTCAAGCTCGCAGATCCCAATATAATTGGTTTGGACTGAATTGTTGGTGCTTTTCCAGAGTGTGCTGGGAGATGTTGATGTGCAGTGTGTGGTGACAAGCACTCGTTTCAATACTGGTATCTTTTACTCCCCCTACTTGTCACCTAAAAGAAGATCAAGGATAGGTGATTAACCATTCTATTACCATCCTATACGTGATGTCGTTGCTTGCATGTCTGCCCATGACCTATCCTACAGACTCACTGGTTTGCCCAAGACACTCCTAACTACTGCTTTCCTTCCATTTCTCCCCCTCTTCCCACCCTCTCCTTCCCATGGTGATTTCATGCTGTGCTTTAACTGCTGTGGTTCCTCCACCTGGGTTTGCTCTGTTGACCATGACCCATGCCCTCGATAACATGCAGTGTTTCCATCTGTTTGAGTCTCTTTTTTTCTCCTACATGAAAGCTTGTAAACTGCTCAGGTGATTGTACTTTGAGGACTAAGAGTTTTCATATAACAAGGTGTGGTTCAACAGTCCTTCAAGTAATAATTTATTACAATGAAGTGAGAATTTTAAGCACCTTAGTAAGTCACTAACATAAATGTTAGCATAGTATAGCATTTCCCAAGACTGGTTCTCCAGAAATTCAGTCTCAAAAATGATTCTAGAGAGAGAAAAAAAAAATGTGATGAAATACACTGGTTAAAGGCTGCATTGTATGCCCCTGGTTTGAAGAATTTATTTACATATTAACATATTAAAATCACTAAAATTTTCTTAAATAAATAGACTAGCTTTTACTTTGTTTTGTATAACCTGTGGTCTCCCAATAAAACTCCTATTACCTGTGCCCATCAATGAAGTCTCCATTTTTTTAGAGGGATCCATCTGGAAGAGTTGGGGATAGATTCAACTTACCCAGAGCTCATGCATGGAAGAGCAACAGTGGCAAAGAAGGGGCGTAATGCCATGAATCTAACATTTGTTGAATAATTGTTATATTATTACAATATATTATCCTATATCTTCTCATCATTTATGTCTATGGTGTTACATATATGTATAAATGAAAGGGTGCTGAAAACAGAGTGGGGCCAAAGTAGGTGTACAGTTATGAGCATGGAAAAAACAGTTTATTCTTGTATTATTATTTATTAATTATTGTATTATTTTTATATGAACAATTGTAAACCTACTTTTGCCCACTCTGTATTTGTTAAAAATCTCACAGCATCAAATTGTCACTTAATTAAATTATAACTGACGATATAGAGAGAGAAACTTAGACTCAGAGAAAATAGGACGCAAATCCAAGATAACACAGCTAAAACATCAAGAATCTGGAAATCAAAATCCTGTCCAATTCCAGACACATTTCTGAACTATTACACCAGGCCACCTCCTATGGTGCTTTGGTAGAAATACAGGGGGATGCAAGATCATGTCATCTAATTGTGTAGCACTTTGAATCACCTCCTTTATCCCTATAAGCTGTGGATCTTATTTTATATATTAATGTACTTTTATTCTCATTTGTAACCAGAAGCGGATTATCGGCAGCAGCAAATAGATTTTAAATAAGTAAGGCCATTCCACAATGCTTGTTACAGGTAAGCATCAAAGTTAATTCTAAGCTTTTTAATAGGTTATGCAAAAGGGAAATAAAATCCATTGCATGATCCATAACATCCAAGATATAAAACCAAATAAGTGAATCAATACAATCAAACTTTTTTTGGCACTGAGGTAAAAGATTTTTATTTTCTAAGGATTTTCGTAATTAGCACTATGAACAATGTCCTCACAGTAAATATTTTATGTTTCTCTGAGTTATATCTTAACATATTTTCTACATAGATTAAGAGCAATATACCTAAGTGTGAATCAGTAGTGGCTGCTCTTTCTGACAGTATGCTGGTGGTAGCGGGGTGGGAGGGAGGATGCAAAAGCATTGTCATGCAGTCCAGGTGTACAGTTCTTTGTTTGCTTCAGCTACATTCAAGGATGGGTTATTTTAGAAGATCTAAGATAAACTGTGATACATTCAAGAATTTCTTCCTCAATATTATTTCTCTCAATCCAGTAAAGTCTTTGGTAGTTTTTGAGCAGTAGTGAGTTCCAGTTTGTATTCCTAGCATGTACCTAGACAATCTGTTGTCCAACAAACCAAATCTAATCACCAAGCATATGTCTTCCTAGGTATTTCTGTGAGGTCCCTTTAAATTCTCTTCCTTGATCTACCTCTTCTGTATTATATAATGAAGAAGCAACTTTATTTTCCTTTTCCAATAATCTTTACTGAGGAAATTAGACAGCTTTAAAATGTTAACTGCTCAAAACTGTCATTTCAAGGTGGTTTACCATAGTCTTCTATAGTCTTTCATTCTTGTTTGTTTTCTTGCCAAAAAGTAGAAAGGGGTTTGGTGGCAATAAGAGAGGCCGTGGTATGGTCATTAATCACATTTCTGGGACTGAGCCAAAGCCTCCTTCCATAGCAACCTCAGAAGGAGAGCTGAATTCTTCTTTGGCCATACGTGTGGTCTGAACCATATGGTTCAAACAAAGGAAAGATCATTGTAATTCCTTCTGACAAATCTTTGTGACCACTTACTCTGGCTCAAGGCTATATGGGTCCTATACTTAGCATAAACAGTAAGATGAAAATCATCCTTCTTTATGAGCCCTGAAACTCATTTCCATGTGCAGAATGGTTTAATTTAGTCATGGAAATTAGGAAATTATATGATTTAAAGAGCTAATTATATGACTTAAAGAGCTAATCAGGAAAGATTTCCATCATATCCATGGTTAGTCTTGCAAACTTTGTCTAAAAAAGCAAGTTGTAGAGATTCAAGAAACTAAAATATTTACTGTTTACTTTCTTTATATGCCGGTCTAATTTGACCAGAGCCTGTTACTATGCGTGGGGGCCAGGTGGGGTAGAGACGCAGAGAGGAAGAATGAATGGGTGATATTTATTTTCCTTGTTTCCTCCTAGAAGTTCCAAAATTGGCCAACATTTTATTATTTATTTATTTATTACAGGCACATACATCCAGGGACAAAACTATCTAATTTCCTCTTTTTGGTTGTGAAGATAAATAAATATTCTGGTTTTCAAACCTTTCCATAAATTATTAAGAAGAGTTGTGTAAAGTCAGGTCATTGCATGTTAACTGAGCCTTTTCTCTCTTCAAATTCATTCCACAGTTGATCCAGAGAACATTAGCTAAGACGATGGGACAAGCTCTTCCTTCAGAGAGCTTTAGTGCTTTTTATAAAATTTATTTTTCCAGAACTTTAGTGCTGCATAAGAATGAGAGTTGAAGAGACAGGACAGAAGAGAGGGGATGACGAAAAAATGGTAACTATTTGAAAAAAACTTTCTGCCTGTGGGGCCATTGTTGATGTCCATAAGATCCAGGTTGACCTCATGTAAGTAGGTGACTTGGTTGGAGTAGAGGAAAAAATTCTTTTTTCTAAGACAGTCCAGAGATCTACTTCTTAGATCATTTGATTCAATGTTGAAGTCCCTAAGAATGATAACAGGACTGTGTGGATAAAAACATATTCTGGGTAAATGTGGGAGAGGACACAGATGTAACAAAAATAAGGAGGGGTTACACTGGCAGATTCTGATGACATGTGCCAAAGGAAGCTAGAGTTTGTGAAAATGGGAGGAGAACTTGAGTTTAAATACTGGAAGCATAAAGCCTTTTAGCCTAAGCCTTGAAGTACATGAAGTGAGTATGGGAGGGAACAAAATAAAGGGGTTAGGGCTGGGACCTCAGGAGATGGCCCCTTTAGTTGGAAAAGAGATGTTTAGAGAAGAGTTTACAGATGTAGAGAAGACTGTTGATCCCAGACCCTGAATATGTTCTGAAATTGTCCAGCCTTTGTTTTACAGGGACATATAACCACAGGACGTGGTAAAATGGGTTTGGAGAGGAGGAGTGAGAACAGGACATGGGTCTCAGTAGATAACGTTCAAGGCCATATGTGGATAAATGTTTATGTGATGACTGAATATCTAGGAATTTTGGGTTTTTCATGAAGATAGGGGTGCAAGGAGAGTTAGGTTATTAATAATGCAATGGACCTCAGACAGACATTGGCTTTTAAAAACAAGAAGATAGAAGATTTCATTGTGACTGACATGATCCTCCAGACTGGAGGTGTTGGGGGACCTCCCCCCAAAACAGAATTTATTTATTAAAAATGTGTATTTATTCTTACATGTTTAAACTTAAGTCATCTTCAAAGTACTCTCCATTTGGTATAATACACCTATCGAGACTTTTCCACTGCTCAAAACAGTTTTTGAACTCGTCCACTCTGATGCCTTTTAATGCTTCTGACACTTTCTGTTTTGCTTCTTCCACATTGACAAAATCTTTTCCTCTGAGATCTTTTTTCTTTAGGGAAACAAAAAAAAATTGCTTGGGGCTAGATCAGGTGAACAGGGAGGTGAGTACAGAGGTCATGCCATTTTTGGTCAAAAACTGCTGAACACTCAGTGTGTTGTGAGCGGGTGTGCTCAGAAATCACCCCTCATGAAATGGGCAAACACGTTGAAAGAGTCATAAAAAAAATGCACTGAAGCAGAACATAGCTTCCCAAAACAATGCCAGCTGGTACGCTGATACAGATGGGTTCCTCACTCACATCACAGGGGAAGCTGGACTAAAAGAGTCCCACCCTCCAGGAGATAATTCTGTTGTTTTGGGGTCCTCCCCTCAACACAAGAAGCAACATCCTTCACAGGCAGTGTGGGGCACTGCTCTGCCCAGTGACTGTAGCAAAGGGTACAACTATTCTTGATAAATTTATAAGGTCCACCTATTTTCAAACTGATGAATGCATACATTTTTTATAAAAATGGTATTTTGACAACTACCAATGATAATTATAACTGCTATGCTTTAAGCACTTGATATATGTCAGGTATTTTGTACACAATATTTAATTAATCCTTACACTATCCATTTACCTCATTTTATTGTGTTTTGCTTTATAGTGCTTACACAAACCGAGGGTAAGGCCCTCCATCAACAATAAGAGGACGACTTGCCAAAGGCTCAGATGATGGTTAGCACTGTTGAGCAATAAAGTATTTTTTAATTAAGGCATGCTATTTCCCACTTAATAGACTATGGCACATTGTGAACATAACCATGTGCACACCATTCCGCGTGCATGCCTGGTAGTTCCCTGGAAGCCTGGTGCCACCAAGAAGCTGCTCAGCTGGAAGGACAACCTCTTTGCCTCCTTTGTATGTGCAGGCAAGTGACCTGCCGGAGCCCAAGTGCCATCCCATGCCCCATCTTGGCCCCACCTCCCACCTGAGTTTTCTGATTGTAAATCAGTTGTAAATAAAGAGGTTGTTATTAAACAACAACCACCAACCAACCAAATAACCAAAAAACATACATTTTATATGTACTGGAAAACCAAAAAATCTATGTGACTTGCTTGATTGTGATATTTGCTTTATTGTGGTGGTCTGTAACTGAACCTGCAATATCTCGAAGGCATGGCTGTCCTGTAATCTTAATTTTCAGTGGGGTGACTGTAACCCTTTGAGGTCAAGGTCATTAGCAACTGAAACATGACAAAGCTAGAAATCTAGTCCAGGTTTTTCCAGCTTCAGAACAAACAATCTTTCCAACCTTTCAAACTGATTGCTACTACAGCTGAAATCAATTTCTAATGAAATCTATTTGTCACTTTATTGTGGTAGTTCTCAGTGTCCTCCCTGAGCCACCAGTATCAGAATCACCTGTGAACTTGTTAGAAAGTCAAATTGCCTATTTCCCCAGACCTACTGACTTAGAAATATGCATTTAACAAGCCCTTTGGTTATGATGCATGCTACATTTTGAGAATTGCTTAGTCTAATAGTTTTTTTTTTAAGACTTTATTTTTAAAGAGCAGAAGGGAGGGAGAAGGAGAGGGAGAGAAACATCAATGTGTGGTTTCTTCTCACACTTGCCCTACTGGGGACCTGGCCCAGGCACGTGTCCTGATGGAGAATTGAACCATTGACCCTTTGGTTTGCAGGCCAGCAAACCATGGGATGGCACTCAATCCATTGAGCCACACCAGCCAGGGCTGCTTAGTTATAAATCTTTGTGGAATGAACAGGACATATAATTAAGAGCACATCTTTGCTGTTTGTGTATAAACAAGATTTGAGCATCTGACCAATGTAGTACTATCATGATTTCCCCTGCAACTCTAAGTTTCAACTTTGCAGTAAAATCTTGTGAGAGGCATTGCTTGGGAAATAGGCCCTCAATTTTGTATAGCTGCCTGAGATACCCCAAGCCTCAAAAATCTATCCAACTAGGGCTCATGTCTTAAAGAATCACAGGTTGACTTCATTTTTGCGACTCTGTCAGGTCTCTCTCATGATATTTCATCCATTCTTTGACCTCTATTTTCAAGTTATTTTCCTTTTATGCCTCCAAAGACATATCTGTTTCTAGGTTTCTTTTTGCCTAAACGAAAGGTGTATCCAAGGCTACAGTTTATTTTAGCAAGGAGCCTCAGGAATCTTAGCAGAAAAAGGTCATCACCTCATTACTTGCTATCAGATGTATTGCTGTGCAGATATGAAAGTTTAGGCACTGACTTGATAAGCACTGATATCACTGGCAAACATTCTTTATGAGATAATAGTGAACAAATTTATTCTGTGAAATAACTTTACTGAAATAGGGTTTTAGAGGCTCTGACCAGAATGGCTAAACATTTTCGAAAATTACACTGTGCCTAGTACAGGGTGTACAGTCAAAGAATGTGAATTGAATGAATGTATGAACACTTTTCAAGAATTGGGAATTCAGACTACATTCTGAGAAAACGAGGCACAAATATAATATATCCTATGATAATAGGTCCATATGGAAATATGACCAATGTTTTGAAATAGCAAACATATTAAAAAGATAATTATTAATCAAAAATAATTTTTCTTTTTAAAATCTTTTATTAAATGTATCGAGGTGACATTGGTTAATAAGATCATATAGGTTTCAAGTGCACATTTCTATGATACATAACCTGCACATTGCTTTGTGTGCTCATCCCCCAAAGTCAGGGCACACAATGCAATTTTTTTCTGATTTATCAAAAATTAACTGGAATAGTTTGAATATTCAAATAACTAACGAAGGTAAATGTGCCTTTTGACAATGACTTTCATCTCTACCAGGTCTCTCTGACTATTCTGGACTACAGTTGCTTCACTTGTAGAATGAAACAATAATAAGTTAGCTCTATGTACAAGATACTCATTTCTAATTCAGTTTGGGGGTTCTTTGGGAAAAAATCACATGGGACTTTTTTATAGATTAAAATTTAAACTTCAGTTTTTTTAATTAAAAAAAAAACTAATGGTATCTGTCTGCATGTTTAGAATGTCTACAAGGCCCCAAATTGGGACAGTATATCCTTCCTTCAAATATAAAAGGCTTTTGCAGTACAGTACCTTCTGTGTGAGTGCTGGACTGTGACTTTTATCTAGAAGGGGATGTAGGGCATTATCACTATACTGAACATGTACTCAGTAATTACTACTATGTTAGGTATTCTCCCATGTATCACTTCATTTAATATTACCTATTAGATGCAAAGGAAGTAATATATTTAGAACTACATTTTCACAGTAAATATGAAGCAAATGCTGTCTGCTTTATTGCTTCTTCATAAATTTTTCATGTGGAAAAATTAACAGGCTCCTTAAGAAAAAGAATTCAAAGCACTATGCAACTACACAGAGTTATTAATTACCTACTCGTTCCAAAGCTTGGTCCCCAGGGATGCTGAAGAATGCAAACTGTATTGGAATGCAAATTCTTTTTATTTATTGATAGCTAACTATCTCAAAAGATTTTTTTAACCCATCTCACTTTTTCAGTTTCCAAAACCTCATCCCCAAACCCTTACTCTAAACTAACTGAAAACTAACATTCAAGAACTAGGAGGAGATGCTAAAAATAGCAGCAGTACTTTGAATTACATTGATAATAACTGTTAACTTTTTAGTATTTACTATATTCCAGTTACTATCTTAAGTGCCTGGGGGGGGAAATCTAAGTGTTTTATCTCTATTATCTCATTTAATTACCATATGAAATAGATAATAAAACTTTTAAACCCATTTAATGAGTAGTAAGACAAAACCTCATAGAGGTAAAATAACTGGTACAGGGCACAGCTGGTAGGTGGAGGTGCTGCATACAACCTCAGGTCGTGTGCCTGCAGATTGTTCTTTGACACCTCCTCCTGGGGCCCTTGAATTGTTGGACCTAGGATGTTGGACCTAGACCATCTTTAGCATATACTTTCACCCTTAAACATGAGAAAATCTTAATATTCTTCTCCTTTAATAAAGTTCTGTATTTCTAAATTACATTTGCTTTGTAATGAACAGGAAACAAACTTCATCCTGTGTTAGAAATATTCTCGGAGCTGTGCACTAACTTAAAATATGCAAGGATAGCTAATATACAATATGTGTGCACCTTGGGGTGACGGTTTGTACTAAGACTTAACAAAAAGAAATCATTTTCACGATTACAGATGCAAGTATAAATTCATTATGTTAGCTCTTGTCTCTTAAGTATTTCCTAAAAGAGTAGCTTGTGAATAACATGTGTTTGTAAAGAAATGTGCATGATTTGAAAGAACGTAGAAAGGTACAGAGAAAAAGACAACCTGAAAAGTAAAATTGAAAGGAATCATGACATAAAAATTTAGTTATTGAAATGTTACTGGTTTCCCGGATTATACCTGAAGCCCAGGTAAGTGGAGCTCCCTTGAGGAACAAGTAGCTAAAACTCACGTAAGCAGCAAGACCCGCGAATAACATTCCTGGTTTCCTCAATAGGGAGCATGGTCTAACCTATCACTTATCAACTTTCTGATTTTCAAATTTCTTTCCTGATTGGATGATTTTTTTAAAAATTGGAGTTCAGTTCCATTGTGTAATTGAATATTTAAGGCTCAGTGGAGTCTTGCCTAACCTCAGAGAGATATAGGTAATTATCATATCCTTTTGAAATAACGGCCACTAACAATTTAACCAGGTTCTTACTACCCATAGATTCACGACCCCTGATCTAATCAGCTGTCCAATTTTCTTGTGCTGTTTCATAATTGGGTTTTGGTAGTCTCTAATACACTTCTTCTCTTTCATTACTGACTACAAACCTTTAATCAGAATCCTGTGCAATTGCTTCTTAAAATACCATCAAAGACTAATTCTCTGGAACCTGAACTTTCATGGTCACACAGCACGGCAAAGAATTAAGTTTACGAAGATGTGAGACTCAATTCGGACTCAATTCGATTGCAGCACAGGTAGATAAATGAATACTGGAAAGAAATTTGTATAGGAAAAAATGGCACAACTACATCAACCTTTTTCAAAAACAATGAGAATTTGAAAATATGCGGCTTAGTTCAAGAGAAGGGTCACTGTCAGATCTGTGGTCATTCAGTTACAAGGCCACTGCTGCCCTGACTCTGTCAGTTAGAGCTATTCCATCATTCAGGATGCAGAGAAGTCACACTTCTGGGGAAATTCCCCTGATGATATTAGTCCACAATGATTGCTCTTTCCACTAAACTCTAGTGTCTCCCTGTGAATCGCACTGCTCAGTAGTATTTATGTGTTTCTTTACTTTGTCTCACGTGTTCAGTAATATTTAATCAATGGAATTGTAAGATCTTCAAGGGAAGAGGTCAGACCTTATTTTATTTTTCATATTTCCCCAGGTTTCAGCCGTGGAAGTACTTTGTTGAAGAATTCACTGAGTCGAGTGCCATGTTATTACTCACTTTGGTATCTTGAAGACCCTTAGCAAGGAGAGATACAGACTCAAAGAGGAAAAAGAGATTTGTTTCTTAACAGAACTAGACAAATGAAGTCAATTCAGATCCGTGAACATTTCTTACCTCGACTACTGCAGGCCACACTGGTCTCTTCCTTCTCTGAACTTCTAAGCACTCTTGTGTCTACACTCAACAGAATGCTTACTCACATGCTCCCTTCTGCCATGACTGAACTAACTCTTCTGGGTGTGTTTGTTTCATTTCCCTTCCATTGGGTTTGATTAGGTTGAACCAGAAGATAATTACTTATATTTAAACATTTTGATCTACACACATTTCAACATTGTATGAATTTGTCTAAAATGTTCTTTAAAGCAAAATCTGTGTCATATCAGATTTTGTTTATCCACCAGCCCTTTCCCTGCCTGGGAGCTTGGTAGGTGTTAAATACTTATTCAGTCTTTTTAAACACAAATCAAGTTTGAACATGTCAGAAATAATACTTTATGATAAATTATCTAAATAAAATAACATTTTATGTTATGAATACTTTATTACTTTCTGCATTCAAAAGATATGTATTTATATGTATATATAATTTTTGCATTATATCTATAACTACATATAAGTGATAATTAGCTCTGTTTAAAATGAAACAATCAGCCACAGTTTTTGCTACTTAATCAGAATATATGAGAATCTATAATAAGCAGAAGGGTGTACCTTCTCTTGGCCAATGTGTGAAATCTAGTCATACCACAGATGCTTGGATTCTGAGGAGTCTACCACCTGTTCCAGGCAAGTCAGTGAACAAACTCCTTGGAACATATGGTCTATTCAATGTTCGATGATTTTCCAGAATAGAGATTCCACTAGCTGCACTAGTAACCTATTTCAGTGTCTAATTTCCCTGGCTATCAAGAAATGTCTTTGTATGTCCAGCATAAATGTCCTAGTATGATTTCACTTCATTTTTTTCCTTATTTAGTCCTCTGTAAAACTATGTCACTATCGATCACCTGTTTCCCCCTCTCCCTTTGCTGGCTGGATTGTGAGAAGATTTAAAAGTTGCCACCCAGTTAACAAGCACTAAGGAACCTGCCTGTACCATCTGTGCTCATTTAATACCTGCTTTAAAAAAAAAAACTCCTAGTGTAAGAGAAAGAAAATATGGTAGTATTTCAAAGTGATGGAAAGAAAGTACTAAGTAGTGACTTAGGTTCAAAACACAGGCCTTATGGAGAATTGTTATAATTAGTACCAATTGTGATAGACAATCTTTCTGCAACTCTGTCCGAGAAACATCTGTGGAATACACAGTCTGGCTACTGACTAACTCTCAAGCAGAGGCTCAAATACCTGTAGCCCTCAATTAATAGAATTCTGCCTTCATGAGTGCTCTTGTTTCCTGTCGGAAACCTGTCAAGCAGCCTTGCCACTATTTCCTTCTCCCCACACCAAACCTCCCTTCCCTGACCCAGAGTGACATGTCCTTAAGGGACAGTTTACCACTACCTCTCCGCAAAGCCTCTTCTCTTCTCTGACCTCCTTTAGTGTGTGCAATCAGACTTCATAATTGAAGTTGGCTGTAGGTTTTGTTTATTTTCTAGTTGATTCATACGATTTAATCTCCTCTCCCTTGTGATACTGTAAAACCCTTCAGGGTGATAATACACATTAATTGATTAATCATCCCTGACAAAGTTATTCTTCTTTTTGTTTATAACAGGAAAAACAGAAGAACTGCTGTATGGTGCAGTAAGTGAACAAGGACACACATGAACCACAACTTTGGTAAGGCACAATGAGTCTCTCCATGCAGGGCATGTGGGTCAGTTGGTTGGAATGTTATGCTTATACACCAAAGTTGTGGGTTCGATCTCTAGTCAGGGCACATACAAGAAAGAAGCAATGAATGCATAAATAAGTGGAACAATGAATTGATGTCTCTCACCCCCCCCTCTGTACTCCTACCTCTCCCTCTTTAAAACTCAATGAAATAAAAACAAAACAAACCTACTGAGTCTCTAATTCAACCACATACTGAACATGTTCTATTGGACCTTTTCACTACATCAGGGCAGATTTCTTCTTTACTGCTTGCACCTAAACACTCATAAATCCTTGCTTTGACTCATTCTTTCATCCCAAACTCTATAAAACATTCTATGTGAGAGGTACTAAAAAATAGAAACATTAGATTGGGGAAGTAGGAAACAAGGGCTCCTGATCCAACCATGGAGATGAGCTTCATTACTTACTCACAGTGTGGGTCTTGGGTAAGTTACTTAATCTTTCTGATGCTCAGTTTTCTCATCTCTGCAATGGGAATAGTAATAATAATAAATTATATGGTTGTATTAGGAGTAGGTAATTTAATATAACTTATGAAGTTAAAACAGTGCCTGGTACTTAGAAAGCACTATGTAAATATTAGCTATTAGTAATGTAGTATTATTAATTTCATTGCATTAAAATATTTTAAAATAACTTTAAAAGACTTTGGGACAACTGTACCTATATAAAACATGGCTCTAACATGTACAAAGAGGATATAGACAAGGTAAAATAGAAGTATAGAGCAAGGCGTGCCTCTGTTGCTGAGAGAATCAAGTTTCATAGAAAATGAGCTAGCAGTGATTTTTGAATGAGGAACAGGAGTGTTTAATACGCACAGTGAAGGGAAACAATTCTAAGCAGAGGGGACAGTTAGGCAGCGGACTTATGCTAGGGCAATGCATACAGCACAAACAGACCACTGAGGTGGCCTGTAGCTTCTGCCCTCTGGAAGCTTATGGGCAGGGAAGAGGGGACACATGGCAAATATCCAAAGCACTGGACAGAATGTTATGGATTTCATGGGAGCACCAAAACCTGCTAAATATCTACGCAATTGTATGTGTCCTTTAATGAGTATCATTTAGTCCTCACCCCAACTCTGTGTGTACATATTTCGTCCATTTTACAAGTACAGAAATTGAGATATAGAAAGATTTTTAAAAAGCTATGTGACAAGTTAGAATGAGATTTGCAACCAAAATTAAGTTATTATAATTATGAAAAATAAAGCACCTCTGAAGTGGTTAGTTTGTCATATAATATTTACATTTGAAGAGAAAGGTAGGTAGGCAGGTAGCTAAATAGAAATTTTTTTGTTACTCAGTATGTTAATTATTAATAGAAAAGCTACATGTGACATTTATTGAATGCTCTCTAAAATTGTTTTTGATAGAACTTATTGAAATAAGACTAAAACCTTGGGAAACATTAATTACTCTAGCAAAAGTTGTTGGTTTGCAGGTTATATCTGAATTGTTTGCCTTATATAATGTTATGGACAATCTAGATAAGAAAGGAAATAATATGAGAAAGAGAAAGAGAAAGAGGCAGGGAAAAATTGGAGAAGCAGGTGTGTTATTTTTCTGCCAGTCACCTCAATCCTATTGACCTTTTCTTTAATTCAAATTATTCTGGTCCATTCTGTTTTTTGTTTTTGTTTTTGAATTTTCTGCACTGATGTATTTTCATTTCTGCTCTTTTGTTGGCTTTTGTTTCCTGTTTCACTGATGTTCACGGCTCCCTTGCTACTTTCTCCCATTTCTCAATAGGAGTTGGGTTTTTAGACCCAAAACTAGGTGGGAATCCTAACCCAGTTATCCAAATGCTTCAGATAAATTCATTGACAAGTCCGAAACCATCGATGCTTCTTGTCTCTACTCTGTTTATAGCATCTGTCCTGTGAATATTGTCAGTCACATTACAGCTGAAGCCATGGTTATGCCAATGAACATTCAATCCGTTCAGTCAAATAATTAATTTAATTGGCTTCCTCACCCCTGTACCCTTTCTGCCCTGACCCCACCACTGACTTGGCTGGCCGGTGGGATTGACAGATTAGTTGCTTCAGGGTCTTATTAAAACAGCTTCTGTTATCATGTGATGAAACCAACTCTGGAGCTAGTTCTGGGCGGCTCCCTGATGCTTCGTGCCTCCTGTGCAGTTATTACTTTCTCCGTGAATGAGTGACAGAGCAGCTTTAAAACAATTATGAGCATTTGAAAAGTAATTACCAGATAATTCCAGTGCAAACAACATATCTATTTCAACTAACATGAACAACTCTGTACAAACATTCCTCCCTCTCTCTCTGTTGTAGATGTGGCTATCCATTTCACAAAAGATTTAATTTTAAATTTGTCTCTCTTATCTTCTGAGCCCACACTGCTGCTTGAGAAAAATGGAAATACTACATGCAGTGGTGACAGAGGGGTTAGAGTCAAGAAAAGTAGAGAATAAATGTTGAGGGCTGAGGAGGATTTACTTTTTTATAGACCTACATGTGGTCTTATAATCATTAACATAAAAATATGTTATTTACAATTTAATAGTAATTAACAAATTCTGAGAAAGATGACACATCATAACATAACACTATTGCTTTTGTTACTTTCTAAAATATTTTTTAAAGAATGACACTTCTGACAGTTTTTTACTTATTTTCTTGTCCTGTTATTGAATTAGGTTATGCACATTTTGGTACTTATCCTTATAAATATGAGCATGTATATATGATATATCTCATTTACTCTTTTCTTAAATACTATAATTCTATGGAAGACCATTTGAAGACATAGGATGTTATACACTTTTTAAATTTATGGAAATACTGTTCTCTGACAATATGACGATCCTCTGAACCTGTGCTGCGCTAAGGGGTAGCCATTATTCCCAGGTGACTACTGAGCACCTGAACTATGGCTCGTCTGAATTGGGATGTGCTGGAAATATAAAATACACACAGAACTTTGAAGACTTAGTTAAAAAAAATATTGCAAAGTATTTCATTAGTAATTCTTCATATTGATCACCCTTTAAAATACTAACATTTTGGATATATTGGGGTTTAACAAAAAATGTATTGAAATGAATGTCAACTTTCTATTTTTAGTGTGACAATTAGAAAATTTAAAATTTCCTGTATGGCTTGAATTATATTTCTACTTGGTAGCACTGGTCTAGGTCAGGATGGGCTGTGCCATGAATCTGTAAAGGCGCTGAGAGAAGAGACTATTCATTTGTAGTGTTTTGGCCTCATGGAGATGGAGGCTGACTGCCGGGAGAAATGAAACTGATTACTGACTGCGTTCTTAATCAATCTTAGAAGTAGAAAGCCACTTAGGTCCACAGTGAGGCCACTGACTACATTTTTGGCAGGAAAAAACTGTCATTTCAATTACAGAATGAAATATTGAGTCATTAATAAGAACATTTGGTTGGGAGTGCAGGAGAGCAGGAAGAGAAGAAACAATGAAGAAAGCCAAAACATCAATAGAAATTAACCATTAAATATACATATATCCCCATGCGTAGTTCATCTTTTCCTTCAGTCAGTAACTCACCGAGGCAATTTTGTGGCTTACCATAAGCTAGACTTTAGTTCTCATACCACAATTCTTGGAATTTTTACTTTTCTTTGGTAAGAGTTTTCCCCCATTGGCACTTGAATGAATAGAATCATTTCTACTGCTATGCTTTCTTTTTTCACCCCTCTTGTCAGGACTAGCACTGTAATCCTTAGAAACACATTATTCAGTAGTGAATTTTCTCAGTACAGCAGGTAATGACAGTAGACAGAGTTTACCACCCACACAATGCAATAAAAAGTAACCATGGAGAAGACTAAAGTCATATATAAAAGGTAGTTT
Organism: Desmodus rotundus; assembly: GCF_022682495.2. Classification (NCBI taxonomy): domain Eukaryota; kingdom Metazoa; phylum Chordata; class Mammalia; order Chiroptera; family Phyllostomidae; genus Desmodus; species Desmodus rotundus. The sequence goes on from NC_071388.1 coordinate 130,950,895, forward strand.
GCTATGATCATCACAGAACTTTATTTAAAAAATACCTCATTCAAAAATAAGCAGAAAATTACCATATCCAATCAGTCAAATTGAAATGCCAGCTCCTGTCTAGCAGTTCCTGGTTTGGGGACCACCTACCATTCTTTTGAAACACGTGGGAGCGTGGGAGCATGGTTGTCAGGAAAATGTAATGCTTCTCCTCGAAATGCTAATTCTTGCTGCCACTTTATCATCCCAAGGAACTTTCTAATGGGAATTTCATTAAGATAATGTCATTCTTCTTCGTGTTTGGGAGATGATCTCTTCTGAAATGGGTAAAACTCCAAACCACTCTCAAGCATTATAATACCTTGCTATGGGTTAGGCAATAATGCCTGTGGTCAATTAAATGCAGGAGAAAAGTCAGTAAGTGAGGTTATTGTTGTTTCTGCCTGTAGATTGAGTGTATATGGCTCAAAATAAATTCAATAAACAATACTCACATGATTGGTAATGTAGGGAGAGTTTTTTAAACTTACCAGTTTATTATAAAGAATATAATTTAGAAGCAACCGAATGGGAGAAACGAAGAGGGCAACAGGTAGGAGCCTGGGGAGCAATGGAGCTTTCCCGCCCTTTCTGGGTCCACCATCCTCCCAAGCACTTTGATGTGTTCACCAATCCAGAAGCTCCAGGAGATAAATATAGCACTTTTATATTATTGTTGTAAAATTATGTTTAACTTATTAATACTTTAATCACTTTTTAATCAGAATTAATCACTAACTTCCACACATCCACACTACCCACAGCTTCAGCCTTCAGGCACCATCCTGTTGAAGGACAGTCAATATATCAAAGATTGCCAAGTACTTGAGTTTCAGGACTGATCGTTGTCCTCACAGAAAGCTCGTGCCTCTTGCCCTTTGTCTGTTGCAATATTACTTTTCATGGTGAGAGTTAACTCTGGGAGGACATGTTCCACCCCACATTCCAATCTGAATGAAGAGATCCTCTTTTGTGCTTCCTTAACATCCTGCACAGATTCCTATTATAGAGTCTACTACATTGAACATGAAATTATCTTTTTTTATCTAGTGGTTACTTGAACTAAGTTTTCTCTTAAAATAGGGACTATCTGACTACATTGCCAGTACTTCGGACTCTACTTAGAATACAGAAAGTGATTAATGTATTGCTGAACTTTTTACAAACAAATACTAGGCGAATTAGAGCTTTGCCTCAGCATGAGATTCTTCTCCAAAGCTCTTATTTCTGGTGCTTCGTACTGTACTTCCAATCAAGGGTTTAGTAGAAATACTTCATATAGATATAAAATGCATGCCAATGGAACAAATGGATTTGGGGGTTATTGGGAGGAGAAGACGTATTTTCTTAATGCTGGTGGGTTCTCTTGATATTCAATCCCAGAATGGGCCTGTGATGGGAGATGTTCATTTGTGATTCCTGTAGTTTGCCTCAGACTGCATGTGACTCCCAGAATGTGACCGTCTTGCTATACAGTGTTTGATTCTACTATGTAAATATCAGTTTGTCTGTTTGTGACAAAGACCATAAGAAACCCACCTCTCCTCCCCTCACAGGTGTGGCTCAGTTGGTTTGGCATCATTCCACAAAGCAAGAAGTTACCAGTTCAATTCCCAGTCAAAGCACATGCCCGGGTTGGAGGCTCAGCCCCCAGTTGAGGTGTATAAGAGAGGCAACCAGTCAATGTTTCTCTTTAACATCTGTTTCTCTCTTTCTCCATCCCTTCCCCTCTCTCTATATATAAATAAATAAAATCTTTAAAAAAATAAAAAATAAAATAAACCTACCTCTCCCACCACAAAAGAAACAGTGGTCTTATCCAATACACAGGAAATACTGCTTGTCCATTAATATTTAAAAAATGATATTTTGCTTCCAATTTAGTATGATGAGTAAGAGATTTTGAGGAATGTTCAAGAATAATTTGACTCCACAAATTTTCTTCAATTGTCCTATAGTGATTAAGACTGTGAACTTTTCCTATCCGGTAGATCTGGAGTCAACACTCGGTTCTCTCACAGGTTAGCAATTAAATTGGGACAGTTAAGGATATGTCTTGGGACTCCAGTTTTCTTATCTGCAAAATGGAAATAATAATAGGGTTGTTAGGAGATTAGATGAAAAAATTAGATTAGATACAGAGAATAGCGCCTTCTGTAGATTTTGCTAAGTATTCTTCCAGATGTTGGTCATTGTACCGGCAATGCATTTAATGAATAGTATTATTAATATTATTTCTAATTGTTTTTGTTGGCCTGCTTTAGTGGTTTGCTATTCCTGAAATCCACTGAGCAATTCCTTTTCCCTAGAGATATTTTTTTTGAAGTCTCATTACCTTGGAGTGGCAGCAATTCTTTCAATGTCTACATTTTAATTAAATGAAGTATTCTGATAATTGTATTTAAATTCATAGAAGGGGATTTTGACTCCTATAATTATTAAGCATTTGCAATATAAAAAAAAGTGGTTAAATGTCACATGTAGATCTTTTGTCATAGTCTCTAAAGCAATGATTATTATTTTCTTTAAAATAAGTCCTTTCTAAAATTCTAAAAATAAATAAATGAACCTATCATTGAATTTCTCATCCATCAACAACTAGAATATGAAATATATTTCATAATCACTTTGGAATTTGTATATTATTGATCTGGAAGAATCAACACAAAATAAAATAGCTCTAAAATAGACTTGAAAAGAGAAAAATGTTATTTTTATTTGAAATCATTTATTAATTATTCATCTAGTTCTTCACAATACTCAAAGTAAGAATATTAATTTAGTTCTAATTTATAAAAGGTTAATATTTTTTAAACTTGATATTTATTACTAGATATAATAATGGATAAAATATATTCATAGGTTATATTTGAAAATTCTTAATTGTAATTTTAAATTGGTTGAATGGCTATTAAGTGGAAAATGGCTGTTTATAGAGTAACTGGTGATTGAAACACTCATATAAAGTTTTTGCTTCCAATACTACTCTAATAAACGATTTATCTTGAATCTGTGTTTCTAAAATTAATGATTAATTAGTTTAATTTAGCATAACACCTCATGAAGTTTCTGTCTTCTGTTCTCAAATTTTTATTTTTATTCATTTTATTTTATTTTAATTTTTGTTTTTTAAAAAATTTATTGTTGTTCAAGTACAGTTGTCTCCATTTTCACCCCCACTCCACCACCCCTCCCCCACATCTCCACCTCCCACCCTTGATCCTACCCACTTTTGGCTTTGTCCAGGTGTTCTTTATACCTGTTAGCACAGGAAGAACTCTTTAAGATTCAAGCTCATGCAAATTGCTAGTAGCAATCTTTTCTTATTTGTAATATTTCTAATGTACATATTAGTTCCTTTCCTATTCCAGAGACATTTTGACATCTTTGGATTATCCATTGCTGAACATACAAAATTAACATCTTAAAATATCTTCTGGGGAAAATTTATCTTTTATCTAATTATCAGGTATAATGAGCATTTAGTTAAAACAACATCTTCTTTATAGTAAAAAATGAAAACAATTTGAAAGTCAGTTTCTTTTTTCTTTGCTAATAACAAAATAACTCATCCAGTTTATGATCAGATCATTAGTGGAATCTCAATTATAATTTTTCCAATTGGTTCAAATTGATAATTTCTCATTTTTAGGAATGAACACCTGCAGTGGGGTTGTCAGATATTTCCATTCATGCTCATCAGCTGTGCTCACATCCTGGAACTGCAAAGGAAAGGTCAGTCCAGGTAGAGATTCATACGAAGTGTGACTGACTCATCCAGGTGTTAATTTGAAAATGCAGTTTCTTCAGACTAACACTAAAAGTACTGAATATGCATCTTTGAATGCAGAGCAATGGAATCTGCATTTTACATGTTTTAAAGGTAATAATTTTCTTATGCAAAAATACAAACAGTAAAGTCAGTAGGTAGATACCCATAATGATAAACATTCACCATCAAAGATGTTTAACATGTCACTAAGTGACCACTGTATTGAATCGCATATTTTCAGTTCTTGGTTATGAGTAACACATATAGACTGCTGGTAAATATCATATAGCAAGTGTAAAAGATCTATTAGCCATCAAGGTGAAGTGTCCTGCTTAGGTAAAATAATAGCAGCATTGAAACTAGGTGACAAGGAGAATAATGCCTATGTGACTACATACAGATAAAATAAACAAGCCATAGCTTCTTGCAGACTGGCATAATCACTTCCTGAAAAGTAAGAGGTAGGCAAAGTCATGCATAGGTGAATAAGGAGGACTTGTTACTTAGGTGGAACCTGCTCCCTGAAAGTTAGGAAAGTTGTAGAGCAAAGGAGGAGGAATAGGTTTTCCCTGAATCATTTACCTACACATCACCTTCACCATTGCTTCATTAAATATGCACACAGTTCAAAACATTTGCTTTGAATCTCTGTGGAATCATCTTTGCCTAAACCAATCACGGTCCTTTGACCAGAAGCACAGGTCTCCTGTGGGAACTTATTCCATGTGCAGAACCTCAGATTACACCCTAGATCCACTGACTCAGACGTGAAGATTAGCCAGATGCCCAGGTGACTTACATTTCCGAACAAGTCTGAGAGGCACAGTACTAAAATATTTTCAGGTTAAGTGTAAAAAAGTCACATCTGACTTTTCCTAGCTTGTCCTCCTAATCCTACTTTTCATTCTGGATCCCATCTTTTACATGACATCTTCTAAGGGAACCAGGTTTCAGGAAACCCTCTGCCCTAAGAATATATATAAATTTTAATTAGACACTTTTTTATATTATTTTTTTTCTTTTCTTTTTTTAAATATATTTATTGATTATGCTATTACACTTGTCCCATTTCCCCCCACACTCCACTCCATCCTGCCCACTCCCTCCCTCCCACATTCCCCCCTATAGTTCATGTCCATGGGTCATACTTATAAGTTTTTTGGCTTCTACATTTCCTACACTGTTCTTACCCTCCCCCTGTCTATTTTCAACCTATCATCTATGCTACTTATTCTCTGTACCTTCTCCCCCCTCCCACTCCCCTATTGACAACCCTCCATGTGATCTCCATCTCTATGGTTCTGTTCCTGTTCTAGATGTTTGCCTAGTTTGCTCTTGTTTTTGTTTCAGGTGTGGTCATTAATAACTGTGAGTTTGCTGTCATTTTTACTGTTCCTATTTTTGATCTTCTTTTTCTTAGGTAAGTCCCTTTAACATTTCATATAATAAGGGCTTGGTGATGATGAACTTCTTTCACTTGACCTTATCTGAGAAGCACTTTATCTTCCCTTCCATTCTAAATGATAGCTTTGCTGGATACAGTAATCTTGGATGTAGGTCCTTGCGTTTAATCTTGGGTAACGTAATGATGATGTGCCTTGGTGTGTTCCTCCTTGGGTACAGCTTCTTTGGGACTCTGAGCTTCCTGGACTTCCCAGAAGTCTATTTCCTTTGCCAGATTAGGGAAGTTCTCCTTCATTATTTGTTTGAATAAGTTTTCAATTTTTTGTTCTTCCTCTTCTCCTTCTGGCACCCCTATAATTCGGATGTTGGGACGTTTCAAGATGTCCTGGAGGTTCCTAACCCTCTCCTCATTTTTCTGAGTTCTTGTTTCTTCATTCTTTTCTGGTTGGATGTTTCTTTCTCTTTCTTCCTTCTGGTCCACACCGTTGATTTGAGTCCCAGTTTCCTTCGCATCACTATTGGTTCCCTGTATTTTCCTTTGTTTCTCTTAGCATAGGCTTCATTTTTTCATCTGGTTTTCGAACAGATTCAACCAATTCTGTGAGCATCTTGATAACCAGTGTTTTGAACTGTGCATCCGATAGGTTGGCTATCTCTTCCTCGCTTAGTTGTATTTTTTCTGGAGCTTTGAAGTGTTCTGTCATTTGGGCCATTTTTTTTTTTTTTTTTGTCTTGGCGCGTCTGTCACTTTAAGGGGCGGAGCCTTAGGTGTTCCCCGGGGCGGGGTAATGCTGGTCGCTGCACTGTGATGCTGTATGTGGGGGAGGGGCCGAGAGGGAGCAATGGCGCCCACCTCACTCTCCTCCGGACTTCAATCCTTCACTCCAATACCCACTATCAAACTGGGCCCCTCTGGTGCTGGTTCCCGAGTGGGTGGTCCTGTGCACACTCCAGGCCCCTGTGAGTCTCTCCAACGACCACTCCCATGAGGCTGAGAGTCTCTCCTGCTGCTGCCCCAACCCCCATGGGTGTTTTCAATCAGCGGTTTGAGGCTTTATTTCCAGGAGCTGGAGCCCTGGGTTGCGAGGTCTGCTTAGCTCCCCGCCTTTGGTCTGGTTTATCTATGCACGAATGTGGGGGCCGCGGTGTGCTACTCACTGCTCTGCCTGCCCAGCTCTCCGCCACTCTGAGTCTGGCTCTCTTGGTTTATCTGCATGAATGTGGGGCCGCAGGGTCTGCTAGTGCTTGGACAGCCTGTGTGTTCCTCCCACACTCCGCCAGTCTCGGTCCGCCGCAGCCACGCGAGTCCTCTCCACCCCGGTGCCCGTCTCTGCCCCTCCTACCGGTCTGGATGAATGTTTATTTTTTATTTCCTTGGTGTCGGACCCCCTTGCCATTCGATTCTCTGTCAGTTCTGGTTGTGGGCAGAGGCGCAGTGTGTCTACCTACGCCACCATCTTGGTTCTCTCTATATTAATTTATATGTATACTTTTTATTAAGTAAAAAATACCATGTTTATGTACATTTGTATCTTCACTATTCAATAGTTTGTTTCCCTTATAATAGGTGATTTATAAGATTTCATGAGTTAAAAAAAATCCAGATGATCTGGAAATCAAGTGATCTGTTCAAAAATAGCAAATCATCAAAGGAGAGATTATAATGACAAATAAAGAGGAGTATTGCAAATATTAACTCAATCAACAATGAAAATTTTCAAAATATATCATAATGATGACGATTGCTTTTTTTTCATTTCTACTGATTTATCCATCAATTGCTCATGGCCTTTTAAATTGGTACATGAACTAATAGCTGAACTCCAAAAAATTAGACTAAATTTCTATTTTTTTCATAATCTTTCTTTTTCAAAATTAAGGTAAAAAAAGGAAGCTAAATTTTAAAATGAACAAGTAAAGTCTTATGTCTGAAATGGAAATAACCTGCATTTATTTTTTTTAAATCCCCCTCTTTTCTTATTAGGTGTCCTATGTGACTATTGCTGTAGTCAATATCTCTATTCTGAAACTACATAGCAAAATAAAGTGTTTTAATAACTGAAAACTTGGAGCTGAATAACCTATATGTACAAATTACAAATTTTATTACAAATCATGTGAACTTATTAACAGAGTATTATAAAACTCCAGATCCACTCCTGAGAATTCTTCCTCAGAAAAATAAGTGTGTTAAATCATAATAGTAGTGTAAAAGGACCCAGACATCACATTAAAAGTAATTTTACTCCTCCTGTTTTGTTTGGGTTTCTACAATAAAAAAGCATTTCTTTTTTAATAACACATTTTATTTAGTTAGTTTTTTAAATACTCACCTCAGGATACGTTTATTGATTTTAGAGAGAGAAAGAAACATTGATAGGTTGCCTCCTGTATGTGTCCTGACTGGGAATAGAACCTGCAACCTAGGTATGTCCCCTGACCTGCAACTTTTAGGTGCACAGGACAGCACTGCAACCAATAGAGCCAACTGGCTAGGGCATAACATGTTTTAAATGAAATATAACAAAAAGTATCATCTAGCTACAGACTCTATGAATGTGATTATTCTGCCTCTTTAATGACAAACTCAATTAGATTTGACATTTGTCAAATTAGTAGACACTTTGTCAAACCATGTTAAATGTAACAAGTTTAACTATTTTTTTTTACTGTTTTAAATCTCTCTGGTTAAATAATATTTGATCTTGGTTTTTAAAACATTTAAATGTGCAGTACAAAAACAAAAATAGTACAAACTTACAATATTAACACTAGTTCTCTCCTCATACTTTTCCCACCAATTCCAGCACTATCATTCTGTTTTAATTTTTTGGTGGTTACTGCAGTAATTTAAAAATATAAGCTTAAACTACTATTTCCTAATTCAGATAAAACTTCTTGCTGTTAAGGCAATGATATCATGTCTCACTTCCTTCTTTCTCAGTCCATTTATATCATTTTCTAGGGTCGTACACAGACAAACTTCTGCTTAATGCTCCATTTACTTTTAATATTATCAACTGGCTTCCTACGAAGATGAAAATATTAAAACCCTTACATTTCCTCACTCCTTTCATTTGCTATTTTTTATGAGATGGGCCTGTATTTTTTTTCCAAAGCATGTGTTAATGTGTGTGTGTATGTGTTTGTGTGTATGTTTAAAATTTTTTCCAAGTTTATGTTTATCTTGATTAAGCATTTTAGTATTTTGTCCATTTTATTAGTATTTACAAGAACTAGCTTTTGGATTTATTCATCTTCTCTATTGTGTTTTTGTTGGTTTTTATAGTATCGCTCCCTTTCATGGTGATAATTAGTATTTTATTTCTACATGCTGTAAAATCTTTCCTTTCTTCTAGATCACTTATTTTCTTTCTTTGAATGGCTTATTCTTATTCTTTCTTCTGGTGATGCTTTTTTACCCATTCACTTATGAGGTTGGGAACTGTGCTATTAATGCCAGTCGTTTCCCACCACCAGCCCTAATGAGGAGTGCCTGGATATGCGCTCTTGTTAAATCTCTCCTCTTATGAAGAGGGGGAAATGCCATATGCATGAACACAGTTTGATAACAGTATGAGTGCAGCAGATAGAGAACTAGTCATTAGACTATTTATCCCCAAATTACTGGAATACAGGGAGTTTTATTCTTTGATGTCCATGCTAACAGTGGGAGCCCTAATTCCCCACAGTTAGCTAAATATGTTTAGTATAATGTCTTTTGTTTCTTGCTTAGAGGAAAAGGACAAAATGCTGGTAGCTCTTAGTGGAATTATCAGGTGATGAAGGCGGGAGGGGAATGTGTACGGTAGGGAAGCCCTTGTACAGCTTTCCAGTGAACTTCCCTTTGTCCCACACCATTCTCATCCCATCATCCTGGCTTGTGGGCCTCAAGACTGGAGTTCATTTAGTGGAGGCCCCTCCAACATTATTCTGGCTGGCATGTCATTATTTTATTCTAGTCCTTCCTCTAATGTCAGGCTTCCATAAACTTTTGGCCTTTTAAAATATATTGAAATATAGTCATAGACATTTTTTGCTTTTTCCCCCTGCTGCTATGGGTTTATTTTGTTTGTTCTTTTCCCATTGGCTGGTATATCTTGAGAGTCTTGTTGGTTCAAATGTATAGATTAAAATGATCTTTAATTCAAAGTTCTACTAAGAATCTAAGTGATACCTAGAACTTCATGGAAAACACTTCCCATCCTAAATGTATTATGACATAACTAACAATAATAATCATAATAATTTCTACATACACAAAATTAGGTAAGTATGTATTCCCCAAAGTTAGGCTGAGTGTGGTTTTCCTTCTGTTTCTCTAGGGTGCTTCTTTCTATAGTTTTCTTGTGATCGTTATGCCAATTAAAATGCAAGTGTTTAAAAATGATGTAAAAAATATGCCCAGTTGAATCTCAGGGACACATAGCTAAATATTTTATATTTAGAATATATAGGATATATTATTAGTAACACTGTCTTGCATGTTTTCACCATACAAGGCAATGGATTATGTTTTGTATGCCTTGAGGTTATTTAATGTTGACAACATACCTGCTACCATATGGTAAGTAAAATACTTGCTCTCTTCTTACAGATAAGGAGACTGAGACTCAGACTCAGTAAGTGAATCTGTTAAGTTTCTAGTGGTAGGTGCTCTTCAACTTCATGGCTTTGGCAGCTCTGGAAGAAAGAAGGTTTTGAGGCTGGAGGTGACTCTTGAAAGCTTATACAGGCTGAAAGGACAGAGGTGGGGCAGTGCAAGCCTGACCTCCAACAAGAGCAGGCTGTGATCCCTCATCCCTTTCCTGGCTATGCCCCCAATGAGCCAAGCCCCCAGAAGGAGAAGCAAGGCTTCATCCAGCCCCACAATGATGTCATGCAGCTAATAACCCATCGCCTGGACAAGCCTTCCCATTGGCGACATTTTAGATCTGATCATGTAGACATTCTGAGCAAAACAATAGAATGAAGATACTGACACACCCAACCCTGGTCAGTCTGCACATAGGGACTGACATAGACACAAAGACCTGTGAATACACCAAGTGTCCAACCTGCATGCACCCCAGTACCCAGTGCTATAGAGGCCCCTGCCTTGCCTATACTGCTTTGGCTTCTGAAAACAAACAAATACACAAACAAAAAAAAGTAATCTTAGCTGAGGTCCCCTGTCACATGCAGAAGGTGATTGTCTATTTTCTGATATATAACCAAGGCTCTCATACAGGTGAGTTTCATGTGTTTATTCTAGCCAACACCCAGTGATCATTTGAAAAGCACAATTGAAAATTTATTGTCTTGTAACGTGGGACAGATCATGAAAATATGTTTAAATGTGTATGAATTTCAAGTATTAATTTACTTAATTTCTTTGAAATTAATCTTATGTTTTCCAAAATATATTGCCTGTCATATTTTGAAGCTAGCAGCTCTACATAATGTCTATAAGAATTTTATTAATTTTGACTCTTAGAAGAACAGATTTTTTTTCTTAAATAATCTGCTTATATCTTTTAAAACATGCTTTTAAACAAGTGTTGTTCTCTTCAACTTCTATTATTTTATATTGAGAAAAATATTATTATAAATTACATTTGAAATATGGAATACAACTCAGCAATAATAAGGAATGAAGCATTAATACACTTAGGAAGCAGCTTGGATGGAATTCAATGGCACTAGGCTAAAGGAAATAAAGCCAAAGTCAAAAGGCCACATCATGCATGATTCCATAATATAATGTTATTGAAACAATAAAATTATAGGGGTGGAAAGCAGATTAGTAGTGGCCAGGGTATAAGAATGGTGGGAAGGGGGTCGGTATTATAAAGCAGTAGCTTAAGGAATTTTTGTAGAATAATGATTAATTTTGTATCTTGATTGATTTGGTAGTTACAGGAATCTATAAGTCATAAAATGAGATATAACTTAATGCACATTTTGTACCAATGTCCCTTTCCTGGATTTGATACTCTGTTATAATTATGTAAGATGTAACCATTAGGAAAAAGTGGGTCCACTGTTTTGTGCTATCTTTACAATTACTTACAAATCTATAATTACTCAAATAAAAGAAGTTTAAAAATAAATCAATTTAAATATTTAAGTAGAAAAAATGCATTATATGTAGAAAAAATAGAAGTTGTTAGTACAGCGTATGTTTGCTTGATGCAACTGTTATGGGAGAAATGCCCAGAAACTTGGTTCTTCTCTCCAATACTGTAAACAATTACAGGTTAGCAAGTCTATTAGCATGCAAGCAGGGTTTACTGGTGATCCATTGTCCTGGAAGCGAATAGATCTAGTTAAGGTGGGGTGGGGGGTGAAAGGCACAGGTTCAGGGCAAAGCAGGGTAAAGGCAGCAAAAATAAGGGCAGCCAAAGGCTATGGTGGCAAGTGCAGGGGTGGTGAGATCCAGGGTGGCAAACATGCACGTCCTGAGGTTGGGCAGCCAGAGGCCAGGTGGCCAGAGCCAAGGTGACCAAGAGTGTCAAGCCCAGAGTCCTTTGTTCTGAAGACACATATAGTTGGTTGGATGAGCGTGAAAAAGTTACATATTGAATGACAGGTAAAGGTGGTGCCAGCTTTCCCAAGGAGTGGGTAATGGGCTTCTTCCTTTGGGCACTGTGAGCCCTTTCTGGCCTTTCAGGCCTTGGGATGAAAGGACAGTTCCAAAGGCTTTCTTTCCCAGATAGTGGAAACGATACACAGAATCTCAAGGAATGCCCTCCTCCTGTGTTAGCACGGTGCTTCTTGTGGTTGTTGTAACTCCTGGCAATACTATCGGACAAGGCTCAGGACTGCTGAATTAGTGGGTGAGACATGTCTCCCTCCTCCTCCCTGCCTCAGTTTGCTGTCTGTTCTGCCCAACTCCTAGAGAGATAGCATAACTTACCCAACTCCGGAGGCAGATCACTTACAAGCTCTGTGGCTTTGGGCAAATTGTTTAACCTCTGTCCCTCAGTTCTCTCATCTATCAAATTTACATAATAATAGTACCTACCTCACAGGGTTTATATGAGGTTTAAATAACCTCCAATCTGTAAGACATATAAACAGCGCTAAGAATATCCTAAGAGTCATGTGAAATACATAAAAATACAGACAACAGTACATTTACTACAAGGACTTAAGTAATTCATACAACAAATATGCACTGATTGCCTATTATAAGGTAGACACTGTTCTAAGTACTGGTGATAGAGGTGTTAAAAAATTAAAACTCCTTACCTCATCCTGGAGTTTACATTCTAGAAGAAAAAGAAAATAAATGAATAAGTGATGTAATAGCAACAAAAGCTAAAAATAAAAGAGAAAATGATGAAAGCAGGTCAAAGGATAGACAGTGATAGAGGATACTGTGTGGATGACTGGTCAGGGAGGTGCCCTTGAAGAAAGGGACAGTTGAGCTATGAATGAAATGAAGAAAAAATGACTGAGGCTATAGCACATGTGACATGTCCAAGGAATAGCATGGACTCCATTGTGGCTGGAGTGGCCTGAAAGAGGGTAGAGTAATAAAAGAGAGATAACCAAACCACTTGAGGTCTTATAGGCCATGGTATGGACTTTGGACTTTTATTTTGAAATGGAAAGTTATAGGAGCATCTTGAGCAGAAGAGTGAAATGACTGCATCCGCACGTGGTAAGGAACACACTGTATAGCTTACACTAGCAGATTGTAGGGGTGAAAGAGTAGAAGAAGGCAAATGTATTAGCTTTCTATTGCTGCTGTAAAAAATTGCAAAATTTGGCTCTTGAAAATAATAAAAATGAATACTCACAGTTCTAGAGACCAGAAGTGCAAAATCAGTTTCACTGGGATAATAACAAGGGGGAGAATCAATTTTCTTGCTTCTCAAGACCACCTGCATTTTTTGGCTTATAACCCCTTTCCTCACATCAATCCAAATTCTTGTTTCCTTTATCTCCTATGATCTTTTTGCCTCCCTCCTATAAGGGCCCCTGTGCTTACATTTAGGTTCCACCTAATAATCCAAGATACTCTCCCCATCTCAAGCTTCTTAATTAATCACTTCTGCAAAGTCTCCTTTCACATGTAAGGGAACATTCACAGGTGTCAGGCATTAGGACATGGATATCTTTGGGGTCATTATTCAAACCACCAACAGTAAAATTCTCAGAAAGCTGTCTTGGAGTTCAAGTCCAGTGCAGGTTGTTAGATAGTGGAGGAGGTCGGGGTATATTCATGGTAAATTACCTTTGCAATGTGGAGTACTTTTACTGGTGAATTGGATGTAGTTGTTGACGACAGTTACAAAAGAGTAAGAACAATGTCAATGTTATTAACCTGAGCAACTGAATGTTTGCAGGTGCCATTGAATGAGATGGGTGTTATATATTTTACTGTTAGAATAATCAAAAAGATTGATGGAGATCAGGGTAGGAAAAAGTTCATGTAATATGTGCCAGACAAGTGACAGGAGATGGAGATCCTTTTGTATGTTTGATTGTTTTGTTTTGTTTAGTTTTTAGGGAGGATAAGAAACAATATACTGAATGAGGCACTGAGGAGTATCTCTGACACAACTCCATCCCCCGTGGTAAGACTCATGGGAGGATAAGAACAACTACCAGTTGAGAGGAATGTATGCGATCAGGGTTTTCAAATTGCTGAGTTTCAATTAGAGCAAAGACATGAAGGAATAATCCTGACTGGTGTGGCTTAGTTGGTTGGGTGTCATCCAAAAAGTGAAATGTCACCAGTTCAATTCTTGGTCTGGGCACATTCCTGGGTTTCGGGCCTGGTCCCCAACTGAGGCACATGTGAGAGGCAACCTCGAGAGGCAACAGATCAATATTTCTCTCACACATTGATGTTTCTCCTTCTCTCCTTCTCCTTCCCTTCCCCTCTCTCTAAAACTTAAAAAGATAAATAATCTTAAAAATAAAAACACAAAAGAGTAATGAAGAGGGGATCAAGCATTTCATGGGTGCCCTGTGGAGGGTAGGACCAACCTGCCTCCCAAACACAGATGTAAAATTTGTTTAAATGCCCAGGTTAATTATGCCACACATGCACCAAGAGATTATAAAATCTTTTTATGGCTCACCCAGTGGAACTTTCTGGAGCAAGCAGAATAGGCACCTAAGATCCTTAGCAACTTAAGCAAAGAGAGAGGTAAGGACGTTGGCATGTATTGTGGGAAGGGCTTAGGACTGTCTGACGGCTCCCTTGCTGGGCTGGAATTTGAGTGGTCTGAACTTCCATGCCAATGCCAAGGGACAATGACAGGCCATGGGTTCAGTGACATAGTGGAGCATTTACTGTCAGAGTCTGATTGGTGGCATTTTGAGTCAACTTAAAAGATGTACAGACAGAGACATAAAGATAAAAGTGACCTGAAAAACATGAGTTTCTTGTGATAATTGTGGTAAATTGTTATGCAGAATTTGTTGGTACTAGTTCTAATTATTGCCACCACTTGGGAATAGTAATAATAATAATAACAACAATAATAATAATATAACTGCCATAAAGCCAGTGCTATTAAAATGGAACTTTTTCAAATATTATTTTTCATTCTAAATAACCTATTGAGATGTGTATTGATTATAATTACTATTATTATTCTCTTTTAGAGTTGAAGAAATTTAGGTTCAGAGAAGTTATTCATCCAAGGTTTAGTAGCTGGTAAATGTCAACTTTGGGAACCCAAATCAGGCTGCTTTCTTCAGGTGAGAGCAGCTCAAATCTACCACACAATTTCACCTAATAATTTCTCCTCACGTAGCAGAGAGGCATCGAGGTTGAACAATTTGCTAATATTGATTTGAATCACCCAGGAAATTCTAGCCCGAAGAACTCAATATATTTCAGAAGCTTTCTTATTGCTGATGCCAAAATGTCTGAATTAAAAGTGAATAACACATTCGCAATCCATCATCTCCACATATTCTCATGTCATGTAGCTACTGACTTTGACAACTACAAGATCCACCCTTTGGATGGGTTCCTCCTCTAATTACATGTACAAAGCCAAGAGCTGCTAGTAAATCCTTCACTGCTTTCTATTGAAGGTTCCATTCTGCAGTGATTTATCACATATCAATTTTAATTTTCGTTGAACTAAAACTTGTCATGCACAATTTCTATTCTGTTATACTTTTTGGTGACAGAAAAATGCTTCTAAACACCTTTTTAAATTTATTAAAATTTTTAGTTATACACATGAAAAGATAGATGTCAGTGATTTCAGGGCTACGAGTGAAAGCTTATTAAACTCCATATGGAGTCAGTAACATTGTCTGCAATGATGTATGAAGTGTTAGGGTTTTGAGTTGACATCTTGCTGAATCTGAGTGAGCTGTAGCACTATGCATACTGTCGCTTCTGAAAGCACGTTTCATATATCTAAACCCATGCACTGCATGAAGTAGTTAACAGTGGTCCTATAAAAGCAGTGTGATAAGCACTTCATTAACTTTGCTACAAAAAGATATAAGGAAAAAGCCTGAGGGTCATGTAGTATATTCAACTCAGTTAATTTTCTTCTCTCCAGTGTAAAAAAATGGCTGCTCACAATAAATACATTTAGATAATAGCTTAGAGAATGTGAAGGCTGCACAAATTTATTTGGTTAATATTGAAGGAGTAATTTTTTAAATTATGCATAGATTTAAAAGAGAAATTTGCCCAGAATGATAGTATATGACAGATTAGAAAGCTAATTATATTTTTAAGATAATTGACAGAAATATTTACAGATGCTTCTCCAACAAGATTATCCTTTGAAAGTCTATGGCCACATCCACTTCTTTTTTCTTTTCTCTCCAGTTTTTGTTAAGTGATCTATTAAAGATGATAACAAATATTTTTATAGTATTTTTTTTCACATTTGATAAAGAATATTCATCTCTACTGTCTCCTATTAGGAAAGAGAGATTATGAGCCTCACCTAACAGTTTGGATAACCAAGGCTCAGAAATTAATATATTTGCCCGAAGTCACACAGCAATTTTAGATAGCAGTACAAATCATTTACTCTAAATTCTGTGCTTTTCTTCTGTATTGTTCTGTAAGCGATGGAAGATAAATGGTTTATTAAGTATAGATATACTGCTGCTAGTACATAAAGCAGGTCCCTAATAAGTATTATTGTGTAACTACAGAATATTTTGCATTTTGATCAACCAAAGATAATACTCTATCAGTAAAAAAATAAACAACTTTTAAGGAGAGAAGGAAAAAGACATCTCAAAGTCATTGCACGTGCTGGTATACTTAGCGTATTCTTTATAATTGTAAACTGTATAAAGTGATTTGTGGCTCACATTTATGCTTTAAACATTCCAACCTGAATACCAGATACTAAAACTTCTCTTTTTTCTCATCTGTAACACCAGGAATCACATCATGACACACAGAAGGTGCTTATTATTATTGTTAAAGAACCTTCAGATTCTGGGCCAAGTCAATATGAGCATGAATACCCTAATGGGTATTGATATCAAAGAAATTTCATAAGAATATAATGATAGGGCTGTGGGACCTTTCCACAGAGAGGAGGGAAGCCTGGACCTCAGACCAGGCTCCCAAACACACAGTGTTGGGATCCCCTGCCCTCACCGCATCCAGTGGTGAAAAGCCACTGTTTTTTTTGTTTTTTGTTTGTTTTGCCCACCAGAGAAAGTTGGACCCTGCTGAAGACAAAGCTACTGTATTTCTTTTTTTTGCATTTCTTTTGTTCTAAGACCAATGCACAGGTTTCACATTCCCAGCCACTCACCTTTGGCTCAGTGGAGAGCAGCATGGTCTTCAGTTGCTTGAGGAGACTCTAGAGGAAGAAGCTTGGGGAAGAGGCATGGCGAAACAGCTGATGGGTTCCCGGGTCTGGGATATAACACCATACCACAGAGGCCATTTTTCTTGAGAAGAGCAAGCCTCTTCCAGGGGAAAAACAATTACCCAGCCCTGTGGGAAAACCACTTGCCACAGCCTCAGGAAGCCTCCTAACCTGATCCTCTGGAATCCTGCTTGGCACACCCTTTTAAATCCTGTTTACCCCACCATACATCCTTTTCTTTTTATCATTTTTTTCTTTCTCACTTACTTTCCCCCACCTGCATCTGACCCCCAAACGAGGAGAAAGAAACATAGGTGGACTCAGTTGTGTTAGAAACTGGCTTTAGGGCATGGCCATTCCATACACTTTCCTAGAATCAGACTGGCACATCCCCTTCACCAGAGGTCATAGGAACACCCTCTTGGTTTCTGGCACACCCAAACTGTGGGCTCCTGAGGCCCCACCTGCTGTCCTACTAGAGACTTTGCCTGAGAAGTTCAGGGAAATAGTCTGGGACAGTCTTGGACATATGAATGAGCCCACCATCTTCCCTGAAATCTGAATGGCACCTCCCATAGGAGATCCAGGGGTCCTATCTTCCCAATTCCACCAGAAGCCCTCTCAGAAACAGGCAGGTCAACAGCTAGATAAAGACCAATGGCAGGACAAAGACAAAAGCAGAGGAGGAGGTACATGCAGTGTTTACAGTCATTAGTTGACACACTCCTGGACCTTGTGTTGATAAAAAGCCAGCAGTACAGAGCAGTGAGAACCATCCTGGATGCAGCCACACCTGAAGGGGTCAGCCACAGACAGTGGATCTCTAGTAGCTTTGAACAGGTGGCATAGAGCTAGATTGGGACAACATCTGACATTGGCTTATACCAGCTTCAGGAAACATGTATGTTGTCTACAAAAGACCCACCTCAGAACAAAAGATATACAAAAGCTGAAAGAGAAGGGATGGATAAAAATTTTCTATGCAAGTGAACAACAACAAAAAAAAAGGTAGCAATAATTATATCAGACAAAACAGTCTTCAGGACAAAGGCCATAACAAGAGACAAAGAAAGTCACTACATAATACTAAAGGAGGTAGTCAAACAAGAAGATATAACCCTTGTAAACATAGGTGCACCCAAATATATAAATACAATCTTGGAGGGCTTTAAGAAAGAGTTCAACAGCAATACAGTCATTGTAAGGGGTTTTAACACATGACTGTCAATAATGGATAGATCTTCCAAACCAAGAATAAACAAGGATATATTGGCATTAAATGACATCCTAGATCAAATTGACTTAATTGATATTTCTAGAACATTTTACTCCAAATAAGTTAAATATACATTCTTTTCAAAAGCACATGCATCATTTTCAAAGATAGACCACGTGGCAGGACACAAAACAAGCCTCAATAAATTAAAGAAAATTGAAATCATATCAAGCATCTTCTCAGATTACAATGTCTTGAAACTAGAAACCAATCACAAGGAAAAAAAACTCATAACCATTCAAATTCATGAAGGCTGAATAATAGGTTATTAAATAATTAATGGGTTCACAATGAGATTCAGGAAGAAATCAAAAAGTATCTGAAAACAAATGAAAATGAACACACAACACAAAGCCTATGAGCACAGAGAAAGCAGTATGAAGAGGGAAGTTCATAGCATTAGAAGCCTACCTAAAGAAGATTAAACAAACAAACAAAAAAAACCACCTCGAATAAACAACCTACATCTAAAAGAACTAGAGGAACAAACAAAGGCCAGAGTGAGTAGAAGGAAGGAAGTAATCAAGATCAGAGAAGAATTAAATGACATAAAGATTAAAACAAACAAACAAAAAGAAACAAATAATGAACAATTAAACAAACAAAAATCAGTTCAAAGGATTCATGAATCTAGAAGATGGTCCTTTGAAAAGATAAACAAAATTAACAAAATTTAACCAGACTTGTCAAGGAAAAAAGAAGGAGGGCCCAAATAAATAAAGTAAGAAATGAAGTAACAACTTATTCCACAGAAATGCAAAGGACTGTAACAATTTACTATGAACAATTATAAGCCAAGAAATTGGACAATCTGAGTGAAATGGATACATTTCTAGAAATATACAATCTTCCAAAACTGAATCAGGAAGAAGCATAAAACATGAATATATCGATAACAACTAGAAAAACTCCCACTACACAAAAACTCTGGACTAGATGGCTCCGTAAGTGAATTTACCAAACATTCAAAAAAGAATTAACACCTATGCTCAAACTATTCCAAAAAAATTAAAGAAGAGGAAAGATTCCCAAACTCTTTATGTGGCCAGTACCATCCTAATTCCAAAACCAGGTAGAGACATAACAAAGAAAAAAATTATAGGCTAATATCTCTGATGAACATAGATGCTAAAATCTTTAACAAAATATTAGCAAACCAGATCCAGCAACACATCAAAAGATCATATACCATCATCAAGTGGGAGTTATTCCAGGGATGAAAAGATGGTATAATACTCAAAGATCAATAAATGTGATACATCACATAAACAAAATAAAAGACAAAAATCACACGATCATATCAATAGATGCAGAAAAAGCATTTGACAAAACCCAGCACCAATTTATGATAAAATACTCAGCAAAGTGTGAATAGAGGGAACATACCTCAACATAATAAGGGCCATATATGACAAACTCACTGCTAACATCATACTCAACAGGAAAAAACTAAGAGCGTTTCCCTTAATATTGGGGGGAAGACAAGGGTATCTGCTTTTACCACTCTGATAGAACACAGTACTGGAAGTCCTGGCCACAGCAATCAGACAAGAAAAATAAATAAAAAGAATCCTAATTAGAGAGGAGGAAGTAAAACTGTTGTTATTCACAGACAACATGATAGTATACATAGAAAACCTTATAAATTCAAAAACAACAACAACAACAAAACCTCTACTCAACCTAAAAAGTAACTTGGCAAAGTGGCAGGATACAAAGACAATTCAGAAATCTGTGACATTTTAGAAGACTAACAATAAATTATCAGAAAGGGAAACTAAGAAAAAAATCCCATTTACTGTATCAACAAAAAACAAACATAAACTGCCTAGGAAGAAATTTAACCAAGGAGGTAAAAGACCTGTGCTTGGAAAAATATAAGACACTGAAGAAAGAAATTTAGGAAGATACAAATAAATGGAAGCACATACCATGTTCATGGATTGGAAGAATTAACATCATCAAACTGTTCATACTCCCCAAAGCAATCCATAGATTCAGTGCAATTCCTATTAAAATACCAATGGCGTATTTCACAGATCTAGAGCAAATAATTCCAAAAATTTATATGGAACCAAAAAAGACCCCAAATAGCTTTTTCCAACTTGAGAAAGAAGAACAAAGTTGGAGGGATCACAATATCTCATATCAAGCTATACTAAAAGGCCACAGTAATCAAAACAGTCTGGTACTGGCATAAGAACAGACACATAGATTAGTGGAACAGAATAGAGAGCCTAGATAAACCCATGTCTCTATGATCAATTAATATTTGACAGCCCTGGCTGGTGTGGCTCAGTGGAGTGAGCACTGGCCTGAGAACCAAAAGGTCACTGGTTCGATTTCCAGTCAGGGCACATGTCTGGGTTGCAGGCCAGTTCACCAGTTAGGGGCTTGTGAGAGGCAACCAATGGATGCTTCTTTCTCACATTGATGTTTCTCTCCCTTTCTTTCTCCCTGCCTTCCCTTCTTTCTGAAATTAAATATACTAAAAATAAAAGAATGGATCCAAAGTTTAAAATTTTTTTTTGACAAAGGGGGCATAAGAATACAATGGGATAAAGACATTCTCTTCAATTGATGGTTTTGGGAGAATTGGACTGGTACAAGCAAAAAAATGAAATTAGACCATCAACTTCTACCATACATCAGAATAAATGCAAAATGGGTAAAAGACTTACATGTAAGTTGTGACACCATAAAACTCCTAGAGGAGTAAAATTTCAGAGATATCTCAAGTATCAGTATTTTTGCTGATATATCTCCTAAGCAAGGGGAAATAAAAGAAAAATAAACAAATGAGACCACCTCAAATTAAACATTTCTGGAAAGCTAAAGAAACCATTATCAAAATGAAAAGTGAACCCAGTGTATGGGAGAACAGAGTTGCTTATGATATGTTGGACAAGGGTTTAAACTCCAAAGTATATAAAGAACTCACACAACTCAACACCAGAAAAACAAACAATCCAATTAAAAAATGGGTGAAGGACCTGAATAGATGCTTCTCTAAGGAGGTCATACAGAGGGCCAATAGACATATGAAAAGATGTTCAGCATCATTAGCCATCAAAGAGATGTAAATTAAAACCACAGTGAGATATCACCTCACACCTGCTAAAATGGCTATCATTAATAAATCAACAGATAACAAGTGATGGGGAGGATGAAAACCAAGAGGAACCCTAGTGCATTGTTGGTGGGAGTGCAGACTGGTGCAGCCACTGTGGAAAACAGTATGGGATTTCCTCAAAAAATTAAAAATGGAGTTACCTTTTGATCCAACATTTCCACTGCTGGGAATATACCCTAAGAATCCCAAAACACCAATTCAAGGAATTTATGTGCTCCCATGTTCATGGTAGTGCTATTTACAACAGCCAAGATTTGGAAACAGTCTAAGTGCCCATTAGTAAGTGAGGTGATCAAAAAACTATGGTACATTTACACAATGAAATTCAAAACAGCAGAAAGAAAGAATTCCTACCTTTTGCAACAGTATGTATGGAATTGGAGACTATCATGCTAAATGAAATAAGGCAGTTGTTAAAAGACAATTACCATATTATCTTTGAAGAGGAAAGTAATGAACAAAATAAACTATGAGCAAAATAGAACCAGGGGCATAGAATCATGGAATAGAGTGACAGATGTAAGAAAGGAGGACAGAGAGGGGACTATTTGAAAGAAGGGATTAGTGAAGGAATGTATATGAAGGACCCATGGACTTGGACAACAATGTGGGAACTGACTGTGGAAGTGGGGGCAGGCTGGGTAGAGAGGGATGAAAGGGGAGAATTGGGACAACTGTAGTAGTATAAATAATAAACATGAAAAATAATAATAAAAATATTTCCTCCATAAATACAAAACAATACTATAGTGATAGCACACAATGTCATAAAAATTTCACTTGTATTCCCTGAGGAGGTTGAGACTAGCTCAGAGAATGGCAAAGAGAGGTAGGATTTTTTTTTTGTTAGGAGAGCACATTCTTTTTAATTTAATCGAGCCAACATTGAAAAAATCATGATACACAACCTAAAGCTTAAAAAAAACTCTCCTTGTAGTTATTTGAGTTTATAACTTTATGCAAAAATGAAGTGCTCCTTGCCTCATTTAAAAGAGAGTAGTGTTAGTCAGCTTAACAATAACCCACAACCTACAGGGTAGCCAAGGTCTGGAAACAGCCCAAGAGCTCATCAGTAGATGAATGGGTATAAAAGCTGTGGTACATTTACACAGTGGAATACTAATTGGCTGTTAAAAAAGAAGAAAGATATTTACCTTTTGCAACATCATAGATGAACCTGAAGATTATTATACTAAGGGAAATAGGTCGGTCAGAGACAAATACCATATGATCTCATTTATATTTGGAATCTGATGAACAAAATAGAAACAGAGGTGCAGATGCATGGAACAGATTGACAGCTGTTAGTGGGAAAGGGTGTTGGGGGACTGGATGAAAGAAGGTGATGGGATCAAGCAAAAAAAAAAAAAAACATATGTATAACCCATGGAAACAGACAGCTGTGTGGTGAAGGCCAGAGGGGAGAGGGGTTGGGGGCAGGTGGAGGTGGGCAAAGGGAAGGGATGGGGTCAGAAAGGAACTTTGCTTGGGGCGATGGCACATGTTATGGTGTGCAGGTGATGTTTTATTGAGTTGTACACTTGGAAACTTCCATGGTTTTGAAAACAAATGTCACCCTAATAAATTCAATGAAATACACAAAAGGGAGAGGAATGTGGTGAAAGGAAAGAATCCTCAGACTAGTTTATCTTTTAATCTCAAATAAATGAAACAAATATCTCAATGAAAATAAAATTCTCCATTCTATCCATTTTCAAATGGTTTTCCAAGATCTAAACCTCATGGACATCCTTTCTCCTCCAGAAAATCAGTACCACTATCTTCAAGTAGATCTGCATTAAGTACAAATATTTTTAATAAATATAATTATAAAAAACAGATAAAATTATTTTGAGGAGATACCTTGCACATGTCTTTAAATTTTCTTAAAAATTAGAACAACACAGGGTATTTTATTTTATTGAGCATCACTTTATTGCTCTTTGTAGAAGTTGCATTTTTGACAAATTGAAGGCAAGACCCTTCATTGGCAAAAAGATTTTGACTCAGTTTATTTTGGTGGGTCAGCAACAAACCTTCAATATCTCTAAGGTATGTCCATACTCCTTAAAAAAAATGTGTGTGGTTAGATTACCCCTACACTCTCTAACTTTTGTTGCAGAATGGCCAGTGGAATTTAATCATTAAAATTGGTATCATTTTAATAATTTAATGTATTTAAGTTTAAATTATAAATTTAAAATGATGGATTATTATTAATTCTTAGAGACACAGACTGAGCACTTATATCAGTGGTTCGTATTTATTATATTGGTCAACTCATTTAACATCCCAAATTATATATAATGCTCTATAGAATCTTGAACTTATTTAACAAATGTTCTTAAAATCATAACCAGAATATATTATTTTGATATTTTTTCTATAAATGGTAATAGCTAAGATTTGGTTCATAAAAAAGTGTTCTCAAAAGGTATAGCTAAGATTTCATTCCTATTAATAATTTGCTCTCGACATTACAGTCACACCGACCTACCCACAGTATCTACAGTGTCTGCCCAACTGCAGAAGATTCAAGCTGCTTCTGAGTGCAAGGTGTATTATAAGTGTGTTAAGGAAATGGGATTGCCCCAATATTAAAGAAAAGGTTTATTACAGATAATCACTTGCTCTGCTTATACTGCTTCAGTAGAGGTAAAAATAAGCAATTCAAGTTACAGAGATTTATAACAGTTTTCATGAAGATCTATGAAATCCCAAACTTGTAGCCTTTTTCAATCCACCTATAAATCATTTTATACATTTAATTTCTTCCTGTATAAATTTTATGGGATCATATATAGGCAGAAAGTTTAAATTACTACATGCTTTCTAAAGAGGGAGAAATCTCAGGATTTTTGTTTTTACATGTTTTCTAACTAGTGCATGACATAAATCCTAAAAGTTTTATTGTAAATACTTAATGCATGCTATTTTATTGTTCAAACATCTGCAGCCCTGCGAGATGCTAGGCAGAATCTGTCTTTGAGATAGAACTCAAACGTAGGTCTGTCTACACTGCATCAGAAACTATAATATTATATAGTCCATCAATCTCAAGAATAACAAGTTCTAATCCCACACCAGACCAGTATGTTATTATCATAAAAGTTTGATGGTTTGATCTCAAATTGGGATGTAATTGACTTTTAAATTCAATACTTGAATTCACATTATTTTTATAACTGCAGTGCTATGCATTGCTAGATGTAGAAAACAGTGTTTCCAACTTTCTGAAAACTTTCAGACAGTTTTCCTATCCTGGTTTACTAAAGGTAAGTCAGTCAAAAATCCTAGGACATTAGGACAGGTCCTAACTGGGCACAAGGAGAAACATTCTCAGTCAGATTAATAGTTGCTGAACTAATCCTTGAAAGTGGAGTAGTCCCTATAGAAGATGTGTTACCAAGTTACTACTGGGGATTCCAGCAGTATTTAACCTAATTCTACGGAACTATCTGGCTATCTGATTATCAGCCTATACGTATATAACTTGATATGAAATGGCACATTACGCAAGAGCACAGTATAATTTCCTCATGCTGTTGTTTCTTGGAAGTCAGGGTGGGAGAATGGTAGGTGAGGAGATGGTGATAGGCTTCAGTATAACATAAAAATTTCTGGCTTTTCTCAAGCAGATATTTTAAGTATTTCTTTGACCAAATATATTAATAATCAGAATAAGACTGAAAAGCATATTTGATTTCTTTGGAAAACCCCATGGATTTGACCCATCTTCAAAGGTAATGAATCCAGTGCTGAGGTTTTGTTCAGATGGACATTGAAATGGGACTTGGATTTACTTAGCCTGTGGCTTCTGTTTTCCTCAACAATGAGACTTTTTTTTTTTTTTGAAAACACAATTTCTTTTTGGTGTAATTTCAACTCTTTATAGGGGATTTGTTTCCATTCATTTCTTCTCTTGGCAGTGAAACAGCACCAGGTGTTAGACCGGTGGTGTCAGATTGGACTTTGGTTCGTCAACCTAAGTACTTGTGTTCCGGCTAAGAAAG
The DNA here is from genome assembly GCF_022682495.2 of Desmodus rotundus. Lineage (NCBI taxonomy): Eukaryota > Metazoa > Chordata > Mammalia > Chiroptera > Phyllostomidae > Desmodus > Desmodus rotundus. The sequence goes on from NC_071388.1 coordinate 130,976,321, forward strand.
AATTCAGAGCCAAAGCTCAAACTGTAAGAAAGTTTATTCAGAAAGTCACAAAGATAGATGAAGTGAGTAGTAGAAGAAATGGGGTGAGGAAACAAGTTACAGAGGCAAAAAAAAGCACTCTTGGGGCTAAGGAGAAAGAGAGGCATGGAAAACGAGCCTGGGGGAAGTGGGTGGGGAAAGGCATGGATGGGTGTGCTCCACAGAGGGCTGCACTGGGTCTTCCTTCTTGAGGGTATATATCTAGAGGTCTCAGGGGAGGATCCCGACAGGATATTCATCAGCTTTCCAGGTGTGATGTTTCAGGGCTGTGGTCTGTACTGATTGGTCAGCACCAGATCAGGGAGTCATTAGTCAATGCGTCTAGTCTTAATGTCAGCCATGGCATTGCTTGTCTGCTTTTGCTGCTTTTCTGGGCCTGGAGCTGAAACACAACTGAGATCTAGAGGTATTGGGTTGGCCAAAAAGTTCATATGGATTTTTCTGTAAAATAAAAGACACGTTTTTCATGTTCACCAATAACTTTATTGATTTGGATATTTTGAGTATGTCAGCTATCTCCTACAAGGTAGAACATTGATCGTTGTCAGTTAATGTCTCAACTGGAACACTAATCAAGTTCAACTGGTGTGCCTGACTGTGGAGCAGTGTCCAGGGAGAAGTCTCCAGCATGAAACTTCGCACACCACTTTTGATATGTTTGATCAGTCAGAGCACCTTCTCCATATACTGCACATTTTTTTTTTTGCATTTCAGTTGAACTTTCACCTTTCTTGAAATAACAAAGCATAATATGCCAAAAAGGTTGTATATTTTCTTCCATCTTCAACATCAAAATGGCTACATAAAAATTCACCAATTTTGATAATTTTTAAAAAATGCATTCTAATATGACAGCTATCACAATAAAATCTAACAACATTATTTTGAATGAAGTTAAACATAACTAAGCACTACTAGACCCATCTTAAGGAAAAACAAACAAACAAACTTTTTGTCCAACCCAATATTTGATGTGGGTGAGAACCTCATAGTCCTGGGAGCTTAATGCTTAAGAGGTATTCTCTAGCCTTCTTGTTCGTTCCCCCTCTGAGAGGGTCTAACTGGAATTACTGGTATTGCCAAGGGGAGGAAAACTCAGGGGTCTAAACCACATTACCAATGTTATGTTAGGGGAGGAAAGGCTCCCCCTGGAATGAGGTTCTTGTTTTCCCAGTTTGCCCATTGTTAGTTACCTGAAGTTTCCACCCTGGAGACCTTCTCTACCTAGCCCATCGTCCTAGTTCTGCTCTTGTCTGTCTAACTGCCTACCACACTTCTACCTTTTCTTTAGAGAAACAAAGCTTTTGTACTGTGGACAATTTAAACTTCTGGAGAATAGTGTGTCTGTTCATGCAGATACAGAAATCAAGAAGGTACTGTTACATATGAGTGCACGAGGAAAAAGTCATTATATATAAATATTAAAAAAAGTATTGCAACTACAGTGAAGCCTTTAAAAAAGAATCAATATTTTAATGTGTCTACCTTAAATAGATAAGTTTAATGTTTCTGCCTTAAATAGATAATAGATAAGTTTAATCAAATATATAAGGGTTGAAATGCAAATTTTTGTTTTAAAGTATCTTTGAGAATGATTTATGACACAAGAGACTTTTTGCTATCTCTGCCTTAACTGTTTCCCCACATATAAATCATTTAACAAATTTGATTAATATTGATCAAGCTCTTTCTAGATTTATGATATATCTATGGATTAGATTATTAAGACTTATTAAATCTACCTCTTAAATATTAAATAATTGACTATTGTTTATAAAGTAATAAAGTATGATTCATTGGAGAGGTCAATAAAAATTCAGAAACTCCTTGAAAAAGTAAAGACTAGAATCACTTGATGCATGCACCAGTGAGTTGTGTATGTGTGTTTGTGTGTGCACACTCCAATTTTAGGAATATTTATATGCCTGGACTTCCCGGGATTAGAAGCCTGCATAGGACCAGCAGTTTGAAATTTCAGTTAGCTATGGAGCTGCCTTGAGGTGTTTTTTCTTTTTAATCACTATTGGCACCATCTAGAAAATTAGGTAGTTTCTAAGTTTCCTTTGGATTCCAAAATTCCATGAACCTATATCTACTTGAAGGCAGAGGTTGTTCAATTTTAGCGTGCATCAGAATCACTGGGAAGGTGTACTAAAGTGCGGATTGCTGAGCCCCCACTCCAGAATTTCTGAATCTGGAGTTCGAGACTTAGGCCCACAAATTTGCGTTTCTAACAAGCTCAAAGGTGATGCTGATGTAGATCTAGGGACCATGTTTATGGAAACCAATACTCTTAGTATTCCACCGAGGTGTTACCTTATCAACACAACAATTTCACAACTGTCAGGCAAATTTATCTGATTTCAACTAGTAGATAAAGGATGGCTCTTTATTAAAGTGAGTGGGCATCCACCTCATTAATGAGCAATATTTATGAACTAAATATAACTTTAAAAGCATTTCCTATTTATGAGGCTTTATTGTATAATTGAAGACCTATTTATATATTCTTAAAACTCCAAAGACATGAATAACAGATCCTGTATGTAGCCACTGAATATTCTAAGGAGGCTAAAGAGATTCTAATTTTATTTGACTTAAAAAATGACATGAATGAGCTAAAAAATGACTTAAAAAATGACATGAAGTCTCTTCATTCTTGCAATTCAGCTTACCTTGTGGGACACTCAAGCACAAGTAGTTACCTGTGCTAAAATGGTACCGTTGTTGGTTATCAACTTGTACTTTCAAGAAGTTAACAAAATTGCGTTATGTTTTGTCATCAAACATAACAGGCAACATTAATCTAAAATTTAATTTTACTTGAATTTTAACTCCTTTCTCCATTGCCACTGGGATTTATAGAATATTTTTCATAAGTTGCTTTACAGGGTTTAGGCATAACAAAATGATATGCTACAGTATTAAAATAATACTGTAGCATAGTATTCTAGTAGATAGTTTCAGTATCATTCTCTTATATCCAATATTTTACATGTAATGAAAGTTCTGTGCTCCTAAATTTTGATGTAGATTAGCACAAATATGACAGCTCTAATAATTCCTTAGCAAAATAATCAATTCAGTTTGTAACACAACCACCACCAACAAAGTACTTTCTACTTATATGCCAATATCTTATTAGAAACAATAACATTAATGGATCTAAATTTAACACTGATTAATTTTGAGTTTGGTATTACAGTAGCTTGGCTGCTTTAGGGACAAGACTAATTTTAAAAAAGACATGAATTATAACAGGATGAGAAACAGTTTTAAAATTTGTAACAATTGTGTTTCAAGAAGCTGCTTAATTTAATTTTATAAAAACACTTATTGAGTGTAGACATTGTGTTAGGCCTTGAAAATGTAAAGTTAGTTATAGTAACCTGAACTCAAAAAAGGCAAAGAAACCATGAGAATTCAGTGGTAAAATGTAGCAGCAAATCTAAATACAAAGTAGAGGGTTACCTCAGAAATAAATTATTGTCTGGTCATGGAAATGACATGTTTCTCAAAAAAAATTAATAGCTGATCACAACTTTTTTAGTTTTTTATTTTAATTTTTAATATTTTATTCTTTTTTATTATTTATTTTATTTTTAGAGAAGGGAAGGGAAGGAGAAAGAGAGGGAGAGATATATCAATGTGTGGTTGCCTCTTGCACGCCCCCTACTGGGGACCTGGCCTGCAACCCAGGCATGTGCCCTGACTGGGAATTGAACCGGCGACCCTTTGGTTTGCAGCCTGCACTCAATCCACTGACCTACACCACCCAGGGCTATATTTTATTCTTGACAAGAACCACAGCAAGTACTGTTTCAGGGAGAGAAGAGAGGTGTAGTCATGTATACATAGTCATGATGGTATAAAAAGAATATGACATTCAGGGAGTTAAAATTTTTTAATGGTGGAGAAAGGATACAATAAGACAGGGGTGTCAGAGGGAGGCAGGAATCATGCCTTGCTAAAGAGAATTACGAAGAGGAGTCTCACTGAAGAGTTTGAAGCAGTAGAGTTTGAAGCAAGCTATTTAGAAAGATAACAAAACAATATACAAAATAAACTGAAAGGTAAATAAGCCTGGGGGTAAAAAAATCAGGTAAGGAAGTTCTTCAGAAATTTTTTTGACAAACAATAAGGAGTGGATCTAAAAATTGAGAAATAAAACAGCACTTTTCAAAATGTTAAGAAAATATGTGGCTGATCAGACATGGTAGGCAAAAACTCACAGTAGTCTATAATAAATCCCAGATATTTTCTTTAGGTGACCAGGAGAATGTTGATGCTAATGACTGTGGTTTGTGGACACAGATGGAGGGATGTATTAAGAGAGGATATTCTTATATTATATTGAATCTAGGGGCCAGTGAAATATCAAATTGAAAGATTTAATAAATAGAAGGATATATAGGTAAGATCATGGGAAGGAATTAAGTTCACAGATGAATATATGGTACCGATCAGAATATAATAAATAAAACATGAACATGTTTATAGGAATAGTTTAACAAGAAAAGATGGCAAGAACTGAACCCTGGGAAGATCAACATTTAAGAGCAGAATTATAGGTGCCTTGAAAGGGAATGAGGAACATCCTGAGAGGAATCAGAGAAGCCTGGGCAGGGGTAGGGAAGCAAGATAAATGATTTCTGAATTAAAAAAAAAAAAGTAAAGCTTTACTTCCATTTATTTATTAATTCAGCATATAAACATATAATAAGCATTTTCTATATCTTGGGGATATAGTGGTACACTAAAGAAGCATGATCCTAATCCTCATGGAAGTTACAATTTAATGGGAAGAAATAACAGGGGGCATTTTTTGAAATAATAATAATAAAGAACAAAGTGCAGTATCAGCTTGTAAGTTGAATCCCTGACCTACCTTGGGGGAAGATGAGGAATGTTTTCCAGAGAATGTAACTGTTAAATCAAAAAAGCTGAATAATGACTAACCTAGTAATAAGGAGAGAAAGTTCACTTCAGGCTTACTGAACAGCCCAGAGGTGAGGGAGATAGTGGCATGTTTAGGAAACTAAAAAACGCATCACTGAAAAGTAGCCTGGGTGGTAACAATGAGATTGAAGTTCTCTTCCTACTTGATTTATGAGGAATAATAACTGATGCTGATGACAATTTTCTTCTTGCAACATTATCTCTCTTAGCTTCTCTGATATCATAGACTTCTCATTTTCCTTCCAACTCTCTGCAGTCTTATTTGCAATCAGTTTTGTTATGTTACCCTTTCTATACACAGGCTTTAAATCATTCTCTACCATATACCATCTACATAATGTCGTGGACTGCCAACAGCTCTCATTTGCATCTTCATCACCATTATACAACCCTCCAATATAATTATCTCTAACCAGACTTTGCTTTTGGGCTCCAGACACCATTATACAGCTGCCATCTTGGCATCTCCCTTTAGCCATCTATCATCTCAAATTGAACCTATGTAAAATTAAATTGATCATTTTTGCTAAAAATGGTTCATAGTTACTACTCCTCATCTTAGTAGATGCCCAGCCATTCAACCAGACTTGCAACCCAGATATATAGCAAACATTCTTGAGCCTACCACATTTATCAATGTATATCCAAGTCTAGTAGGGTAACATAATAAAAAAGAGTTTAAAGTGTTTGTCCATGTTTTTCTTTTCTCGTACTTCAGGCAAAGCCTTTTATTTTATCCTTAGAAATGTCTGTTTCAGGAATGAAAGAAGAATTTGATACACAATGATGGTTCTTTCTCTCTTTCATTAAACCTAATTGTGGCTTAATGGTAAAGGGAGGCCAGTTCTCTGAGTTTAAAGAGAACACTTCCAAAGAGATGACTCATTTGAGAGTAGATGCTTTATGCTGGTCCTGAGGAGAGGGGTGATCTAGGAAGGAGATGGGACCCCGTGTATGGTACAAAAACAAGACGTAGAAATCTGGGCTTGGAAAATGAGTTTTGAGAATTGAGATTCAAGGTATTCCTTTAAAATATTTTATTTATTTATTTTTAGATAGAGGGGAAGGGAAAGAGAAAGACTGGGAGAGAAACATCAATGTGTGGTTGCTTCTTGCACACCCCCTACTGGGAGCTTGACCTGGCCTGCAACCCAGGCATGTGCCCTGACTGGGAATTGAACCGGCGACCCTTTAGTTTGCAGGCTGGCGCTCAATGCACTGAGCCACACTGGCCAGGGTTCAAGGTGTTTCTAAACATGTTTTCTGGTATGATTCTTAGTCTACCTATTTAACCACACAAGAAGTAGCTTTTCTACATTGTCAGAACCCTCACACATACCTACACAGCTACTTACTGACAGGTTATCTCAATGTCCAAGAGACTATGTTATAGTTCCCATAGTGGGAAGGAAATTTTATTCTCAAGCCTTTTGCCATCAGGTCTCACATTGTCATTACATTCATGTTTTTCAACTTATTTGCTTTAAAGTTCTATAAACTGAGGATAGAATATTTGTAGGCACCTATGCTGTGCCAAAAAAGGAGTGTCTTATTCTAGAGACACTCTTGAAAATATCATCTATTAAAAAATGAGTTATTGTGGTTTTATTTTTATTTTGTGAGACCCTTCTGCAATATAAATAGGCCTAGGTATCCTCGATGAATATATTTAGTTATGGGCATTTAAGGGGAGTTGCTTAATACAAGGGAAGTTAGGCTGTAAAAATATTGTTATCTTCTTATTTAAAGGCCCATATGTAATCAGTTTGACATATTTATATCCCCTTAGTAACTGAGTGACCAGCCATCTGTCACTGAAGACAGTTCTGCAAATAGCAACAGACTAATGCTGATACAGAAGAACTTCTATGTTTAAAGGTCCTTTAATTGATATATTATTGCTACTTGAGAGTTTTGAGAAATTAGAAATCTAATCATATGTTATATATCTTTTCCTTCCTTTTTAAAATTTGTATTTGAGTTCTATTGGCCCAGACCGAGAATCAGGGAACTGTCTTGATTGTTTCTGTTGCTATGTGACGTAGAGTAAGTCACCTAATTATGTGAACTTCATTTTGTTTTTCTCAATTAAGTAATAGATAATCTCAGGGACCTCTTGAAATTTCACCATTTTATGATGAATATATTCATATTTTTTAAATCTAATTGCTTCATTTTTGTATGGCGTATATAAGAAGAATAAGGTCTATTCACAGGAAAATCAAAGATGTTTGAAGTAGCCCTGACTGGTGTAGCTCTATTGGTTGGGCACCATTTCCTAAAGTGTAAAGTCCCTGGTTCCATTCCCTGTCACAATACATGCCTGGGTTGCAGGCCGGGTCCCTGGTAGGGGCATGTGCAAAAGGCAGCCAATCTATGATTCTCTCACACATCGGTGGTTTTCTCCTTCTCTTTCTCCTCCCTTGCCCTCTCTCTATGAATATATAATAAATAAAATCTTTTAAAAATGATTTTATTAATTTATTTTTAGACAGAGGGGAAGGGTAGGAGAGAGGGAGAGAAACATCAATGTGTGGTTGCCTCTCACACGCCCCCTACTGGGAACCTGGCCAGCAACCCAGGCATGTGTCCTAGACTGGGAATATAACCAGAGAAACTTTGGTTCACAGGCTGAAGCTCAATGCACTGAGCCACACCAGCCAGGGGTAATAAATAAAATCTTAAGAAAAAGATATTTGATATAAGGATAATATAAGTCTTTACTAACTTCTCCCTCATATATGTGAAGATATATATGCCTAGGGGAGATTTGCTTCAAACATCTGGGTCATTATTGTTCTAGTTATCTATTGCTAAATTACAAAATATCCCACAATTAGAGGTTTAGAACAACAACAATCATTTATTGTTCTCAGTAGCCTACAAGTTGGGTGGTACTTATCTCTGTTCCATGTGCTCATAGCTAAAGCAACCTGACTGAGGCTGGATGATTCACTTCTAAGATTGCTCCCTACATGGAGGGCAAATCAGTGCTGGCTGTTATTTGGGAATCAAGTTTAGACTGTAAGCTGGAGGCTGATTCTTCCCCATGTGGGTCTTTCCAGAAACTGCTTAGGTTTCCTCACAACATGATGACTGAGTTTTAAGGGTGAGTATTCCAAAGGGAGCATCTTTAGAAGCCAGCATTGCAAGAAGCCCAGGTAGAAGCTTTCAAAATTTCTTGTGATCTAACATCAGAAGTCACAGAAAGTCACTTCCACTACATTCTTTTGATGAATCAAGTCACAGAAATCAGCCAAATTCAAGGGGGGAGTCCAACTCCTCTCAATGGGAAAGTATTCTTTAAACAAATAATTTGTTTTCATCTTCAATTTACTGCAAATTATCTTGCTTAAAATTCTTTACTACGAACTTGCCAACTGAGGCTTTATTTTCTAAGGTGGATTTCATGATAATCTAATCAGGTTTATCATTTTCTGATTCCACTGTAAGGAGATAGGTATTATATTGTAATTTGAAATGATGAATTCAAATTGGAATAAGATTTATATAACGAGCTATAGAAACACAGAAAAAGCATTTACCAACCTAAAGCTGGAAAAGACAAAAGATTTCTGAGGGAAAGTAACAATGGCCTAATTCTTTTAAGTGTGATTCAGACTCACCACATACCCATGCACACACGGGTGTACTCTACAAACCATTTGTAACTGCTCTGAAAGACCCGGCCTTGTCAAGTAGGAAAAGGAAAAATTTATCATAGGCACTGAAAACATTTCACAATTGCAAAATTATAATAAGAATTAGTGAATACCTGAGAAATGTGAGAATTTTTGTATGGCTAGACAACATTGAACAGATTAATTTAGGGTATGAGGTATTAAAATGCTAGCTGAACTGTTGTAGCAAGACGCTATTTTAATGTTAATGAACATTAAAAAAAATATTTTTTCTTTGCCCTCCATCCATTCAATCAGGTATTAAGGTTAGAGCTTTAGTGTTTCCAAGAAAATTGACGCCAGGTAGAAAGTAGAAGTAGCTGAGTTTATGAAAACAAATAAACAAAACCCAAAACAGCTTCTTTTCTTTAGGGTAAAAGAATATGTACTAAATAATGGTAAATCTAAAAGAAGGTACAGAGGAAGAAGCTAGTGATGTGAATAATTGTTTACTTCCTTACAATAAACTTCAGTTTCCCCTAGCACAGCCCATTCATTTTCACCTGTATTATTCATTAGTCTTGTATTTACACGGACGCAAGCCCAGAGAGAAGAAGATATTGTTACTTCCATTTTCTCCATTTTTAGTCAGCTTATGGAAATGCAGCCAACTCCATTGTACACTTTAACTAAAATAGTCCTGCTGAGAAAGGCACTTTCTGGACGGGGATTTCATATTTCATGCAGACCCCAGACACACTGTATAAATAATGCATAAATAATACTCCTGCCTGGATAGGGCGATCTTTCACCTATAAGGGTGCGCCTCCAGGAAGCCATTGCCACTTCACTTGTAGTCATGCTCTTCTAATTCCTAAAAAGGTTAGCACAGTTTTATCTTCAATAGCCACTTGATCAATGTAGTGATTGACAAGTCATGCTGGAGACATTCGTCAAGGAAGCTGTGGAATAAATGCATCCTGAGGTCTTTACATCCCCTGAGACTGTGCCCGTGCACATGGGTGTGTATTTTCATGCTGCTATCTCTAAATTGCTTGTGGGAATTGAAAGTGTATGTTTATTAGATATGAGCCCACTGGTTTTTGATCACATTTAGAGAGCTGCAAAAAAAGCTATCCACCAATCTTCAGCTTTTGCTGACAGTAATGAATGTTCATTCTTCCCATGGCATCTTCCTGGGGAACTCGCACCTTTTCTCTAAAGTCTCCGTGATGATCGAGGGGACCACTGACTTACCACAGCAAAGGCAGAGCTCCTGAGTTAATGCCTGATTGTATTTTAATCAACATGGACCTAGAATATGGATACGATACTTAATTTTTTAGGATTTTTTTTAGAGATTCTTGCCGATAGTTGGTAATACAATAAATAAAATATAGTGGAAGATAATAACTTGTACCACTGAAATGCACACCTTAATGAAAATTCCCCAGACTCCTCTGTCATTGAACTTTAATGTTTCATTTCCCAAGGTGTACCAAAGCTTAATGAGTAACTTATAAACACAACCACGTTCACCCATTTATGTATTTTCTACAGCTGCTTCCATGCTAAAACAGCAGAATCGAATACTTGCAACAGAGAAAGGATAGCCAGCAAATTCTGAAGTATTTTTTCTGTGGCCCTTTACAGAAAATGTTTGCCAATCTTTGCAAAGATATTAGTGATGAAAAAAAATTTTTTTGTAGATATGTGAATTTTAAATAGAATTTACATTTAACAGTTCACACAGTTCATTAAAATTTTTCTTTTCAGTATGTATTTCTCTAACATCTTAAAACTGCAATATAGAACTTTCTGCATATTTCTGTCATCTTTAATAAAGCATATTCAAAATTATTTAGATTTCACTGGATTTTTTGAAAATCTCACTTGTTTTTTTTCACTATTAAGTGCAATATTAGGTGCTAGGGACAGTCATGGTACTGGAGTAATTTAGCACTTATCCTAGGAATAGGCAGACACTTGCATTCAAAAAATGAATAAAATCCCCTGATATGACCTAGGGTTTTGCTCACTTGATTCTTTACACTAAAGGTAAGGTGAAGGATAGACTTTTCACTCTAAGTCTGTATTCCTGCAAAAATGAATTTTACAATGAAAGATTGAAGTAGACATTTCCCAGGTGGTTTTCTCACTGTTCAGGAAATTATTTCATCATCACTATTTCTATCCTTATCCTGACATTTGTTATTGACATTCAAAACATTGCCTGTGGGTTCTGCATCACTGGAACAATGAAGATAAGGTATGTCTTTGTCAGCATGTACCTGTTTGCAATTTCACAAGGTGAGAGCCAGTATATCTGTTGACAAAAAAAAAAAAGTGATAGGATATTTTGCAAAGGATTAAATTTTAGAAAACCCTTATTATGTGATAAAGTTTTATTTATATGAAAAGAGTGAATATTCTTCTTTTAAGAACACTATAGGCTCATGCATAATACAAATTATAATGATAAGATGCAATAAATTTCTTGTATATTGTTTGCATATTTTTGACAAACTCTCATTTGTAATGATATTTTATAGAATAAATTATACTCTGATTTATAGGTTAAACAAATGAAGCAAAATTGGCAAAAAAGAAAATTACAAAATAAAAATCTTCTTAGTCATTCATATTTCTTTCCCAAAATGAATTGTATAGCATTCCAAAGAAAAAGGTGTTAAATTTGCTGTCATATGGTTATAAAATAATCTTTCACAGATGGATATATGAGTCTGACAAAATTATTTTTTAATTATATTTTTTCAGATATAATGAGAAGATGATAATTATGAATACCTCACATAACACCTGTGAGTAAAACACGTGTAAATCCACTAGTAGAACGATACCTGCTACATAAGTAGTCTCAATTAATAATGCGTGATTATTTTCATTTTTGTTGTCAGTGTGTCAGTGTTCTTTGGAAAGAATAGACAAATAGAAGGTATAATTAAACATTTTTAGGTAACATTGTCTTTTGTTCGTTTTCAATTAAATATTAATTATAAATTTTATTTTATGAGATCTGAAGCAACATTCCATAATTCATTAATATATGCATTCATAAAAGACAAAACAGTAATTGAACTTTACCAGTATTTTAAAATTGTTCAGAAGATAAGTTATACAAACAATATTTTTAAGATTGTTTTGTTATTCTGTTACATTTGTCCCAATTTTTTCCACTTTGCCCTCCTCCGCCCATCCCAACCCTCACGCCCATAATCAATTCCCACACTGTTGTCCATGTCCATGGGACATTTATACATGTTCTTTGACTAGTCCCTTCCTGTTCTTTCTACCATTACCCCCCTCCCACCTCCCCTCTGGTCACTATCAGTCTGCTTCATATTTTGATGCCTGAGGTTTTATTTTGTTCATTAATTTATTTTGATCATTAGATTCCTCTTATAGGTGAGATTATATGGTATTTGTCTTTCCCCAACTGACTTATTTCACTTAGCATAATATTTTCCAGTTCCATCCATGCTGTTGCAAAAGGTAAGAGTTCCTTCTTTCTCTCTTCTGTGTGGTATTCCATTGTATAAATGTTCCACAACTTTTTGATCCATTCATTTACTGATGGGCACTTTGGCTGTTTCCAGCACTTGGCTATTGTAAATAGCACTGCTATGACCCTAGGGGTGCATAGTTCTTTTGAAATGGTGATCCGGGATTCTTAGGATATATTCCCAGCAGCAATATTGCTGGGTTAAATTGCAGTTCCATTTTTAGTTTTTTGAGGAAATTCCCTACTGTTTTCCATAGTGGCTGCACCAGCCTGCATTCCCAACAATGCACTAGGGTTCCCTTTTCTCTGCATCCTCACACGCACTTGTTTTTTGTAGCGATATTGGTGATGACCATTCTGATTGGTGTGAGGTGATAACTCATTGTTGTTTTAATTCACGACTCTTTATGGCTTGTGATGTTGAGCATCTTTTCATATGTCTATGGACCATCTGTATGTCCTCCTTGTAGAAGTGTCTCTTCAGGTCCTTTGCCCATTTTTTGATAGGATTGTTTGTCTTCCTGGTGTTGAGTCAAATGAGTTCTTTATGGATTTTGGAGTTTAAACCTTTGCATTATGTATCATTGGCCAATATGTTCTCCCATAGAGTTGGTTCCCTTTTCATTTCAATGAAGGCTTCTTTAGTTGTGCAGAAGCCTTTTAAACTGATGGAGTCCATTTTTCTTTTATTTCCCTTACCCTAGGAGATATACCAGCAAAAATATTGTTACTTGGGGTATCTGAAATTTTCCTGCCTATGTCTTCCTCTAGGACTTTTATGGTATCATGACTTATATTTAAGTCTTTTATCCATTTTGAGTTTATTCTGGTGTATAGTGTAAGTTGGTAATTTAGTTTCATTTTTTGCATGTACCAATCTAGTTCTCCAAAAAAATTTATTGAAGAGGCTAAGGCTGTATTTACTCCATTGTATACTCATGCCCACTTTGTCAAATATTAACTGACAGTAGAGACATAGGTTTATATCTAGACTTTTATTCTGTTCCATTTATCTATGTGTTTGTTCTTATGTGAGTATGAGACTGTTGTTATTACAATGGCCTCGAAATATATTTTGATATGAGGTATTGTGATCCCTCCTGCTTTGTTTTTCTTTTTCAAGATTGCTGAGGATATTCAGTCTTTTTTGGTTTCATATAAATTTTTGAAGTATTTGTTCTAGATCTGTGAAATATGCCATTGTTATTTTAATAGGAATTGAATTGAATGTATAGATTACTTTGGGTAGTATAGACTTTTTAATTATGTAAATTCTTCCTATCCATGAACATGGTATGTGCTTCAACTTATTATTCCACGTGTATCTTCTTCAATGTCTTTTTTCAGTGCCTTATATTTTTCCAAGTACAGGTCTTCTACATCTTTGGTTAGGTTTATTCCTAGGTATTTTATTCTTTTTGTAACAATTTTGAATGAGATTGTTTTCTTAATTTCCCATTTCGTTAGCTCATTATTGGCATATAAAAATGTAACTTATTTCTGGATATTAAATTTGTATCCTTTTACTTTGCTGTATTAATTTATCAGTACCAGTAGTTTCTTGGAATCTTTGGGATTCTCTGTGTACAGTATCATGTCAACTACAAATAAAGACAGTTTTACTTCTTCCTTTCCAATTTGGATGATTTTTATTTCTTCTTTTTGTCTGATTGCTATGGCTAGGACTTCCACTACTATACTGAAAACGAGTGGTGAAAGTGGACATCCCTGTCTTGTTCCTGATCTTAACCAGGATGCTTGTAGTTTTTGGCCATTGTGTATGATGCTGGCAGTGGGTTTGTCATATGTGGCCTTTATTATGCTTAGGTATGTTCCCTCTAATCTTTGCTGAGCATTCTTATAGTAAATGGGTGCTGGATTTTTTCAAATGTTTTTTCTGCATCTATTGATATGATCATGTGGTTTTTATCCTTTATTTAGTATATGTGGTGAGTCACATTTATGCATTTACTAATGTTGTAACAACCTTGCATTCCCAGAATAAATCCCATTTGATTATGGCATATAATCTTTTTGATGCATTGCTTTTTCCAGTTTACTAATATTTTGTTGAGGATTTTAGCATCTATGTTCATCAAGGATATTGGCCTATAATTATCATTTTTTGTAGTTATTTTATGTGGTTTTGAAATTAGGATAATGCAGCTTCATGAGGTGAGTTTAAGAGCTGTCCCTCCTCTTGAAATTTATAAAATAGGTTGACAAGGACAGGTGTTGGTTCTCAGAATGTTTGGTAAATTTCGTGTATGCAACCATCTAGTTCAGGGCTTTTGTTTGTTGGGAGTTTGTTGATTACTGCTTCAATTCCACTGGATGTAATCTGTCTATACAGATTCTCTGATTCTTCCTGATTTAGTTTTGGAAAATTTTATGTTTCCAGGAATTTATCCATTTCATCCATGTTTTCCAGTTTGCAGGCATATAGTTTTTCATAATATTTTCTTATAATCCTTTGTATTCCTTGGTGTCAATTGTTATTTCTCCTCTTTCATTTATGATTTTATTTACTTGGGTCCTTTCTCTTTTTTCTTAATGAGTTTGGTTAAATGCTTGTCAATCTTGTTTATCTTTCCAAAGAATCACTTCTTGGATCCATTGATCTTTTGTATCTTTTCTTTTTAGATTGTATTTCTTTTATCTCTGCTTTGATCTTTATTATTTCCTTCCTTCTACTCACCTTGCACTTTGTCTGTTGTTCTTTTCAAGTTCCTTTAAGTGTGAAGTTAGATTGTTTACTTGAGTTTTTTCTTATTTTTTGAGATAGGCCTCTAATGTTATGAATTTCCCTCTTAGGATTGTTTTCACAGTGCCTTACAAATTTTGGATTGTTGTATTCTTGTTTTCATTTGTTTCAAAGTATCTTTTGATTTTTTTTCTGTGATCTTGTTGTGTCCACACTACAGATCCATAAGAAAATAAAGAAGACTCAAATAACTAAAGTCAGAAATTTAAGTGGAGACAATGATATCAATTTTACAAAAATGAAAAGGATTATAAGATAATTGTTTAACCTAGATGATGTGGACAGATTTCTAAAAACATAATGCCTATTCATACTGAATCACAAAGAAAAAATAGAATAAACCTACAACTAGTAGAACTGAATCATTAATTAAGGAGGTAGAATCAGGAACCAAGACCTTTCCAACAAAAACAACAATGATGATGACAAGAAAGCCATAGACCAGATGGCTTCACTGGTAACTTATATCATTCATAGATTTAATGCCATTCTTCTCAAATTCTTCCAAATAATTGAAGAGAAAAGAACACTTCTTAACATATCCCTCATTACCTTAATACCAAAGCCAGACAAGTCAACCTGTGTTTATGGATTGAATGACTTAATATTTTTAGGATGGCAATAGTACCCACAAGCAATCTATAGATTCAATGCAATATTTATCAAAATTCCCATGGCATTTTTTGCAGAAATATAAAAATCCAAGCTACAATTCACATGGAACTTTAAAAGACTCTGAATAGACAAAACAATCTTGGGGCGGGGGAGGAAGAACAAAGTTTGAGGACTCAAACTTTCTGGTTTCAAATTACTAAAATAATCAAAACAATGTAGTATTATAATAAAAACAGGCATATAGAACAGTGGAATAGAATAGAGATTCCAGAAATAAATCCTTGCATACATGGTCAAATGATTTTTGACAAGGGTGCCAAGACTGTACAATGCAAAAAGGACAGTCTTTTGCACAAATGTTTTTGGAAAATATGGCTATCCACACGTATATGTCTGTAACTGGACCATGAATTTATACCATGTACCAAACTTAAAGAATCAAAGATTTAAACATAAGAATTTAACCACTTAGAAGAAACTATAGGAGGCATACTTCATGACATTGGATCTGGGAATGATTTCATGGATATGATACAAAGGACAGAGACAACAATAACAATTAAAAAATTGGTACTTATCTAAATTAGAAATATTTTGTGCATCAAAAAAACATTATTAAGAGAGTGAAAAGGCAATCCACAGAAGAGAGAAAATACTTTCAAATTATGTATCTGATGAGATCAATATCTAGAAAATATAAAGAACTCCTACAATTCAAAAACAAACAAAAACAAACAACCCAATGGGAAAAAATTGGCAATGAACATCAATAGACATTTCTCTAAAGATATACAAAATGTTAATTAAGCACATGAAAGCTCAACATTACAAATCATTCGGGTTATACAAATAAAAACCACAATGAGGTATCTTCACAACTATTAAGATGCCTATTATAAAAAAGAAAGAAAGAAAAAGAGTGAGACGGGAGTGGAGGGAAATCTCACAACACATTAATGTAGCTTCCACACTATTTCACTGCCTAGGACATATGCTTATTCATAAGACAGGTGTTTGAAACAGGTGAGGACTCCTCAATACAGAGTGCACATGCTCTATATTCTGTATTTATTCAACTTACATAGCCCACATAAGAATTTGCATCAAGCCACATGTCCCCAGTATAATTCATCAATCAGGTGTTTCACTGAAAAATGCTGCTATAATTAGTACAGCTGACAATGATGTTCCACTTTACCCCAATTCACTGGTCTGGGGGACAGTAACAGAAGATAAATTCAGGTTTATATTTTCAGATGCCTCTGGGTTTGGGGTAAGATTTCACACCACCTGTTCATTCTTTACTTGATGATGCTGTTTCAGATATTTGACTGTGCCATAGGTTGGATTCTCCAATTATGACACTAAACTGAAAGCCCATAGAATACAATTTATCACTTGGTTTAGAAATGAGATTTTAAGTCATTTTCACTTGTCACTAACAAAGTGAGACAAATCAGCCATGACTAGGCACATAGTAGAAAAAAAACTCACAGTAGGTGGGCAGGTACTCTGTGGTAGAACTAGCAGAAGCGTAGGCAGGCAATCTGTAAGATGGGCAGAGAGAATGGCATCGCAGCAGGAAATATACAGCTGTGCAGGCAGATGGAGCTTCAAAGTCAGGGGTCCAGGTAGATGGCAGGGTGTGACAATGGGAGATTGGCAGCAGGTGCCATTGTTGCCTTGGGGGAATGGTTTACTGATGTCGGGATTCTTATGATATCTGCAGAGCAAAAGACAAAGCAGGACCACCAGCTCCCAGAATCGAAGCAGGAATCAAGATGAAGATGAAGAACAACAGTAAGAAAGTTAATGTTTTGTACCTAATCTATTGACTTGTACTTTAATTTCTCCTCAACAGTATGCACATTTGTCCTTGTGCTATGAAGGGGCTCTTGAAAATGTGGGTAATACATTCCAGCTCTGGTGACCATTTGGAGCTGTTTGTGAGGAGCAGCCTCCGATGCTGTTATGTTGACACTTAGCTATCTTTAACGTCTCCTCATGTTCACAGAGTGACTCACAGAGCTGACTGGGTGTTCGGGAGGACAGAGCTAATACTTGTTGATTCTTCAGTGAATTCAAAGAAAAAGGACGGAAATGTTGGCAAGAGTGGGAAGAGATACACTTTTATACACTCATAGTAGAATTAATTGATGTGATATTTCCAGAGGGCGGTTTGGCATTATCTATCAGTGTTAAAATTCCTGTCTGATCTGAAAATTCCATATCTGAGAATGTTTCCTGAAGATCATACAAAGACACAAGTCTAGAGACACTAATAGAAATTTTGTCCGGGCAGTATGTTTCAGTGTCATTCTGCAAAGTGAAAGGTTGCCGTTTTGATTCTCTGTCAAGGCATGCGCCTGGGTTATGGGTTTGGTTCCCCATTGGGGCACATATGAGAAGTGACTGATCAATGTTTCTCTCCCTGTCTTTATCCCTCCCTTCCCCTCTCTCTAAAAATAAATACATACATACATACATATTTTTTGACAAAATTTGATGGCTTTATTAAGAAAAAACTGATGAGTTAAATTTATAAGCTGAAAATTACTGTTGCTCTATAGAAATAGAAACAGCTTTTTATCCACTCATCTACTGATGGACACTTGGGCTGCTTCCATATCTTGGCAATTGTAAATAACTCTGCAATGAACATAAGGGTGCTTATATTCTTTTGAATTAGTGTTTTGAGTTCCGTCAGATATATTCCCAGAAGTGAGATTGCCGGGTCAGAAGGCAGATCCACAATTAGTTTTTTAAGGATACTCCACATTGTTTCCACAATGGCCGCACCAATCTGCAGTCCTGCCAACAAGGCGCATCATGTAGTTGTGATGGTAATTAAATATGTTAATATTCATAAAGTGCTTAGAATAAAGTCGGGCATACAGTACATGCTTGTTGAATAAAAAGCAGAATGGTTAATAAGCATTGCTCTTTTTAAATAATAAAATATATAACATTCCTAAAAATAATAAGGTAGTTATTTCATAAAATATGTTATTGAGTGGAAAAGTAGTTTACAAAATTATGCATGGTGTAATTCCATTTTTATAAACATGAAATATTTAATATAATACATAATAGACATACAAATCCATTATGGAATAAGTTTTTGCTAATTATTTTAATCATATAGCATATAGTGGGTATTCTCTTTGGAAAATTGTTAATTAATTTAAAAATTTTAATAGATTTTTTGAGAGAGAGAGTCATTGATGTGTTGCTCCACTTATTTATGCATTCATTCATTGATTCTTGTATGTGCCTCGACCCTGGGTGGGACCCACAAACTTGGCATGTTGGGACGATACTCTGACCAACTGAGCTACCCCACCAGGGTCTGTCAATCAATCTTGAGTTAAGAATAATAAATATAATCCTAGCGTTGCTTTCACTTCTCTGAAGGGCTAAGAGGATAAGACTATTCATACTGTGCATGCAATACATAGGTAAAGCGGTGCTAGATAATTCTCACTGAGCCACAGGAACTCTAGAACTCTAAAGTGTGCCACGCAGTAAAGAGTCTGTGACGTTGTTGGGGAAACAGCTAACATCAAAGTAAATAGCACTGTCTCCAAAAGAAGCTATCAACAAAACACCCAAGGTTTCTGAAGACATTCTTATTTCCTCAGGAAAGAAAAAAAAGTAAAAATCAGTCACAGAATTTCCCAAATGAAAAAAACTGGATGTTGAGTTGACACTGATAAGGTGTTATTATGAGTCCTTGAGATTAAGAAGTGCTGAGAAATCCTTTCTCATTTCCTTTTTATTAAGGCTTTTTCTTGAAGCCCTAACTCTAAAAAGGAAGTTTCCCTGACATAATGTCCAGGGTAAAAGTCAATTTTCCAGTTATAGAAGTTTTTCCTGAAACCTACTAATTCTGACTACAGCTTTTCCCCCACTATTCTAAAGTAGAGCATCACCACTTTGCTTTAGCAGCTGTTTTCTCCAGTCAAAAGATATCCTAAGGGGATTTTCACTTTTATGAAAAAAAACATTATTTTACTAACGTAGGACTTTTGTGAAAGCAAAGTGACTTAATGGGAACTTTCAGAAATTGAAGGACACCTGTATTCTCTTTCATTTTACATTTCTTTCTAATTTCTGTGTTATTTCCCAACTGGGTATCTAAAAAAAATCGATTGCCTCATATCTTCTTAAATAAACTAAAAAACCCTTAACGTAGTTAATGTAAGTTATATTTCACACCCTTATTATAGTTTCTAAGAATAGTACTTGGCATATTATGGGCGTTTTCTGTTAATCTAATTTAATAAGCAGAATTCAGCTTTAAAATGATTAAACAACAGGATTAGAGGCCCAATTGTAGTCATGTCTAGCATGATAATTACTACTTTTATTTTTTAACAAAATAATAACCAAAATTTTAATGGAATTAGAAATCTAATTATTTATAATGGAATTGCATGCTATTTATATAATTAACTGAATATATTTAGGTTTCCCCAATGTATCATTGTTATCTTCACAACTTAGGCCTAGAAAATATTTTATAAGGTACAATTAATTTGTCCCTGCAGAGATGCTAAAATCTCTTCTGTACATGATGTTTGTATGTCTAGAAAGTTCAAAGCTTTGCCACCCAATTCTGAACTTAAGGAAAAGATAGTGCATACTGTTTCAAACTTTCTTCTGCTTATTTCTAATAAAAAGCTACCACAGCTTTTTACAAATGACAGAAAACTATAACTACTACTAAATATTCAGAAAAAGTTATACTGCAATTAATAAAATCGAAGTATGTCTTTTGAAAAATTTGCAAAAGTTAGTAGAACAAATTTAAAATTCAGCTCAGTCAATGATCAAAGTCAAAGTAAGGTTAACCACTAAGAGTGATATCTATGCAAATATCTGTCCTTTAGAAATAAGTGAAAACTATGAATGAGGAATAAATAATTTTAACTTTGTTACTCTTATTTACTTTTAATAATTTGTAGTATTATCTTAAAATTTACTTCATAATAGTAGATCTTTAGACCTCATAATTTCTCTTCCTATTACACAGATTCAGTACTTCCCACAAAAATAACTTCTCAGAAGAGTCACAAGGAGTCCAAGGTAATTGTACCTAATGATTTCACAATGATTGGAATTATATCTCTAAGGCAATTCAGTCTTTGATGCCACCTTTCAATAACATTTTCTTGATTTATAACTGCAGTAGTTTTTAGGAACCTATATTTATTTCCCACAACATCTGATGACATCTAAGTCCACTTATGATAAAATATGTATAACTTTTGTTTAACTACTTAGAACAATATGAAACATTCTTCAGAAAATGTCAGTGCCCACTACTTTCTTTTGTTTTTAATTGGGCAGAAGGCAATCAGGACCAGCAACAGGCATATGTGGAAAACCATAGAAACGCTTGTACCCCGCCTGGCCATGGTGCTTTGTGATGTAGATGGAAGTAGTCCATGTGAACTGTCTGAACAACTGGTGGACCCTGCCCTTTGGTAAGACCAGGAAGACTCATTCACACCTGATATTTCCTCGAAGTGTATTACATTACAATTCCCATCACCATATTAAAAATACTTATTAAGGACTTTTTTGCTTCAAAGTAATATGCTGGCAGATGTATGTCTTTGTCTTCTAGGCAGATTTAGCAATTGATCAAAACTGTATGACCATACAGAACAGAAAAATCTGTCTTTTCACTTTAATTATACCAATGGTCATTTTGCATACAGCCAATCAAATATAAACTCCAATAAACTATATCACAAGGTGTGTGTATCGTCTATATGGATTTTTCCCACAGCACACTGTGAGTCGGGAAATAATGATGCTTTTTCTAATACAGTATACTATAATTGTTAAACTCTCACTGAAGACTATATGCTTAGTAAATCCAAAGGAAAGATGCCCCCAGTAAATAAATATGTGTGTGTATTTGTTATGTGTTATTACATATGTTATTATATATTTATTATATATACATATTATATATTTATATTTATGTATTTCAAATGCATATATATTTATTTCAAAATTTAGATAAAATTTATTGGACCACTTGGTCTTCTATGGATTTTTATAAAATCAGCTAGTTAACAAGATAGGATCCTAGATATATAGACCCAAAGTGGTTACAAACAAAGCTGCTTCGCAAACACATTCCGTAGTTAATATACTGTACTGATGGCCACATGGGGTTCAATTTTCTACACCATAGTGCCAGATAAAACAGATTTTGAAAATTCATACCGTTGGCTTTTAGAAAACCTCTACTATGTCAAGTTTAATTTACATTTGTAAATCCCAAGCATGGACTAGAATTGAATAACAATCTTTTGGAGACAACTTCAGCAATAAATGTAAAGGCAAACAGTATTACATACACATCTACAAAGAACAAAAGCAATCACTGTCCACCTGCAAAATACAGTTCAAGGACACAAAATATGATTTACAACTGACTGCATCAATTTATTGATTTTTTTTCCATCAGGAAAGTAAAACTTTAGTGCAGTTAAATGACAGTTGTTTAGTGTTTTTGTCAATCATACCGTTCCAATATTAAACAAGCCATCAACAAATATTTATTAACAGTAATAAATTTACAAAGGTTATTTTTTAATGAGGACTTTCAAAATCTACTCTCTTAGCAACTTTCAAATATATAAAACAGTATTATTAACTATTGTCACCATGCTGTACATTATATCCCCAGAACATATTTATGCTATAATAGGAAGTTTGTACCTGTGGTCTCCTTCACCCATTTTACTCAATTCCCAGTCCTCAGATCTGGCAACCAGCAATCTGTTTTTTTTGTATCTATGAACTAACTTTCTTTCTCTCTCCCTTTCTTTCTTTCTCTCTCCCTTTCTTTCTTTCTTTCTTTCTTTCTTTCTTTCTTTCTTTCTTTCTTTCTTTCTTTCTTTCTTTCTTCCTTCCTTCCTTCCTTCCTTCCTTCCTTCCTTCCTTCCTTCCTTCCTTCCCTCTTTCCTTCTTTCCCTTCCTTCCTTCCTTCCTTCATTCCTCCCTCCCTCCCTCCTTTCCTTTCATTCTTTTTTTTTAATTTCACATGAAAATAAAATTATACAGTATTTCTTGGTCTGATTTATTTCACTTAGCATACTGTCTTCAAAATCAATCTATGTTATAAGAAATATATCAATTATTACAATTTACTATAAGCTCCAAAGCAGAACAGAGATATGCCAATCCAAAATATGCCACTTGGGCATAAAATTATTTTGAGCTGAAGACACCATGAGTCCCTAAAATTTCTTATCTCCATAAGAGCAGAACTTCCCAAAAGACCTCAGTTTTCATAAAATCTACTCCCCAGAATCATCTTTTAGGCAAGAGGTCAGCACTATGTCCAAACAGACATTGTCACAGAGATATCACAGATCTTACCTGTTTTCCTAAACAGGGCCCATTTTTCTTTCCAAAAAAATTTATTGTATGTTGACAAATGCCCTTTCTCTGCCCTTCTAAGTAGTTCTTTGTTCTCACAGGTGTCCCTTACCTTTCTCTTTCCCCTAATAAAATTATGTAGATGTTTTCAAATCTCACTGCTGCTTTGGGTGGATATTTACTTCATAATATTTCCATGTACATGAAAGTTTAAATTAATAAATGTGTATGTCTTTTTTCCTTTTAATCTGTCAATTGTCAGTTTAATTTATGGTACCACCTCCACCACCACTGAACCTAAACTGGTCGAGGAAAAGTGTTTCCTCCCCTACAGCTCATTGCTATGCTCATTGCAGAGTGTTACCACAACTCAAGCCTATATTCTGTTTAATTAAGAAATGTCCAGGGAAAGATCTCTTAATGATCTTTATATGACTCATAATCTCGCAGCTATTTAGATGAATAAGAAACAGAAACAGTTGCTATATAACTGTACTTAGAAACTAAACATGTCATCAGACCCAAGTCCATATGTCCAACTCTTTGAAAGACCAAAATTCAAAATGTCAGAGTTTAGAGTAAGAAAATGTTTATTGATCAAGAAAGCACCAACCAAGGAGATGGGGGACCTAGTGGTTCCTCAAATTCATCTTGAGAAAGTACAAAGGTCAGGCTTTGTTTAGGTCAAGTAAAAGGGGAAGGGGAGGGGCAAGAGGTGATTCACCACTGTGACCCTGTGGGCAGCAGCAAGGGTCTGAGAAAGACTGTGCTGGTTGAGGCCTGTTTGGTTAGGAGGATCCTTCAAATCTTTAGTAAGCAGTGTAGACATTCCTTATGTCCTCAGGAGAGGGAATAGGCACAGACTGGTATTAGCACGTCTATATGCAAGACCAAGCAGAAGCTATTAAACAAAGCAGGCTTGGAGTCCCAGAGACCAAGCATTTCAGCCTGTTACAAACACAGGACACATGCACCCTCATTCTGTTCTCTCATATAATTCTCATAATTTCACAAGTTCTTAGTTTCTTCTCTGTAAAAGAAGCTGTTACCCAAGATTAATGTGTTCTTTAAGGTATTAATAGGTGTTTTTGTAAAATAAGTTAATATGAGATGTATGGAGCTGCAGTTCAATGTGGAACATTGGGGAGAAAAAGTTGAATATATTTCATTATAAGATATTTCAGCAACTTAAATATGCGAATGTTAAGAAGTGTTACGTTTTCCAAATTAGTCCAAGGAGCAATCCATAATGACGGATTTCTATGAATCCTCCAGCTTTTAAAATGCATAATCTTATGAAATTCTAGTCCAATAAGTTAGCTTCGTGGAAATTTGGCCTGTTGTCTGAAAGCAACCTAACATGCCCCACATCAAAGTGACTCCAAGAAAAATGCAGAAAATGTCACATAATTCTGTAGTATCTTTGTTTCTTTCAACTAAAATATATGTGAAATTAGTTTTTAAATTAATTTGTATTACTGTACAGCATTGTACCCATGATGAATCATTTCTTAGCTTAATTGAACTCTTATGTGTAAAGAAGACATACAGTCCAATCTTTAAAAAAACTTAGTTTTGTAATTATTGAGATAGCTACAACAGTAAGACTAATGAATAACCAACCTAATATTTTGGGGTGAAGCAGAGAGCAAATGAATATTACATTACTCTAATATTAATAATAATAATAATATTTTTTATATTGTCAACATATGAAATGCTTAAACCTGTAGAGACTTTTAATGAGTTTATTTAATCCAAACTAACAACAATTTCTGGGAAGTAAAATCTCAACAGATTGAGAAAATGCTCCAGAGAATGGAAGTTTTTCACCTTATTTTATACTTTTCAATCAAAGGAGTAGGCATAAAAGGTTACATGAAATCCACTGATGATAGTTTAGGGAAACAGGAGGAAGCAAAGCAGGGAAATCGCTGGGACTGGATACAAAGCCAAGTGAACCCACACACACTTCTTTTACATAGGTGGGTACAGGATAGTCAGCAGTTCACATTTAACACAGTAACAAACGTGAGGGGTGTTGTGGTCTCTGCTCTGCTACAGTGAGGGGTCTGAAAAGAAATTACCCTGACATTCCAAAGGCATGTTATTGTAGATGCAAAAACCAAACCAAACCAAAACAACAACAACAAAAACAATAGACAGCCTCAGTCAAGGTAACAATTGACCTTTGTCAGGGAAGATACCAGCCTAGGACATAACTACTGGCCAAAACTTGCTTTTAGTTAGAAAATTTTAATTTCAGACCATCCTATGTGGTTCCTGTCTGAATTTGTAAGGCCCTCCATGCAGGCCTCCTCTGAGCTGGTCAGGTATAGCATGTGTCCCCACCTTTTTTTTTTTTGTCCACAACATAGAGCTTTGATTTATCAGTGGGTACTAATGTTAAAATTTGTATATATATTTCAATTTCAACTTTTACATATGCCCTAAGAGATAGATAATAATTTATTCTGATAAAAAAGCGAAGTTTTAGAATTGTTAAAATACCATAAAAGATAACCAAATTCTTTCTCTACCATCTTAATTTCAATAGCTGAAGCCTGCACATCAAACTGATAAAAGACAGATAACATAAAAAGAGAAAAAATGCACAGGCAAGCACATGCATACTCATGAGAATTCACAAGGAAATGTGATCTCGGGAGGCAGCCAGAATTTGGGGACTATATTCCATCTCAGGCTAAACAAAGGAGAAAGTTTGGGCTTCTGGGGAGGGGATGTATGTTATGGGAAAGGGACAAAGAAATGTATAGCAATCAGGTGTTGATTAGTATGGTTTGGTGTCTTTTCTATTGATAAGGGTTGTTGAGAGTTCTCCTTCCTGGTAGAGGAGAGGGAAGCACACTTATGAAATTCCTTATAAATGTTAATTTTCTTTACAAAAAGGAAATGTGTGCTCTTTTTACCTGGAGCTTTTTTATTTTTTCCTCATCTTAATTGATTTTCCTTAATTGCCTTCGACTCAAAATCATCCTTAATCCCAAAAGACATATTGTGTGATTGCATAGTTTGGCTGGTTCAGAACTTTACCAAAGTCATAGAGCTAAAGAGCTGGGGTACAGGGATTTAACACCTGGTGATCCATTGTTTAATTAGGGACATTGTACTGCAAACATGCGTAATGACCTGACACATTTAACAACACATATTCTCACTAAGATGTGTAATGGCTTTGAAGCATAAGTGGTAAAATCTTTCTTCCAAACAACTATAAATTAAAATATATTTGTAAAGTTGAATCTTATTTATTTGTTAAGTTTTCTGAAGGCAATATCCTTGTCTGGCTTATTCATAAATCCACTGACACACAGATGAATAACTTCTCAACAAATTCACCTATGACTTTATGTCACACACACCCCTAGGGCTGAGTCTCAGGTGTTCTGGGTTTCAGAAGACTGAAGGCAACCAGACTCTGATAATGGAAGAAAATAGGTAGTTGTTACCTTTGGTAAACCTCTACTAGAAAAAGGCAGGTTTCAGAAATGAAGTAGTGATAGCAAGGATTGACTATTCTGTTCTGATCAGATTTCTGGGGAGGAAAAATCATACTCTACCATTCCAGGTTCTTCTGGCTGCCCTAACTATCAAATTAACATGAGACAGATTATCAGGAGAAAAACAAATTAAAGTTTAATAACATGTTTACCACCTATATGCATGAGAGAGACTTAGAAACACTGAGTAACTCACCGAAATGGTGGAAGGCATCACCTTAAATACCATTTTCAATTAAAGACAAAAGATGTTGAGGGTAGATAGCCAGTTATGGGAGGTTATCAGGAACGGCAAAGTAAACAAGGGTAAGATTGTCATGCAGATTTCAGTCCAGGCCTTCTCCTTTGCATGGCCAGGCAAAGTGAAGGAAGCACCCTTATAAATGGAGGGTATCCTTATAACTGTAAATGTCCTTTTTCAAAGGGTAACTTCTTGATTTTTTAGAGCGTCTCTCAAGACTGCTATTTCTTAAAATTAATCAATCTAAAATATTCAACTTTCCAAAGAGGCATATGTTGAGATGGCAGTTTCTGCTTTCCTTTAAGTTCCCCGTGCCTGTTTTTGAGCATCCCAAACCAACTGGAGAAAAATACTAAAAATGCTATTTCAATTACTACTACCATGGAGCCTGTATACCCAAATACTGATAAACAAATTTTAATTTTGCAATTAAGAGCAGGGTGAGAATTTTTATTGGGTTCTGTGCAGATACTAAACACCAAACCCTTATATTTCACAACTAGTGATATGATACAGACGGCAGCATATTTAAATGTAAAGCAAACACACTGACCTGATTTTTAACTTTAAAATCAGTGTCAGCAATTTACAAGTATGGATAAAAAAGGGGCCACACACTGAACCCTACAAGCTCAGGAAACCCCTGCATAGTGGGCCTTACAAACGCAGAGACCTAAAGTAACCACATAGGATGGTCTGAAATTAACACTTCCCAATTTGAAGCAAGCCATGGTGAAGTGGGGTGCAAAGCAGGGATCCCCAA
This sequence comes from Desmodus rotundus, assembly GCF_022682495.2. NCBI lineage: Eukaryota > Metazoa > Chordata > Mammalia > Chiroptera > Phyllostomidae > Desmodus > Desmodus rotundus. Next base: position 131,003,770 of record NC_071388.1, read on the forward strand.
AATATTCCCCACAGCCCACGGTTGGAGGATGGGGGAAGGGCATGACATGGCCGTTAAGATAATTTTTGTAACAATGGCAAGTTGATAGCTATTGATAGCTGTGCTGCCACCCCAGGTGAAAGGTCTGCATGGCTCTCAGACCATATAATGACTTGTGACCTAGCTGGGAGTGCTTATGCGGAGCCTGCATGTGAGACAGGAGCCAGTGGCTCCTGTGTCATGGGGTACTCTTGCCCTGACTAAAGATAGCAACTAAAAGAAGGTAAATACATGGGGAAACTGGCAAAATTAGCACATTATAGGAGGGGCTGGATATGAGATAACATAGAAGTTCTGGGACAGCATTTAAAATAAGGGCAGTCTGGGAGGGAGGAAGAGTAGCAGCCGTGTGGGCTGAGAGAGAAGAGGGGTAGCAGCCATGCAGTTTGAAGGAGTATAGAAGGACTGCCCCATCAGCCATGAGGTGAGTAGTGAGTAGCAGCCGTGAGGAAGGCAGGCATGAGGAAGGAGCCATGAAGTAGGGGGATTTGGCCATGAGGTCTGGTGTGTAAGAAGGTACCATTTGGTTTGGAGGAAGATGATGATGCATGGTTTTGGATTAAGGGCTGGAGTAAGAAAGAGGAGACTTGCTGGGAAATCTGTCTGGACAACATGGTGGCAGAGTGGATGGAGCTGTGTGGGGACCTGTCTGACCAAGCATGGATTAGTGGGAGATGTCTGGAATGCTGAACTGTGACCAGGAATGCTGAGCAGCAGATTTCTGCTTTTCCGAGACTGTACCTCTGACTGGTATATTCTGAAACTGACCTGGGTTGGCAAAGGGGGGCAGTATTATGTACTTTGGGGTGTTTTAAAGGCAGTAGGACTTAAGGGCAGAAATCCACTGTTATTCTGAATCTGTATAACCTGTAAGTAAACAATGCCTTTCCCTTTTCACCATACTCTTGCATTGGGAGTCACGATCCTTGGCAGTGGGCAATCAAACCCCACAGCTGTTCCAGAACAATATAGGCGGGGTTCTATAACAATGGCAGGTAGTCCTGTAACAGGCCAATATCTTTCTTGTGACAAAGACCAATCGTTACCTTAACTGAGCCTGTCTATTGTTTTGCATCTATGATAACATGCCTTTGGAATGTCAGGGTAATTTCCTTTTTCCAGACCCCTCAGCACACAATCTCCCACCATATCAAGAGACCACAGAACCCCTTATTGTTATTGCAGTTGTGTTTACTTTAACTATCCTGTACCCACTTATGTAAAAGATGTGTCTATTTGTTTTCTTTTTTATCCAATCCCAGATATTCCCACACTTTATTTTCTCCCACCTCCCTAATCCATTGTCAGTGGATTTCATGTACCCCTCTTACATATTTTCCTTTGATTCTAATGCACAAAATAAGGTGCAAAACTGCCATTCTTTGGAGCATTTTCTCAATCCATTGAGATTTTGCTTCCTGGCAACTATTTTCAGTTTGGCTCAAATAAACGCATAAAAATTCTTACAGGTTCGGACATTTCTTACGTCGACACAAGTATAAATGATGCAGCAGATCTCTTGAATAGCAGGACACTCTGAACTTAGAGAATAGTAAAAAATTAAAGACTTTGTGTTTTACCCATATACTTTTTTTTTTTTTAACTCAGACACATAGAATTTGTGTAGTGTTACCTGTCCCAAGTCCATGTGCCCAACACTTCAAAAGGTCAAAACTCAAAATGTCAGAGTTTGGAGTAAAGGATGAATTATTGATTGAGAAACCACCAACCAAGAAGATGGGAGCCCTAGCACTTCCTCAAATACATTGTAAGAAACTAAAAAGTTGAGCTTTTTTTTTAATGTCAAGGGAAGGAATAATGGAGGAGGGGGCTGTTTTTGAAAAACTGAAGCCACTAGAAGAATTTTTGAAATGATTAGCATGTCTACGTTCAAGACAAAGCAGGAGCTATTTGCCTGAAGGTCATGGGAACAACACTGAGTCGAACAAAATAAAGTCAGAGAAACCAAGAATTCCATTCTGTTACAGAGTATTGTCATTTTTTTTAGGGCATAAAGTCTTATTGAAACTTCTCAGTAAAACTGACACCATCAGTTCCTCATTACTCCCATAAAATCTGAGGGAAAAAATAGAGTCTTGACCTATCTGAGGATTTATCTCCAGCTCCTCTGGCTCACATCCTGACTCAAAGCCCGAAAATTTGCTGAAAGGATTTTAGCTATCAGAAAAGATTTTATAAAGTGTTTCTAAAAACCGTTACTGGACTAAGGGGTTTGTTTGCCTGCATGCATCAGAGCTCAATAAGGCACGAACAGGAGCTTGCATCGAAAATAAATAAATAATAAGGGTTTGCCCTGACTAGTGTGTCTTAGGTTGTTGGGCATTGTACCGCAAAGCAAAAGGTCACCACTTTGATTCCAGGTCAGGGCACTTGCCTGGCTCGCAGGTTTGGTCCCTGTTTGTGGTGTGTACGAGAGGCAACTGATAAATGTTTCTCTCTCACATTGATGTTTCTCTCCCTCTCTTTTTCCCCACCTTCCCTTTTCTCTAAAAACAAATAAATAAAATATTTTTAGAAAGAAACCCTAAGGTTTATTTTTAGGAAATGGCCCACACCCAGAGACAGATGAGCTAATGCTCAGTGGCTTGGCTCCCCAGTGGTTTCCAGGGAATGGGTTAAATTGGGGAAAAAATCATTAATCTTGGTGACTAAGGCAGTTAGGGTCATGGTCAGGGTCTTGGTCTCTACTGATTAAGTCAGAGCTAGGGTAGGGGGTAGTTGATTAATGCACCTGGTGCTGATATCAATAATGGCATTTATTCTTCTGTTTTCCCCTCTTTTCCGGGCCTGAAGCTGAAACACAACTGAGGCCTAGATGTTATCTCCAGTTTTGTTAATGGTAAATGGCACCAAATGTTAGACCTTGGTCCTTGAGCTTTGGTTAAGAAAGAATTCAGAGCCAACACTCAGATATAAGTAAAAGTTTATTTAGAAAGTCACAGAGGCAGAAGTTCGGTGTGGAAGAAGGGAGCCAGCTGGGCTGCGTGGGCTTAGGAAACAACTTATAGAGGCAAAAGTAGGTCCCTTGGAACTTAGGAGAAAGAAAGCAAAGGCATGCACCTTGAGGAAAGAAAAGGGGAGAAAAATCTTGAGTGAGCTCAAGAGACAGACAAAGTGCACACTGAACTCTTCCTCTTGAGGGTTTTTATCTGGAGGTCTCAGGGGAGGATCCCAGTAGAGTATATATCAGTTTTCTAAGTGCATCTTTTCAGGGTCGTGGTCTCCACTGATTGGTCCACACCAGGACAGGGGATCATTAGTCATCACAGCGGGTCCTGAGGTCAACTGTGGTGTTGCCCTGCTTGGCCTTGCTGCTTTTCTGGGCCTGGAGCTGAAACACAACTGAGGCCTAGATGTCATCTCTAGTTTGACCAAAGCTCTATGTGATCAAGACCTGAGACTTTGTTGCTAAGATTATTCGATGTGGGTTAGAACCTCATTGTCCTGAGAACTTAATACTTAAGGAAGTGACCATGCAAAGGAGTTATGTGAGGCTATTGTTCGCTGAGCTAGTCAGGCCTGCCATGTGGCTCCCTTGAGCTTATCAGGTTTGCGGTATAGCCCCTTTTTCCTTCATAGTTATTGGCTTGAGGTATTCTGAAGCTAGAATTTAGTTTAGATTAAATTGGAACAACCTTTTCTTCTCCCTCTAAGCACATTGCCAAATTCAACATGTTTTGCATAACTTAAATATCAAAACATCCTACTGTATAAAAAAGCCAATGTTATTTTTGTGAAGAGGAAACTTAAAATGTTTAAGGAGCTGAAATGAACATGTAGCTAAGAGACCCTCGCAGATACCTGTCAGGGAAGAAAAATTTCTCCTTTATTCTTCTGAGCTCTTTCTGGCTAGTCTAAAAATTCAATTGACATTGATCAGGGAATTCAAGAGTTAAAGATTGAAGCTGTAGTTAGTTATAGTCAATAGGCTTAAGTGATTAATGCACTGGCAAGCTGTTATTGTAAGAACTGAAATACATGACCTGTGTGACTCCAGGTGGTTGACAAGCAATCCAACATTTGTGCCCAGGGGTCTGCAAGGTCGAGATGGTGTCTGAGCCATTGTCTTCCGGGGACAGAAGTCAGTGACCCAGGTAAAGAATTGTTGATCAGCAGATAAAGAAATACTAAAAAAATTGCTGTTGGAATACAACTCTTACCTGATCAAATTTTTTCCAACCCCCCTACATCCCCTTTTCTTCACCTTATAAAAAGGTTGGCTTGAGGTGAGGTGTTAAGACAGTTTTTGAAGGTCCACATAACCCGTCTTCTCAGATCACTGGCATCTGAATAAAGTGCCCATAAAGATTCAATCCTTGTCTTATTGGTTCTGGTAATGACAAGCAACACAAATGCCGACTTTTCTGGTTTCAACACAGAGAGACTACCAGGAGAAAATTAAATTTAATGTTGTACATTTTAGAATAATATAAGGCTCAAAGGGCAGCCAGTAATAGAAGGTTATATGACATCCTAAGCTATGGAGAAGGAGTTGGTTAGTCTGGGATTTCAAGGGGAGGAAGGCAATTTACATGGAGATGAAAAAGCAAATGCTTGGTGAACAAAGGTTTGCTGTGCCAGGTAGAGACAATGAGATACAGAGAAGGCTTTGAACAAGCAGCACTAGCTCAGTTCCCCCATTCTCCCACATCTGGCTCATATTGTTTACAGTTATTTCTGGAGATGGCTTTTAAGGGGATGGTAAAAAGTTCTTCCTAAGCTTTTTGTTTCTTAGAAGTCATTGGCTTAAAATAATCCTCATGACAAACAGACATTAGGGGTTGACCAGTTTTGCTCTCCTATATGTAATACACTTCCAAAGGACTTTTGAAGATTCAACACCAAAAGCACTGATAATAACAGCATCTTTATAGTATTGGATGGAACTCTTAAAAATATATAACATTGGATTAAGGAAAGAAAAAAGTGAGTATAAAAAGGATGAAATGAATGAATAGTGTAAAAAAGAGATGAAAACAGATAGGAATTTTGCTGTGTGGATTAAAAAGGGAGGTCCTATGGAAAGTAATAGCCTCCCAGGGTGATGTGTTCATACATTTCTAACCGGGCAGGTCAGGGTGGGTAATCATGCCCTAGGTGTATAATGTCTTCAAGTAAAAGGCTTATCTTTGTTTTAATCAAGCTCTGTCCATTGTTTCTGTGCATCTGGGTTAACACACCTTTGAAATAAGCTATAACCACCTCCAGAGAACACCTAATTTTGTTATAGTGTAATTTAATCCAAACCTTACTACGTCTCACCCTCATGTAATCTTTCTTATGCCCCTCCTAATCTCACAAAAATAAAATAAGCTGCAAAACTGTTATTCTCTGAAGCATTTGTGATCTTGCTTCTCTGGCATATGTTGTCATTTTGGCTCAAATAAGCCCTTACAAAAATTCTCTACAGATTTGGATATTTTTTTTTTACATCGACAACCAGGTTTTTAGCAAAGAGAGTATATATAGTGAATGTCAAGTTGGAAAAAAATTAACCTTTTATAGCTTGTCAAATTATTTCACCCTTTTGTAGCACAAGTAATACATACTGGCCAGCATTTTCAAATAAATGTCTTTAGAAGAAAATGTTGCCTATAAAATAGACAAAGTCCAAATGGATATCTATAAAACCCTGATCTTTTATACTGATCATTGTTCCTCAAAATAAATCTTTAGCTGTAATAAATCTGATATATATGGTGAACACCCAACTAGTAGAATAAGTGACTATTTTACTCAAATGTTTAATAATAGTCAGAACCAAACTGATTATTAATATACAGGAAACACTTTTTGTGTGGAATCTATAGAAACATCACAAAGGAAAAGAAGAACAGACCACTGTGCTTATTTTATTTCATAAAATAAATGGCATGATAATTAAAACGAATTTAAGGAATACAATTCTTGAAGCAGCTCCTGAATGTATTTTCTTTTTAATCTAAAAAGAGAAGAGCTCATTGGTTCTATTATCAAGCCTGAAACATCTTAAATTATTAAGTGAGTCATGTACATTGAGGAATTACTTTCTCATGAATTACTGAAACACTTGATTGCATTAGCAACAAATTCATTTCACTGTCATATTTCATGCTCAGCCTTAACTAAGTCTATGGTGCAGAGACAGACCTGCTGCAATTCCAGATTTATTGATAGAGATTTAAGAGGTCTCTGCGGTATTCAAATTACTTTAACACACTTGCTTTAATTAAAAAGTAAGACTTCACTTCTTTGCAAGTCTACTTGTGTGTACACTGGGGCCATTTAGCTCAAAGCAGAAAAATCAAGTGACAGATCAAAGGAAAGTGTTAAAATATATATTATACACATTAAGTTGTTTTCTCAAGATTTACAAATGTAATCAGATAAAAGTTAAAATTTTAGTGAATGAATCCTGATTTTCCATATATCCATTTCCCAGGTCAATTATACCCCTTACATATAGGCAATGTCCAAGATAAATTAAAAGACAAATGGGTTTTCAATTAGCTCTAATTGAAGGGAAACACTCGATTGCCAGGGTATTCAACGTCTCTGAAGAGTCAATTGAGGCTGTGGAATGTTAGTCCACTGCTTTATTTAGAATTTATATACTTCTCAAGTTAAACCTAAAGATTTCCCAGACTGACAGAAGAAAAGACAAACCATCTTGTCTTTGAAAGCAGGAACGATGGCTTTGGGCTTGGCCCTAATCATTTAAGTTTAACAGAATTACCTATGCAGTAGTTTTTATGATTCTCCTACCACATTGGTTCTGATCTACATCAAGAGCCAAGCAACTCACAGTCTTGTAGAAGCTAGTCAGAGGGTACTTCTGTTGCCATGCAGAGAGCTAAGGAATATTAATCACCCTAGATTTCCTTTTAAAAGTTCAACTGGTGCATTTAACCACAACTATAGTCGTTAGGCTCAATTATAATGTTTAACTAATGAGACCAAAGGCTTAACCCATTGCCTTTATTCTGTTCCACAGACACCGATTTCATTTCCTGCAGTCCCCTCTTTTCCAAGGGGAATATGTCTCAAGAAACCGCCGATACTACCAAACTTTTTACATATGATGTTTTTTCCTATACATATAAAACTATGATAAAGTTTAACTTATAAATTAAGCACAGTAAGAGATAAACAACGATAACTAATAACAAACTAGAACAGCTATAACGATGCACTGTAATAAGAGTAATGTTAACGTGGCATGAAGTAAAATAACGGTTACTTGAACATATGCTCTGTGACACCGCTACTAAGTAACAAATAGGTGGAGAATATATACAGTACAAAGACGCCTGTCAGAGAGAGAACCCATTTCCTGGGCCGGACAGAATGAGATTTCATCATGCCAATCAGAATGGCATACAATTTAAAACTTGTGAATTGCTTATTTCTGAAATTTTTCATTGAATATCTTTGGATCATGGTTAACCACAGGTAACTGAAACCAAGGAAAGGGAAACTGTGAGTAAGAGGGGGGGCTGCTGCACTGACTCATTCTTCTCTCTGCCCTTGAGGCTCTGTGGTGTGCCTTGCACACTGCGATGGACACTGAAGTCATTATTACATTTAAAAGAGAATACACCCATTAGGGAGCACTCAGACAAGCTTACTTCATCATTTTGTAGATGTGCATTGGTTCTAGTAGTACGTGGTACTCCAAGGAAGTGGGTCAAGAATTTTAGATATTAAGTATGGTGATAGTGAAAGGAGCCAGAAAAATGAAACTCAGGTCCCAGCCAGATGAAGGAAGTACAAGGGTCAGTAGGTATTGTGACGGGCTTGAACGGGTGACCTGCCATGCAGATTTCTGCCAACCATTGCCAAATCAGATTTTGAAAGGAGAGGCACGCAATTCTTATTTCTTATATGACTCTCATAATGTTTCATTTAATAATTACTTGACTTAGAAAACAAACAAAATGCTTTTGGATTTAAAACAATATCCATTATTTGTTAAAGTCTACCATAAGTCACAAATCAGCAAAATTACTGTGATCGTAGTTTTTTTTTTTTTTTTCTCTAAACAGTAACAGCTTGGCAAGTGCTTTGAGCAGAAGACATGTTTCTACATTTGTCAACAAATTTATTGTGTTTTAATAAATGAATAATTTTGTACTTCAGTTTAAAAGTCAATTTTTACACTTAATAGTATGTTTTGGAGAGCATTTCATATAAGTTCATGAAGAAATTGGTTTGTTACACTAACTACTGCATTGTATTCCTTCATAGGGATTTACCAATTCTTTAAAATGGATATTTAGATTATTTTCAAATGTTATCTCTAAATACTGCAATGAAATCTCTGTATATGTGCTTTTTGTACAATTACGTGTGCACTTCTAGGATATATACCTGTATGTGGAACTGTTAATTGTACTTCTGTGCCTTTTGATAAATAACAACAAATTGTCTCCCCAAATCCCAAACCAATTTTCAGTCTCACTAAAAGTGTATGAGAATACTTATTCACATTCCAGCCCCTCCTATTTGTTAACAAGTTTTCTTACTATTTTGCACATCTGATGGCTAAAAATATTATATATGGTAATTTTTTCATTATTACTACAGAATTTGAACATTACATATGTTTTTAATGTGTTGTTTATTTTATGTATATTATAAATCTATGTTTCTCATCTATTAATTTTTTTTTCATTTTCTTACTGAGAATGTATTATGCCTTTTGGATATTAATCCTCCTTCTGCTACATATGCTTCAAATACTTCATCACAGTATGTTATTTTGTTCCTTTAAAAAAAAATAGGTGTCAAATCTGCCATAAATTTTTATGATGGCATCTGCTTTTTTGTCAAACTCTGGAAGACCTTATTACAAGATTTGTATATTTTGTTTAAACACTTTTATCATAATTGCATTTGAGATTTATTTCCATACATTGTGTGAGATAAAAAGCAAAATTTAATTTTTACTTGCAAAGTGATTGCCAATAATTCCAACACTGTGTATTAAGTACCATCCTTTTTTTCATTATTTTAAAGTGCCTCCTTTATCATGTGAGATATATATGTATATATATAGCTACATATTCTCTGGTCTGATTTTCAATGTGTTGTGTTCCATTTAACTATTTATCCATGTCCATAGTATCACCAAACTGCCTAAATTACAATAGCGTTACAGTGTATTTTGATAGCTTTCAGGGTGAGAATCAGTTTTGTCTCTGGGGTGTCATGTTTCCACTGAGTATGCATAACTTACCTACATGACGGCCTTATTTCTGCTGAAGCCAGTCTTGTCACTGGTGTTTTCCTTATCTTACACGAGATAGTTTATTCTGAATGCTCTCTACACAACAGAGACTCTTCTGCTGCTGCTACTGTTGACTACATATTATTGGATGTTACTTTGTGTCAGTTAACTTTCTAGGCATTTCAAATATATTTTCTTATTAAGGCTGAATGAGAAACTTTCAAATTATTGTAATGGCTGTAAAGTATTTGAAGCATATTGCCTCTGACTCTCTCACCATTTTCTTGCACTCTGGCTTCCAACAGCTAATTTACCACCAATAGCTAATACCTGTGTTTCTTTGTGATGGATCTTCCCTCATGTTGCCAGACTGCTTTGCCTGTGCATATGAAGAGGCAAGTTCTTGGGACATTCCCCCAAGGTTGCCTTCACTCATGAGTATAACTTCTCCAGTTTCCTCGTTCCCAGATTGAGTCAACACAGAGGTGAAGTCTCCATTTTCGTCAGAGTTGCCTTGTAGGACTAAAGCAAGCCCTCCCTGAAACTGTACTAATAACTCATTTATGTCTGATTTCCATCCCTTTCTCGAGAATACTTTCTAATACACCATTTTTGCACAAAAACCCACCTCAAGGTCTGCAACCAGGGAATCCATCCTAAGACAGCTAGTTACAATCTAAAGTCCATTTTACAAAGGGAAAACTGAGATTCAGAGAGTTTACAGATTAACACAGTGTCATAAGTGGCAAAATTTGACCAATTTTTTTCATGAAATTATTCACAAATTTAAGATATTTGGGTTCAACTTATTTTTGTCTCTAAAACCATTCACAAGTCTCACTTCTCTTGGTGCCCCTCCAGTCAACCCTGGCAATGCCTGCTGTTACTGTCCCTTGTGGGTAAACGCCCTAGTCAATAAGAACTAGGGACTCAGAGAACCACTTACAGTGAGAACCATGTTTCCCTGGACCCACTTTCCCTTGTGCTTCTAGGTTAAAGTTTGCCAAGTGAGAAACATGCATGTGGTCTGGAAGGTGGAAGTGAAGCAGCAGCTACTATTCTTGGAAGGTCTGTGCAATGCAGAGGTGCTTTGCTTATGTGAATCTCTCCCTCCTGCTTGCTAGCACTGACCTCAGGCTCATATCAGATGCCTGGCTGAGGAGCCTCAGAGGTGGTACCACAAAGAAGCAGCAAGTTCAAAGACGACTGCATGAGCTCACCTTGTGTCACCCCCTCTTAGCAACTCAGTATACTTGGCTCCACAGATTTTGCTGAAAATTGACTCATTCACCTGCACTCGTTTTCTAGGACAATGGGCTAGTAACCTTTTCTCTCCTTCTTCAATTTTCCACCACCCAGATTTCTACTTTCCCAGCTTCTCCGATCTTATGCAGCATTTTATTCCTTTCCCAGGTCACTTACGCTCTTCACACTCAGTAGCCATGCTTCTCTGGCTGCACTCTGACATATGAAAACTGTTCAGTATAAACTAGCAGGCATTTAATTGACACTTCTCCCTAAAACACTTGAAATAGCATCACAAAGAGAAAACCTTTAAAAATGTAACTCTCAAACACAGTTTATTTTCTTCATTCAAGAGCATTTTTAGAAGTGCCTCCTCTGAATATATTTTCTACACAAGGGAATTGCTGTTTCTTTTCCCTCTTTTTTCTTTCTTTTTGTACTTTTGTGATTGTAAAAATACCTAGGGAATTAATTTTGAAGTAAGATCATGCTGCATGCTTTTTTTTCTACATTCTTTGGAAAAATTCTGTGGCTTTATATTATTTAAAAACTGATAAGCCCAGAAAAACAAGAGTTTACGAAACCAGGTCATTATACTGATGCCAGGTCATTAGTATAAACGTTGACATTTAAATGACGCAAACAAGAAAAATTAAAAAAGGAAAAAAGTTTTGGATGTATTAAGAAATAATTTTGCTTTAACTCATAAAGATAGCATACCATTTTTTATAGGTTAATATGTGGTTAAGTTACGACATTTAATTTTAAAGCAAAAAAAAAAAAAAAACCCACAAAACAAACAGACAAAAAACTTAAGATTCCTAAATGAGAGAAAGTACATTTGAAGGATTTAGTTGAGATGTAAACAGTCAATAATTGAAATATTTTTGTGATGATAGAAATCGTTAAAATGTAGGCTACTCTCCTTACCTAACCACTTGACCTAAATAAAAGTATCTAATTTTATCTCAGAAAGGAAGAAACTAATATAAAATTTAGGATACTATGACTCTAGAGAAAATCTCATAGGCAGGCAGCATTTTGTTCTCTGTTCCATGTAAATAATTCTATAAGCAGAAATATCCAAAGGGTGCCATTAGAGTCAATTAATGTCAGGAGAAGAATGAAATGTGACAGAAAAATGGATGAAATTAGAAATCTAACGCAGCTGAGACCCTTGAGAGGGAGATTTATTACAGCACAGAATGGGGGAATAAGCTTAGTTTGCATGGTTTGAATATAGCATCTAAATGAAGGAAGGTATGGAAAGATCTGCTTCCTATCTCTTTTTCCAACTTCTGGAGGAATTATAATTTGTGACAGATTTTTCTTACTATTCCTTACTGCCCTTGAAATCTCAAATCCAGGCTAAAAAATGGGCAATACAACATAATTTCATTGTTTGTAAGGAACTCCTCTAAAAATATGCAGAAGTTGTTTTTGAACGAAGAGGCAGAGTTCATAGCAGAAGAAGCTGGGGGTAAAAGGCCGTGGTAGAAGAAGTCAGTGTTGGAAGAGCATAGCGGAGAAGTCAAGATTGACGGCTTATGGTGGAAGAAGTTGATGGTAACAGATCATGGTAGGAGAAGTTGAAGTTGATGGGTCGTGATGGAAAAAGTTGGAATTGATGAATCATAATGGGAGAAGGTCAAGACTGACAGATTACATTTACATTTGGAGAATACTCTAAAGGATCATTCTTATTTTGTGAGACAATGTAGTTCTTCTTTCTCTTCTCTTATAATGACAAGTGATATATAGAGATTTAATAATAATTTCCATTAAATTTGAAGGTGAAGCACCAGGCCTGGACTAGTGTGAGTCAAGGGAAAGACCTAGGAACAAAATTAAAAGAGACATTTACTCTCGGGGTCATGCAAGGACTGACCCTGCACTTGTGCAGCGCTGACAGTGAGCGAATACTTTACTAAATTGTGTGCACCAGGCTCCTCTCTTGCCTTCCAGTACTCCTGCTTCTGGGGAGAGCGAGATAGAGCATGTGGAAATTTGTTTACAAGGCAAAATCAAAGGAATACATTTTAAGCTAGAGGAGGTAGGTATACATAAAGAGAAAAAAAGAAAAAAAAAGATTCTGTTGAAGTGAGATACTTAAAGACGTCTCTTATTTAAAAAAAAAAAAAAAAAAAAGAGTGATGACTCATCTAGATGGTGATGAAATACCGAAGTCTTGACTTATCAATCAGAATGTTGTACGTACCAAAGGGCAAAACTTCTCTGGTGACCTGATGCTAAATTCGGGACACAGTGATAGAGAAGATGTTGATCAAAAGCAGGTGGTTGACTTAGAAAATCTGAGTGCATGATATTAGTAGTGTCCTGGCCAATACAAGGGAATGAGGTAACTAGGAGTCTGAAAACAGTAATATAGGAAATCACACAAATTAGAGTCTGAAGCAGAGTTCACAGAGTGAAGACAGAGCTCTATCTAGCTTTGGGGAGGAAAACTTCAGAAGGAGGCAGTGGTTAGTCTGAACGATATTAGGTACAACTTGGACTGGGAGAATTAAAATAGTGAAACCATTGCCAGAAATTAGCTACCAAGTGAGGTCTTCATCAGTGAAATGAAGTCATATCTCAACTGTGAGATGTTTGAGTGAATTTTATAGATAATGACTGTGCATTGTGTGAGAGGCACTATTCCTTCAACCCTTGTATTGTCACTCACTGAATTCCCATTCTGCGTCAAGCACCATTTACTGGTAAATGGTGGAGATAGACCGGTGAACAAGACAAATAAGTCACCTGATCACCTATGGGTCCATTTTAGCAGGGGGTGTATTTTTTAGGAAATGCTTTTACTGGTTATTGATTATTAATTTATTTTATCTCATTAATCACTGAAACCACCATATAAGGTGGTAAAACTGAGGACATTCTCATTTGCCTGGTAAGAAATGAAAAGGCTTAGAGTTTCTTCAAGTTCAGGTAACAGTAGATACTGGAACCAGGATTTGAAACCAGACAAGGCAAATCAAAGCCTGCACACTCAGTCACTATTCTGCCTATTAACAAGTAAAGTTTGGGTGAGTAAGGTGGCCCAGATAGTAGATGACTAATATATTAAAGGTTTTCATTTTAAAAACAACACTGCAAATAAAAATGAAAACTGTTATTTATAAAGCAATTTTTGGTATTAGTCCTTATTCTAAGAATAGATTTTTCTATAATTCTCAAGCAAGATGGGTATTATCTTTCATTTTACAGATGTAAAAACTAAAGCTCAAAGATCTTACATTATTGCCCAAGGACACTCAGCGAGTGCTGGAGTTGAAATAAAAACCATGCTGTATGTAGGAGAAACAAAGATATTCTTAAAACTACTCCACACACTTTCTCAAAACTGCAGCTGGAATAACAAAAGATCATTTGTTCTAACATTAAATATATCATTATCAGACACATATTTATATGTCATCATAGCATAATACAGTTCTGACAGATAGCTGAGATATAGCCATACAGCCCCAGACTATCCCTTACCAGTTCGAATTCTTCCATAAATCCATGAGAGTAAAAAGTATTGGAGACAGTTTAAATGTAAAGTCTGTGAGAAATAAATAGAATAAAAAATGAAGTAGTGTAGCAATCTAGAGGTATGCATTCCTGGCTGCAAATAGCCAGATCTCCTTGTCATTAGAACTTCTACCTTATGGATAAAGCCTTTACTGTCTTCTCCTATCTCATGGCACAACCAGCTCACAGCAATTTGGGAAAAGAAAGGTCCAAATGAAAGTTGACTTTCATTTTTAGAGCTGTTGAAATTTAGAAGTAATGAAAAATCACAAGCAGTCAGAAAAACATTTTTTTTTTTTGGTCTAGACAGTAAACATTTATTTCTCATAGTGCTGAAGCTCGGAAAATCCAAGATCAAGGAGCTGATAGATTTGGTGTTTGGTGAGAGCTCATTTGCGGGTTCACAGCCAGCCATCTTCTTGCTGTGTGGTCACATGGAGGAAGATATTTTTCTTTCTACTTGAAAAAATGAACAATGTATTTCAATGTTATGTTGATCAATAAATTTTTAGCTTAAGGTTTAGACAAAGATGGTTCTTCCATAAAACTTATAACAAAAAACTTTTTTATAGTGTATTCTGTTAGCATATGATTAACTTAATTACTGCTTACTTTATGATTAAACTCGATATAGTCCTTATTCTCTATTTTCCTTCTGGTTTACCAATGTGTCTATCATAAATGGGTTGAGAAAAGCTATTGAGAAGACCAGCTTTTGTTTTCTATTACAGTTGACATTCAATATTATTTTATATTCGTTTCAGGTGTGCAGCATAGACATTTATATAAATTACAAAGTGAACCTACTGATAATTCTAATACCCACCTAGCACCATACATAGTTATTATATTATTGGCTATATTCCCTGTATTGTGCTTTACATCCCCATGAGAGAAGATCAGCATTTTTGAGCCCCTAGTTTCATGTACAATTCTGTATTTTGTTGTGCCCTGCCAAGAGTTTAATTGGGACCTTCCTTTGGGAAAATATGACATATACATTTTATTCAAGTCCCCCCTCCCTTTTTCTTTGGTAGAGTTTGAAGAAGGAAAACATTTGTATTACGCTTGTCTCCAGTTTCTTAACTCAGTGATATAATTTCCTTGGGGTGCATATGCCAAACCAAGTGTTAAAAAATGGGAAAGAAATTTTGACTTTGGAGATTATTAAGATGCAAATTAAATGCACTTGATGAATAATACATTTTTTAGTATCTGCTATGTATAATAATCAAACATAGGGTTTAGGGAGGAAAGTACCAATGGGAATATAACTTTATGTGGTGGATAAAGAATTTCATTGCCCAGCATGCACGCAACAACCCTCCTATAAGTACACTTTATAGTGGTCATGATGTAGTTCTCCAGGCCAGCTCTTCTCCTACAGACTGTGGATGGACTCACCCTAGGAAATTCGACTCTCAGGTCCTTTCATATAAATTTCATTGAACCAGCTCTCTCCACTCATTTATTAAATTATCTTTTCTATCAGTCTCTGGTGGCCCAGGATGTGAGTGATCTTGAAGTGAGGAGCTGGTTTAGCTACAGCACACAGAGCTAGTTTGGTCTTGGAAATTAGAATATTTTTTTCTTTTACAAACATAGTATATTTTTTATCAGGCCAATAACTCTTCACCTTTTTTTTTCCAGGGTAAACATATTATAAATGCAAGACTATAGCCTCAACTTCAGTTTTGCTATTAATTTCTCAAATAACTCAGAATTAAATCAAGTTTTAAAACTGCAGGACTAATACAGAGTGCTCAGTGGCCTCAGTTTGTATTCAGCAAGAATTTGAATGTGTCACAACTGATAGGAAAGCAAAAATTCCATTAAATAAAACTGATTCTCAAATGGTACTTAAGTAAAAGGGAGACAGAAATAAAAACCAAATAAAATCGAATAGAGGAGCTGATTTCATGGATTGTAAATGATGTACTTATTAACAGAGTCATAATACAAGAAAACAAGGTAATTGGACAGACCGTAGGAAGGGGAAAGTTATGTAAATGAAGAAATCTTGTTAAAACAATCAAGACAAAGTGATTCACTGATGTGGAAGTTAGAAGCTTTTTTAAAAATTGGTGCTATAATTAAAAATTTTTTAGTAAGCTATTCTTTCAAAGGGGCAGTTTCACTTGAAGTAAATTAAGGTGGGTTGGACATAATATCAACCTGAGTTGAATTTTCAAAGTAATGCCATCAGTAGAACTAGGTCTACAGAGACAGATGCTGTAAAAATATATTTGGAGATCCTCAGAGAATATAAAGTATTATGACCCCCCTTTTTTCTCAGACTACCAGGTTTTATAAAGTACTACAACTACTGAAAGATAATTGGTAGAACTACTTAGCCTCAGCTCCAAAAATGCTGCTGATAGCGAAGTCCTCTCATTTATGGCTAGAGTTTGATTAACCCATACGAGCCCATTGTTAATACTACTCTGTGTTCATCAACTAGGTTCAGTGAACATACTACAGAACTTTTATTCTGGAGTGGAACAAAGTTCTGGTACCAAGGAATACACATATATGAGATTATTTTTTAAAAAACTAAGAAATAAAAGGAAAAATTAATTTTTCCTACTTCCATGTACCTGAAAGCATATATATGTATATTGACACCCTCACACATATATTTTATGTATGAAACAAAATAAGTTACAAAATTTTCATAAAGATGGTGATCTATGATCATCTTGGCAAAATTAACTGAATTAAAAAATGACACAACATGGATGCCCTCTTCCAAAGGACTTGAAACACTAAAAAAATTGTCTTTGGTTTTTACCATCTCCTTATTTGTGGAGAATAATTGCTGTATAATTGCTGCATGTATAATTGTGCATGTATAATTGCTGCAGGAAGGTAAAAGCAAGAATTCGGAGTAGACTATTGACTTTGAACCCTGTCTTAGCCACTGAATTATAATATGCATTCAATAGATTTTCAAATGAGAAACTTATTTAGATCTTCAATAATAAATACATCAAGTTAGGTGTTTATTGCATTGTAGATATTTTTTAATTTATCTTATCCCTAGATATTCCTCATGGACATGATATGTTTGAAGATACAACACTTTATTTTTTTGTTTTTTTAAAATACTGATTCTATCTTGGAAAACATATGAAAAGATGCTCAGCATCACTAGCCATCAGAAAGATGAAAATTAAAACCACAATGAGGTACCATCTCACATCAGTCAGAGTGGCCAACATAAACAAATCAACAAACAAATGTTGGAGAGGATTTGGAAAAAAGGGAACCCTAGTACATTGTTGGTGGCAATGCAGACTGGTGCGGCCACTGTGGAAAACAGTATGGAATTTCCTCAGAAAACTACAAATGGAACTGCCCTTTGACCCAGCAATTCCGCTGCTGGGACTATACCCTAAGAACCCTGAATCACCAATCCAAAAGAACCTATGCACCCCAATGTTCATAGCAGCACAATTTACAGTAGGCAAGTATTGGGAGCAACCTAAGTGCCCATAAGCAAATGAGTGGATCCAAAAACTATGGTACATTTACACAATGGAATTCTACGCAGCAGAGAGAAAGAAGGAGCTTATACACTTTGCAACAGCATGGATGGAATTGGAGAGCATTATGCTAGGTGAAATAAGCCAGGCAGTGAGGGACAAATACCATATGATCTCACCTTTAACTTGAACTTAATCAACAGAAGAAAAAAGCAAACAAAATATAACCAGAGACATTGAAGTTAAGAACAATTTAACAATAGCCAGAAGGGAGTGGGGAGGGGATAGTTGTGGGAAGGGATAAAGGACACATGGACAAAACCAAGGGGGAGGGTGGAGGTCGGGGAGGGAGGTGGGTTTGGCTGGGGTGGGGAGAAAATGCAGACAACTGTAATTGAACAAAAATAAAAAATGACATTTAAGAAATCAAAATAAGTTTCTCAGAGATAATTCAACAACAACAACAAAAAGAATACTTGGATATTCATGCCAAAGTATTGGGTAATGGCACAAGTGTTTTATCCTGTAGATATAGACTTTCTGGTTATAAGTATAGCCTTAATTATGCTTCTGTTTTATTCTATGAAGCCATTTACTATGACTGAATAAGTCAGACCTCATCTAGAGAAAGTTGCAGTTCATGGTGCATCATATTCCAAGAGTACTTGTCTTAAAGTAAGAAGAGACAAGTGTAAGAAGTTAAAAGTAGTTGATTTTTAAAACTTTGAATGTAAATATTATGTAGAGTTCAGTACATTCCACAAAAATTGTGATTATGTTAAATGTATTTATTATTCTTTATATTTTAGACTTTTGTTACTGAAATTGGAAGGTGATAGGAAAAAACCCTCAAGATATTATTTTATCCAAGAATTAGATCATAAAAATTCAGAAATTATAAAAGTCACAGTGTCTGGATGTAATGGAAAATTTATTACTATATTTCTTTTAAACATAATTCAAAGTGGCACCTTTAAAATTTTTTACCATTAAAATAACTTTTTTTTTTATTTTAAAATTACTATTTTAAAAAATCATGAATTTGAGAACCAAGATGGCGGTGTAGGTAGACACACTGCGCCTCTTCGCACAACCAGAACTGACAGAAAATTGAAGGACAAGGAAGTCTGACACCAAGGAGATAAAAAATAAACATTCATCCAGACCAGTAGGAGGGGCGGAGACAGGCACCTAAAGCTAATAGGATATTGTGTTAGAGGTCAATTTAAAAAAATACTAGAAAAGAACAGGACAAAACTAAAAGTAAGTGTGGAGTTTGTCGGAGCCATCGTGGTATAAATTAATGCAATTGTTTATTATATTTTGTTAATATATGGAAAACCAAGCACAAATGCAAACTAGAAGAGATGCCAGGAAAATAGGCATATAGGAATGAGTCCGAGGCATACCTGAATGTTTGTAACTCTAATTACAAAAGGCAGGTGACATTTAGTGTACTTACACTTCAACAAGAGAGAGCAACTAATTAGTTTAGCAGTATAGTTAAGACTGCTTAATGAGCAGGTATTTAAGTCAAGGATGGATGCAATTGAATAATACAGAGAATGTAATTTCTATCTCAGGTCCTAAGGAATAAAAAGAAACAGAAATACATCTTGGTAGAATTTTCAAAGAGGACAGAGCAGAATTGGAATTCACCCTTTACCTGGCATTACTTTAAAAGCTAAAATGATTGAGGAAATGAGGATTCTCAAAACTATAATTATCTAACCTTGAGCCTTCATGACTTTATATTTGCTTTCAAAAGAAAAGAGAGGAAAAGGAATTGTCAAAAAGAAGGAATAACATTTATTATGATTCCACATGATTTAAAAATTAGCCAGCTATGGAAGAAAATACTCATTTTTTTTAAAGTACTAACAAAAAGTGCATGAAATTGTAAGCTGGTAACAGTAATTATGTAACAATCCAAACAGTTACAAATTAATACATACTTTACACTCATTGATTCCTATGAGGCAATATAGAAATCAATAAGACAGTATATAAAACTGAGGAACTTGAAAAGAATAGCTGCTTCACTATGGGGGTCATTGAGAAGCACAATGATTTATTCTAAAGATTAGAACATTAACTGTAACCAAGAAATTAATTCAATAAGTTTTCCATAAAACCTTATTGTGCAATTAAATCAGACGTGAGTTATCAATAATACTCCACAAAGGACAGAACTCTCAATGAATTTTAGAAACAACTAGACAAATTCTCACAGAGCCAGAGGGTTGAAAAATACAGAGCCAATGACAAATGAGAGCAATGGAGTCGAGATAAAATTAATGAGGACGGGCTTGCTTCAGGCCCTTTTCTGTCCTGCACTTCCTTTCACCAGTGCCATTATAACCTATCCCAAAGATAGCATAATCTTATCAAAAAGTCTCCTCATATTCTATTTCCATGGATACACAGCAGACTACCGGGGTCTGTCTTAGTTGCTAGTCTGAAACTTCACTAAACCCTTTCATGAATGCTGATGCTGAAATTTTGAAAAGATAGGAGATTGACTTTAAGCTATTAAATAATTTGGTTTAGCTTCACTGAAGCAAAAATACAGGAGCTGTAAAGTTCCATGAGAGTTTGTTCCCTTCTATCTTGACATTGTAGAGAAATGTGATAGAAAACTGTTTCGAAGTTATTGTGCCCAGGGAACATACTAGTTGACCTACAAAAGTTTCTTTCGGCACTTTATGGCCTTTAATAACTAAGGTTTGACAAGCATGTAGCTGAATTCATTAATAGACTCAGAAAATATGTATTAGCATCTATTTAGAGTGAGAGTGTGTCGGTGCTGCAGGGCAGGCAGACGCGGTGCGTGGGCTCCTCACTGTCAGTGCGCCCTTCTGCAAATCGTGTGTGTGGTGTCATTGATCGGAGGTGTTACGAACATATTACTTCTGGGTAACACTTACAAATGAATGAAATGTGTTATAAGTTTTAGTGTGAAGATCTTTACTCTGCATCACTCAGTTTCTCTAGGGCAACATCTCTCTCCTGCCTGGGCGTGCTGAATTGGGGAGTATAATTCACCTGGAAGGCGGCCTGCCTGGAGGGTAGTGAGGGAGGTTGCTGAGGGTTCACATTTCCTATAGCACAAAATATTTTTTAGCTCCTGTCTCCCCACTTCCTTCCACTGTGCTTGGGGACCTCAAGTCTATTTGCTTGTTTTGCTTTACAGAGTAAAACATCCCATCTCCTGCAGCACTGACAAAGAGAAGCAGTTATCTCCTGCATGAGGTAAGGAAGCATCCCCAGGGCCGAATACATGGCACAAAGACAGTCCTCTGAGCGCTCTCCGAGTCTCTTGCCGGCTTGTCCTGCATTGCCTTTCTGAGATCCTCAGCTGATCTGCAGAGCTTGTCAGCTTACTTAACGATGTTTGCCCCTGTAGACACAAAGAGTTAACTTCTTCAACTCCATGCATGGTCCGTTATCACTTTTCCATATTCTTTCTAAAGCTCGATGAAGAACTTCCTTTTTTTTGTTTCCACATCCTTGTTATTTTTTTGTTTTTTATTTATTTATTTAAAAAAATTTTATTGTTATTCAGTTACAATTGTCTGCATTTTCTCCCCATCCTTCCACCCCATCCCAGCCAATCCCACCTCCCTTCCCCACCTCTACCCTCCCCCTTGATTCTGTCCTTGTGTCCTTTATAGCAGCTCCCGGAGACCCCTCTGCCCACTATCCCCTCCCCACTCCCCTCTGGCTATTGTTCTATTGTTCTTAATTTCAATGTCTCTGGTTACTTTCATTTACTGTCGCTTCCCATCAGTCATTCCTGTTGTCTTTGTGGGAATTAACAGCTGACTACTCTTTTTCTTTTTCTAACTGTCATGTTCCACTTTTAGGGGAGGGAGATAACTGCAATATACCTAATTTAATTAGTCATCTATACATAATCAATATTTAACAATTTATATGACTAGTAAATAATTCTGAAGAATTTTGCAAAATGCTCACTTTCTACCTTAGTCATGAGCTAGGGAAAACATTTTTACCTCTCTTTTTTCTTTCCCTACAACAAACAGGTTTGGTTTTCTACTTGCTTTTTAAAAAAATTATTTGTATTTGCTATGGTAATCAACATTCTGTTCTTGGAGAGAGTTAGCTGTTATTCACTTTTGTGGAAAGTGGAAATTCCTTGTTGAAGACTGAAACAAATAAGATCCTTTCCCACCCCACTGCCCAAGGAGCATAGCTGTCCTGGTGCTTCCTGTGAAGCGATGTTGCAGGTATGGCCTCTCCCCTCCATCTCCACATCTGCACACACAGGGGTCAGGATATGACTTTCTAACTGGGTTCATGCACACACGTGTACCAGTCACATGCTACAGGCTACAGGTCACTCTTGAATATCAAAAATTGAGATAGGAAAAAGTAAAAGGCTAGGAATCCATAGAAAAAGTAGGGCTGTTCTAGAATTCCCCTTCTCACCAGCAGCATGTAACAGACTAACGACCCACACAAGCCCCCAGGGTTCCAGTCCTGAGGTACAGGGTGCATGGGGATTCTAGATACAGACGTTATTAGGCAGCAGACACTCTCCATCTCAGGGACATTGTGGAAAAAAAAAAAAAACCCCTCCGTTGGGATTTTTTAGCAATTGGTTAGCATTAGGGGCACAACAGACGTAGATCCCAGTCTCAAATCACACATGCTTTGAAGAACTAACACAGACATCAAGGTAAACTCTGATGTGATAAGCCATGTTAAATCTTGGGGGGTGAGGCATTTCAAACAGCACAAAGGGAAGACCATGAGATCATTCTCTAATAGTACCATGGTAGTGTCATCTGAGGAAGAAATCTCCAGGGAGGTAGTGGTGGGGGAAACCACCTACTTGCCAATCCAAACTGTATAACGTGGCGGGTCAGGTGATGATAAACTTGGTATTATATAGGCTGGCAAGACATCGAAGTTTTTCTGGAAAACAGTATTATAGGGAACAGAAAAGTTGACATAGTCATTCAGAAGAAAGTTTTTCTGGAAAACAGTATTACAGGGAACAGAAAGTTGACATAGTAGTTCAGAAGTAGAATATTAAATGTGAATCTCTCCCATTTTGTATGACTAAATGCATCTGACAGACTTTACTAATTACAATTTAAAAAAAGAAAAAAACTTTCCAAGTCAAATAATGGTGGGTGAATTGATCCAGGAAAGCTACCATGTCTGGAATGGCAGTTCGAACCACCCTCCCTAGCTGATTAAGTTTTCTGTAATACGTACTTTTTCTCCAAAATGCATCTGCCACTTTGCATGGTGAAAGAAAAGATAAATTAAAGTGTAATAAGTATCAAAACACTTGGATTCTTCAAGAATTTGGTGATTAAGGATGTTAAATGGAGGTGCAGGGGACAGTTCCAAAGGCTGTTATGGCTTTACACACCAAAATATCTCTAACATGGGAATTCATTTGGTAGCCAAATATATCTATCTCAAGTTTACAATGTTTTCTGATCTCCGTAATCATTCTGGTCATTTTGTTTTTTTTCAGATATTAATGAAAATTTATAATTATCATTTAGAAATATAAGTTTTTTATGGAATATTTATTTTTCCAGGTTATAGTCTCCCTGGTGGAGAGATAGGTGACCTTCTGGGGAAATTTATAGCAGAAACTGTAGCTGCATTTCTTAGGTTAACCTAGCCTCTCTCTCAGTCAATAGATTCTAGTTCTAATAACTGGTTTCGATATGGCAACCAGGTGGGCAAACATGGATTCCCACTGTGATAACTAGAGCCGAGTTTCTGCTTCCAGTCATAGATAAGCTTCTTATTATAGGTATCAAGCAACACCATAGAATGTTAGCCATTTATTTTATTTTAAGTGATAAACATGATCACATAGATTAAGTAATAATCTTGTAGTCCTGAACTTGAATTAAAAATATCAACATGAACTCAAATATATTGTATATATTTTTAAATTACATATTTTCTAGTCTTTCTGGGGAATAGTACTAGAAACAGAACAGCAGGGAGCCTCTTCTACATGCAAATTGATGTCTCTAAGTACTATTTTTAACTAGGAGAAAACAGCTCTTTAGAACTTCTTAATACCATGACTAAAGAAGGAAATATACACAATTACCTTGAGCTACCATTTAGTTTTATTGTTTCTTGACTTTATAGTCACCATTAATGCATTGTTGCTCTCCTGTTCCACCTGCCTACCAAAATCTCTACAGTGGATAACCCCACTATACACTTTCTATGAGAATAAAATTCTCCTCAATCTTGTACAATATCTCTATTCTCACTGACATGGAAATAATTACTCACTTGCACTGTTGCAAAATACACGTGTGGCTGACTTTGAATATCAAAAACTGTATTATCAACACTATCAACAACATCCTTTAGGAAAATAACTTAAAGTTGCTTTCTGCAGAATTTTTTTGTCTTTTTGTTTTGTTTGAAATCTCTACATTATAATATTAGTTTATGACAAAATTGTTTAATTTTACTTTAATTTTCATTAATTGCTTTTTAATATTTAATTTTATTTTACAGTTATGTATAATATTTACATAGTTTCAAAATCACATCAAAAACAAAAAACCAGCAAGCGAAATCTCTGGACATTGTGTGCAGCCTTTAGAGAAAATATTACACCTCTAGCCATTCCACCCTATTGCCATCATCCTACATGTAAATATAATTATTTTAAATTACTTAATGGTTTATCTTCTCATCTTTTTTTGATTTTTAAGTAATGTATAATATACATATAGTGAAAACCTCCTTTTTTAGAGTAAAATTTAGTAAATATTAGCAAAGACATAATGTTGTATAATCATCACAGCAGTCAAAATATAGTAACCTTCCCTGATACCCCATGTCCCTTTATAGCCAAACCTACAACTATCCCTGCCTCTAATAACCATTAATCTGTTTTATATCTTCATATTTTATCTTTTTCAGAATGTCCTAGAAGTGTAATCATGGGTTATGTAGTCTACTGAAGCAGGTTCCTTCAATTATCAGAATGCATTTGATTATTAGTCATTGTTGTATATATTAGCAGTACATTTTCTATTGTTCTGTGGCATTTCATTACAGAAATGTACCACCATTTATTTTTTTAACATATTAACCAGTTGAGGGACATCATGATTATTTCCAGTTTTATAACCCTTCTATATAGTAAACATTAATTTTTGTAAATTGTTTTTGCACCTTGTCAGATTGCTCAACTTAACAATTAGTTCTAATAACCTTTTTTGGTAGATTTTTTAAGATTTTCTATATAGATAATCATGCTGTCTGTTCAGGAGGAAATTTTACCTGTAATTTTCTTTTCTTATAACATATTAACATAACATATTCACTTAACATATTAACATAACATATACACTTATAACATAAGTGTATATTCTCCCTTACTCAAGTTATGGCATTATTATATTTTTCACAATGCTTTATTAAAAATATAACAAAACACAAAAAAGGGCTTCTGTCATGAGAGGCATGCATAGGGCTGCTTGAGTACTCTAGGTGCGGAATCAACATCAAGAGATTGCGGGAGCATAATTTTTTGGTACCTGGGCAGCTAGTGATTGTTGGTCCTGGTGCCTACAAAAAAGAAACAAGACACAATTTACAACATATCCTAGAAGTCACTCTTCATGGTCATATATACATATTTTTTTCCCTTTCATACAATGTTGTTCCTTCAATGATTGATTGAATGCATAATCTTCCTATGATGGGCATTTAGGTTGTCCCTGGTTTTTCATTATATGGAGAGCTATAAGGCATAGCTTTGTGCATGTATCTTTTAATAATTTTAACAGTGGAACTATGAGGCATTTTTATAAAAGTGAAATGTATATAAACTGCATGTGTGTTTTCGATAGTTATTGTCACATTATTTTCCAATGGTGTTATGTTTTGCATTCTCACTAAAAATATATGGGAGTTTTTGTTTCAGAGTTTCTCCAAGAGAACACTCTTATTACATCTATATAACTCTGTTACGTCCAAAAATGAGAAATTGCATTTCAATGTAGCTTTTATTTTTAAAGTACTTCATCAAGTATAATAGACACACGGGTAGATAACAATCTTAAGTGCATAACCCATGACTTGGTAAATCCAAACAACCCACATTAATTGTACTCTAAAATATTCCAAAAGCTCTAAAAGTCACCTCTCCTGTGTCTCACTTCTCCAGAAATAACCACGGTCTCGATCTGTGTGGGCCATCTGGATAGTCTGTTTTTATAAAACTCCCGTACAAATCTTTTGCCTTTTATTATAGTGTTGCTCTTTTTCTATTGCTTTTCAAAATTGTCTACATATTCTGGAAAGGATTTTTCAGATATATGTACTATAAATGTTTTATTTCCTTTGTTTCCCTATTAGCTCTTTTAATGGGATCTTTTGATGGATAGGACTCTAGTTTGTGTGATGTCTACTTTATAAATATTTTTTACAAATGTTTTTTATACTGTTTTAGAAATATTCACTCATTGAAATGTCACAGAAGTATTTCCAGGAGAAAACTTGTGGAAGTTTCATTACTGTAGTGTCCATTTGGGGAAAAAAATGTATATCATATTAATATTGACTCTCAATCCATGGACAATGTGTATCTCTCTATTTCTGATTTTTTAAATTTTTGCAGCAATATTTTATAGGTTTTAGGATAGAGGTCTTATACATTTTTTGTGAGATTATGTATCAATATTTTATTTCTGTGTTATTATAAACTATATTTTTAAAAATTCAATTTCTGATACTTTATAGTGAGTGTATCAAAACACAATTGAACTTTACTTTTTGATCTTGTGTCACTCAGCACACTCGATCAATACATAAGTTTGATTGTTTGCTACATTGGTTGGCCTTTTTGAAGCATGGGATTTCTACAGATTCAAATATTATTTTGTTGCCACTGCTATATTGCCAAAATAATTCTTCTTTATTGGTGTATAAGCATATATTTTCTAAATGCATTATAAAGCAAATTTGTTTTTAAAATCTCCTCCATAATTCCAGTATTTATCTATTAATTAACCTAGTAATTTTTAACATGGTCCCGCTCGTACTGTGATGCTTACCATTGCCTTTTTTTAAAGGAAGGACTAGAAAATGCTGTATCTACAATATGTCATTCCTTCAAGAGAAATAAGTGAAAAGAACAAATCATAAATAAGAATCTAAAAATATGTTGGATAATTCATGACCATTACTTTATTTTAATTACACATTGCACACCATATGGCACTCACTCAGCCTAAACAATGATGAACATTTTCACATATGAGAAGGAGTTATAGTAGCAAAATCTCATCTTACACTGATAATTTGAGGTGTGTTATCTGGTTAGACTTACAGAGTGAACAACAGTTAGGGCTCAAGTTTTTGGCTTCTGTATAATATCTGTAATTCTCCACATATTAACACTTTAAATTTGTCAGAATTTCAGCATTCTTGTCACTTGTATATGACATTTTTGTCTAAAATTAAAATAAGTGCATGACACGTTCCTTTAAAATTAAAATTTAAACATTGTTAGATGTACAGGAGAGAAGGAGAGATGCTTATTGCATCAACATGCAAATCTGCTGCCAAAGATTAACTATTTTCTCCACGTTCACAGGTTCCTTCCATCCGGCCCTTACAGGCCCTTCTCACAGGGTATGGGACTTGAACCGCTGGGCTGCTTCAGACATTGGAGATGCAGGATCGTCCTCCAAGTGTACAATCCACAGCAGCATAGGGAAATCCTGAGAGGTGATGCAAGTACCTTTGGAATGCTTCTTTAATTGTTCGTTTAACCCTTAATAAAAAAATTATTCAGGACTTATCATGGATCAGATAGTAGAGAACAGAGCTGGTAGGTTCTCTATTCATGTGGTGTTGACCCTCCAATGTCACCTTATCTATCAAAAGTCATACCTCTCTACAGTCATAAGGTGCATAGTGGGAAGTCGAGAGCTCATCAGTGAACTCCCAATGAACAGCGTTCATGTCCTGGTACCAGACTAGTCATCTTGCTGCAGATGAAAGCAGAGCCGCACCGTAAACCTGACAAGCTCAGGGGACACCTGCATGGCAAGATTTACAAACTCGGAGACCTAAAGTAACCACATAGGATGGTCTGAACATACACATTTCTGACTAAGGGTGGACCTGTTACTTTCTCGATAAAAGTTAAACTTTACATTAAGTGAGCCTGTCTATTGTATTTTTAACATTCAACATAACATATCTTTGAAATGCCAGAGTAATCTTTGCCAGACCCCTTAGACACAACTGCCACAGCAGAGGATGAGACTAAGTGCCATCACTGTTACTTTGTTTTCCACTTACAATCTCTATGTGCTGTAAATAAATGTTAATTATTGGCTATCTTGTACCCACCAATGTAAAAGAAGTATGTGTTTTTCTATTGTGTCTTTCAATCCAATCCCAGAGATTTTCCTACTTTGCCTTCTCTCACCCCTTTAATCTAACACCAATTGATTTTATGTAAGTCTCCCTTATATTTTCTCCTGTTATTTTAATACGAAAAAAAAAAAGCTGCAAAACTGCCATTCTCCAGAGCATTTTCTCAATCCATTGAGATTTAGCTTCCCAACAATTGGCATCAGTTTGACCCAAATAATATCATAAAAATTCTCTACAGGTTTTGATGTTTCTTACGTTGACACTGCAAAGTTGTGTCAGGGGCATGGTATATGAGGAAAGGAATTTGAAGCAAATCTCAGTACTGCTTTCTGCAACATGATTGAAACGGGCCTCATTCTCTCCACAAGAAAACAAAACAAGTTACCAGTGTTTGATGAAATAGGTACACGTACTAGTCAGTCTCCTTAATGGTGAGGTATTCTTTCAGTGTGTGTTATACCCCGCAGCCTGATTCTTCACAAAATACCCATAACCAAAAGCACATGGTGATATGTTCTTTTTGAATTTATACAAATTTTCCCTCATAATTAAAAATAAATGAAAAGTATGCATAATTCCTTTTCAATGATATTAATGAAAATACAATTTCTATCTTTCACATGGAAACAAAGTTTTTGATGAAACCTAACCAACCAATCAACAACAAAGCAACCAATAAACACCCCCTCCACTCCAAACAAACCTCATAAATTCAACATTTTTATTAAAACCAATGTTAAAGAGAATGTGCAGCCCAGAAACAGGTCAACTTGTTTTTCAATGAAGAGAGGCAATAGCTAAGGTTAGGAATGTTCACTAAGATTTTCTTCCTCAATTGTCAAGGGGTTTCTTTCTCTATATAATGTGCAACTGGCTAAATATGTAAGGTGTTTTGATAAATGTAATGGATAATTGGTTAAGCATTTCTTGAACCAAAATCTTTAAATATTATAGCAGTTTTTGAATAAAAAGTACAATATTGATTAAATATTTATTAAGTAAATTTAACATTTTAAAAAATTGATATGTACCAGTCTGGTGATATTTTTTCTCATTTTCCCTATTCTACTTTCTACACTAAGTGAATTTCTTATTTCAAATATCAGAAACAGAAGGCAGTGAGTCAAGAGATATCTTTATATCTCACACTGAATATGCTTTGATATTGAATATGCTTTGATGTCTATTAATAAGTGGTAACAACAGTAACTTCAATAGGCATCTCTTAATAGCTGCCCTGGGTCATTACTAGTGAAAACCATGGGAATGGTAGTATTTCTATCCAGTTCCTCATGGCTTGGTTCTCACTCAGTAGGTTTTGAACTATGAATTAACTTAGAGAATGTGGAGGTAGGAGAGAAGACTCTCTCTGTTGGCAGGCTGACTGATAAAGAAGGGATTCTGAAACCCCCTATGGAGGAAACTGAAGAAGTGTCAATGTCCAGTACAACAGCGTAGTGATAGACTATTTTTGTTCTAATGGAAAGCAGGGATTCAGTCATTCAAGAAATGTTGTCAATTTATTATATAACATCATTGTTTTAATATTTTTAAAAATAGAGTATTTAAAAATTTATCACAAGCTTGAAATTGCTAAGACTTTAATATTACGCTTTTATTCATAAGCTACTTTTCTTAAAAGATTATTTTGCTAAAATTCGGACTCAAAATTCCACACACTTGCCCCGTCCCCAGGAGCATCCTACTCTTGCTGGTTACTAGGTGCTAGACTTATGTGGGTGGGGGATTCTCTATTTTCTTGTCCAGCCTGATTTTAATATATATTGAAGATAATAGGATTTATTTTATATATATTATACATAATGTATATAACATGTGATATATAATGTATACAATATATTATATATAAAGGACCCAGAGGTCTATGAACAAAACTGAGTGAACTAAAAAGCTTATAGAATCCATACATTAACAAATTTTAAAAATGAAAGAAATAATATATTTTAACAAGTCCTAAAAACTTAACCAAGCATAAAAATAAACCAATAATATCTAGTGAGAATTGAAATATAAGTTATGACTTCTGGCCAAGATGGAGGCATAGGTAGATACAATTTTGCCTCCTTGTACAACCAAAAAAAGGACAACAACAAATTAAAAACAAAAACCCCCAGAACTGCCAGAAAAACAAACTGTATGGAATTCCAACAACCAAGGAGTTAAAGAAGAAACATTCATCCAGACTGGTAGGAGGGGCAGAGATGGGCAGCCGAGGCAGAGAGGATGCGTGGCAAGGCAGGAGCTGTGGACCGGGTCATCCCACATTTGTGTGAGGATAAACCAGGAGGAACAACTGGGGAGTGAGACAGACAGAGCAAGCCAGGGTACCACCCCAGGAAAATAAAGCCTTAAAACCTCTGGCTGAAAAAAATCTGTGGGGGTTTTAGCAGCAGGAGAGATTCCCAGCCTCACAAGAGAGTTTGTTGGAGAGACACACACGGTCCTAGAATGTACACAAACTTACCCACCTGGGAATCAGCACCAGGCCCAATTTGCTTGTAGGGAGCAGGGGAAGCAACTGAAAGTCCTTGGAGAACTGAGCAAGCTGCATTGTTCCCTCTCTGGCCTCTCCCCAACAGATAGCATGACAATACAGTGAAGTGGGTTGCCCCAAAAGAACTAAGTGATGAAGAGATAGCCAATCTATCAGATGCAGAGTTCAAAACACTGGTAATCAGGATGCTCACAGAAATAGTTCAGTATGGTTGCAAAATGGAAGAAAAAGTGAAGGCTATGCAAAGTGAAATAGAGAAAAATGTAAAGGGAACCAACAGTGAAGAGAAGGAAACTGGGACTCAAATCAATGATCTGGAACAGATGGAAGAAATTAACATTCAACCAGAACAGAATTAAGAAACAAGAATTCACAAAAGTGAGGAGAGGCTTAGGAACCTAAGGGACAACTTTAACTGTTCTCACGTCTGAATCATAAGGGTGCCAGAAGGAGAAGAGGAAGAGTAAGAAATTAAAAACTCATTTGAAAACATAATGAAGGAGAACTTCCCTAATCTGTCAAAGGAAATAGACTTCCAGGAATTTCAGAAAGCTCAGAGAGTCCTGAAGAAGTTGGACTCAAGAAGCACACACCAAGACACATCATAATTATATTACCCAAAATTAAGGATAAGGAAAGAACCTTAAAAGCAGCAAGAGAAAAGGAGACAGTTACCTACAAAGGAGTTCCCGTAAGGCTATCAGCTGATTTCTCAAAAGAAACCTTGCAGGCAAGAAGTGGTTGGAAAGAAATAAGTGAAGTCATGAAAGGCAAGGACCTACATCCAATTTTACTCTATCCAGCAAAGCTCTCATTTAGAATGGAAGGGCAGATAAAGTGCTTCCCAGATAAGGTTAAGTTAAAGGAGTTCATCATCACCAATCCCTTATTATATAAAATGTTAAAGTGACATTTCTAAATAAAAGAAGAAGATCAAAAATATGAACAATTAAAAGGACAACAAACTCACAACTATCAACAACTGAACATAAAGAAAAAACAAAAACAAACTAAGCAAGCAACTAGAACAGGAACAGAATCACAGAAATGGAGATTACATGGAGGATTATCAGCAAGGAGGCGGTGGTGGGAGAATGGGGATAAAGGTACAGGGAATAAGTAGCATACATGGTAGGTACAGTATAGACAGGGGGAGGTTTAAAGTAATATAGGAAATGGAGAAGCCAAGGTACTTATATGTATGACCTATGGATATGAACTAAGGCAGGGAATACTGGTGGGAGGGGTATTGTAGGGTGGAAGGGAATACAGGGGAGGAAAGAATGAGACAACTGTAATAGCATAATCAATAAAATATACTTAAAAATATGTCAGAGATATATCATATATAGAAAACTATTTTAAAATATTCCCTTTTCTCTGTCTCTCAATGAAATAAAAAATATTAACTTAAAAAAATCACTCATTTATCAACTTCTGAAAAGAAGATTATTCATTAAACACACATTTTATACTGGTCCTAGTTGGAAATTAATTTGTAAATAAACTAATTTCAGGTAAAAATTTGACCAGAATGATTGGTTATTAATCTTTCATTCCTTAAAGATAAATGTGACTAATTTATTCAGGTAACCTCTAATTCCATCAAGAGGGTGAGATATTTAATGATGGTACAAATGAGGGTAAAATGCCAAGGGCAATACTGGTACATAAAACACTGAGAATTGTGGCACAGAACATCATTTTTCCAGGGTGGGGCCTGGAAGAGCTAGCTTTCTATACCTAAAGAGTAGAATGTGACTATTTGGGTTTTGGTTGGAGCCGAGGGAGCTCCAGGTAGTAAGAAAGTACAAAGTATGGAACATGGCAAACAACTAAGTTATGATTCGCAAATTTAACATTACAATAGGTTTGACCATGCTATGTGGTGTTTCTCACACACTCATTCACAAATGTCTGTTTGTGAAAAGAAAACTATTTAAGTTGTGGTTTCCTCAAGGTAAAAAATTGTATGAGACAGAGTAAGTGACTTAAAGAGAAACTAAAATTTCTTTTGAAATACTGAAAACCAGAATTTGGTACAGAAGTCAAATAGAAGGAATTATTTAAAGCAAAGTGGTCTTCATGACTGTAAGTCTGGACAGTACAAATATACCTTAATAAAATGTGATAAATACTGTCAATACATCAATATTTCCTTCAGTTACATGTTATTCTTAAAAAATTCTGAAATAACTGTTTTTTCTTCTATCTCAAGGTAGCCCTTGATCAAAAGTCCTCAGAAGGCAACATTTAGATCTGTTAAAATATATTGGGATGCAGTGTTCATGATTCTTTATTTAGATTAAATCTTGAGACAAGTTTTGTGGTCCTTCACTTAGGCCCTTTGAAATCACAGGAAGGAGCCCTCACAATCTACTCACACAATCATGAGTTTTTGCTAAAGTAAAACCCGGGTCCTGATCTGCCACTATGGGCATAACTTAGACACTAGAGCATTAAAATTAGATCAACAAGTGTTTGGTTTGCTTTTTTTTTCTTGCTCAACATTTTGGGGTTGCCTGCCCATATTCCCTTTTACCATCTCTATCTTCTACCCATACTCATGAGAGAGCGACCTGCTCACAAAACATGACCCTAGGCGCAGTCACAGCTGAGAGGTTCAAGGGTGTGTAAATGACTCAGTAATGGATAACCTTACCCTCTCAACAATTGATCATTGGAGCTGAGAAATTTCAGAATAATTTTGATTAAACCATGAACTTCAGAGGTATTGGTGGCCCTATTCAATGATGCAGACTAAGTAGCAGAAAAACCTCAGGGGAAGAGAATAATAGTTAAAAATGGAAAGAAGCAGAGGACAGAGAAAAGTCTGTACGTTCTCTCAGTGATCTTTTCTTGTATTCTGGTTTCAATCTTTCCTGAGACCTAGTTGTAATACTACCTTATTCCACAAAGTACATCTGTATTAATTAATACCCTTCATGATATCACCCTTTATGTATAATTGAGTGGTTGTTAAACCTTACAGCACAACAGAATTACCTGGAGAATGTCTGGCCCGTTCTGGAACAAGCTGATTGAGGTTCTCAATTGATTTTCAGCTCATTATAATCCATGTCTGTAATATCCCTAGGTGGCAAAGCAAATGGAAATCAGAATAACTTATGTCACTAAACTAAGATGAATGAACAGAGTATATTTATATAAAGTTACTGGATGTTTAGAGATGTTCTGATTTTAAAACTATTAAAAACATATAATAACATTAGCCCTGGCTGGTGTTGCTCAGTGGTTTGAGCACTGGCTTGCAAACCAGAGTGTTGCTGGTTAGATTCCCAGTTGGAGCACATCTCTGATTTGGGGGCTGGATTGCCAGTGGGGGGCATTCAAGGGGCAACTACACATTGATGTTTCTCTTTCTCTTTTTCCCTCCTTCCCCTCTAAAAATAAATAAATAAATAAAATCTTTTAAAAAAATATATTGTTATTCAATTACAGTTGTATGTCTTTTCTCCCCATCCCTCCACCCCACCCCAGCTGAACCCACCTCCTTCCCCCACCCCCACCCTCCCTCTTGATTTTGTCCATGTGTCCTTTATAGTAGTTCCTATAACCCCTCTCCTCACAATCCCTCCCCACTCCCCCCTGGCTATTGTTAGATTGTTCTTAACTTCAATGTCTCTGGTTATATTTTGTTTCCTTTTTTCTTCTGTTGATTATGTTCCAGTTAAAGGTGAGATCATATGGTATTTGTCCCTCACTGCCTGGCTTATTTCACTTAGCATAATGCTCTCCAGTTCCATCCATGCTGTTGCAAAGGGCGTAATCTCCTTCTTTCTCTCTGCTGCGTAGAATTCCATTGTGTAAAATAAATAAATAAAATCTTTTAAATAACATTAACAAATAATTTTAAATGATGATTATTGAATTTTAAAATATTGATAAAGTTTTAAATTTCTGAATGCATGTCACAACAAACAAGTATAAAATAGTCATACCATGAAGGTAGCTTGAAGTATAGTTTGAGAAACTTAACAAGTATGGAGATGTCACAGAGAGCATAGTATTCTGAATGAGTTTAAGCACATTTATGCCAAGATATTTTGGGGAAGCTTATTCACACAGAGGATAATTTCTGCTTCAGTAAATATGTTCCCTGGTACAGAGCTCCCAGTTCTATTTGAATTCTCTATGATGTTTTGGCATGCATACTAGTTTGATTTTTCTTTCTTTCCTTCCTTCCTCCCTTCCTTCTCTCCTCCCTTCCTCCCTTCCTTCCTTCCTTCCCTCCTTCCTTCCTTCCTTCCTTCCTTCCTTCCCTTCTTCCCTCCTTCGTTCCTTTCTTCCTTTCTTTCTTTCTTTCTTCTTTCTTTCTTCTTTCTCTTTCTTCTTGACAAACACCACAGGAATGATAGGTAGTGCACAAACCCAATTAACTTGAACTTGCTAAAAACTAGAAAAAACAACAACAAAAAATAAATCAGAAACCTTCCTATTACCTAATTATTCAAATGAGGAGATTTGAATATCTCCAGTGTATAATTGAAACTTTCCCATTTTCAAGTTTTAACTTACTTTATAGTGTTTCTGGAATGTAGAAGTAAAAGGGAAAAAATAATTTGTATTAAAAATTTATGAGGAGTTTTCAGTCAAGATGGCAGCATCGGTACACACAGCTTGCCTCTTTGCACAATCATCAAAATTACAACTAAAATATAGAACAACCATCACTCAGAACTTCAGAAATTGAGTTGAATGCAAGTCTGACAACTATAGAATTACAGAAACCACATCCATCAAGACTGGTAGGAAGGGTGCAGATTAGGAAGGCTGGTCTCTCACCTTCATGTGGTGGATAAAAATTCAGGAGGGATATTACAGGAGCAAGCAGGCCCAGCCCCACAACAGGCACCCCAGCCCAGGGTTCCAGTGCCAGAAAGATAAATCTACACAACTTCTGCATAAACCAGTGGGGATTGAGTGGGTGGAAGACACTTCTAGAGCCCCAAGCAGTTTTTCTTAAAGAATCCACACACAGACTCACCTACTCAGACTCACTCCTTCTGAGCCCCAGCACCAGGGTGGCAGCTTGAAGAGTACCAGTGACATACTGGGAGAGGCTGAAGTGTCTGTTATCGGGGAAAGTAGAGGCTATTGTCCCTTTTCTGAGCCCTCCCTCTGCAAAGCCACAGGGCCAGCAGGCTGGTGCCATATTTGAGACTCCACCAACCTGGCTAAAATGTTTGACCTGCCTTGGATATTCCTAGAGACTGTCCCACACAACTTATAGACCCATCCAAGCTGCTTTTCCATATGAATGGCTGGTCTTGGCTCATTCTTCACAACTTCATAAACCCTATCAAACAAGTAACAGCTGGCCTCAGGGAGCTCCAGGCTAGGTACTAGCAGCAGCTTGCCTAGATTCACAGCTTAGCTTTTCCTGGGAATCCCGAAGCCGAGCACAAGTAGCAGCCTTCTCAGATTGTGTTATAGCTCAGGAATGGTGGCCCTGGGAAAAACATAGGTTGGGGCTGACCTTAGCCAGCACCACCCAGGATATCCCAGTGCTAGAACACCAAATGGACAGCTACAGACCACTCTGGAGTATTGCCACACTGCCCCTGCACAGCTGATCCTCCACGGAGGGCAGAGATGGGTGGTAAGTTGTCATAGCCAATCCTTGTAGCTGACTGACCTGTGTAAATCCCTACCATTGATCTGCCAACAACAACCAAGGCTCAACTATAAGAGGAGGGTGTAGTCAGCCCACATGAAGGGTACACCTTGAATACCCAGCTGGGGGAGGCTGTGCCACTGGACCCTATAGGACACCTACTACATTAGGCCACACTACCAAGACATGGAGTCAGAGGCTCTACCTAATACATAGAAACAAACACAGGGAGGCTGACACAATGAGGAGACAAAGAAACATGACCCAAATGAAAGAATAGATAAAAACTCCAGAAAAAAGAAATAAACAATCTATCAGATGCAGGGTTCAAAATGCTGGTTATGAGGATGCTCAAGGAATTTATTGAAGACCTCACCAGCATAAAAAAGATCAAGTCAGAAACAAAGGATACCATAATTGGAATAAAGAACAATTTACAGGGAAACAACAGTAAAGTGGATGAAGCCAAGAAACAAATCAATGATTTGGAACATAAGGAAGCAAAAAATGAATCAGAACAAGAAGAAAAAAAAAATGAGGATAGCTCTGGCTGGTATGGCTCAGTGGATTGAGTGCCGGAGTGCAAATCAAACTATGCTGGTTTGATTCCCAGTCAGAGCACATGTCTGGGTTGTGGGCCAGGTCCACATTATGGGGCATGCAGGAGGCAACCACAGATTGATGTTTCTCTCCCTCTCTTTCTCCTTCCCTTCTCTCTAAAAATAAACAAATAAAAACTTTTTAAAAATTAAAAAAATGAGAATAGTTCAAGAGGTCCAACATTTGCATCTGAGCAGTTCCAGAAAGAAAAGAGGAAGAGCAAGAAATTGGAAACCTAATTGAAAAAATAATGAAAGAAAACTTCCGTAATTTGGTGAAGGAAATATACGTGCAACTCCAGGAAGCACCGAGAGTCCCAATCAAGTTAGACCCAAAGAGGACCACACCAAGACACATCAAAATTAAAACACCAAGGGTTAAAGATAAAAACAGAATCTTACAAGCAGCAAGAAAAAAGCAGAGAGTTATGTACAAAGGAGTTCCCATAAGACTGTCAGCTGATTTCTCAAAAAAAAAAAAATTTGCAGGCAAAAGGGGCTGGCAAGAAGTATTCAAAGTGATGAAAAGCAAGGACCTGCAACCAAGATTACTCTATCCAGCAAAGCTTTCATTTAGAATGGAAGGAAGGGTGAAGTGTTTCCCAGACAAAGTAATGCTAAAGCACTTCATCATCACCAAGCCATTATTACATGAAATGTTAAAGGGACTTATTTAAGAAAAAGAAGAAGATCAAAACTATGAACATTAAAATGATGACAAACTCCCAACTATCAACTACTGAATCTAAAAAATAAAAACAAAAACAAACTAAGCAAACAACCAGAAGAGGAAAAGAATCATGGGTATGGGGATCATTTGGAGAGTTATCACCTGGGAGGGGGAAGGGGGAAAAGGGGAAATGCTGTAGGGATCAAGAAGCATAACTGATAGGAACAAAATAGACAGGGGGATGTTAAGAATAGTAAAGGAAAAAGAGAAGCCAAAGAACGTACACGTACGACCCATGGACATGAACTAAGGAAGGGGGATTGTTAGAGGGAAGTGGGTTGCCAGGTGGAAAGGGGGCAAAGGGAATAAAATTGGGACAACTATAACAGCATAATCAATAAAATATACTTAAAATTTAAAAAATAAATTAAATTAAAAATATATGAGAATCCATGCTTAGTTTTGTTTTTTTCTTACTTTATTTTTGTAAAGGCATGAAAATTGACCTCAGGGGGGAGTGGGGAGGGGACAGTGAGGAGAGGGGATTACAGGAACTACTTTTAAGGACACATGGACCAAATCAAGGGGGAGGGTGGAGGTGGGGGAGGGAGGGGCTTCGGCTGGGGTGGGGTGGAGGGATGGGGAGAAAAGGCACACAACTGTAATTGAATAAAAATTTTAAAAAAATTTTTTAAAGTAAAAAAAAAAAAAGAAAAGAAAATTGACCTCAGTTGAATTTAAGTCCTTTGAAGCAAATCTTTGGTTTCAGTCTTTTTATTTGTTTACTTTGGTTTACACAAATTCTAAGCACACCTTTTTTTAGTCACAAAAAAGGCATTGAGCAAAAAATCAGTATGTAATCATGGACTGGACGATCTTGACTAGACTATGTTAAGACATGAGATGGTTGACTCATCTCAGGTGTGCATGACTTGACACCTTAACTAAATATGCACCTGAGGGCAGCACTGGATTTATCAGAAGCCACCTAGTAGAATTGTGATCACCAGACAAATGATTAATAACTTGCACTCATAATTTTTATTGAAATAATGTGATCTTAGAAAGACATTTTATGTTATGATTCAACTTCTTCATCAGTAAAATGAAATAAAAATAGCACCTAATTCAAAGGACAGTTGTGAGTATTGAATGAGGTTATACCTGCGAGATCAGCAAACACTGTGCCATGGTACATGATAACCTCTCATTTTATTTATCTGACTTTATATAAAACTAAAGAAAGATATAACATATTTTATAAGTTCTAAAATATATTTCTTTGTATTTTATTATCTTTGAAATATCAATATATCTGTTATTGATTGCATCTTAGCATTATGGCATAGTTCTACTGGTATTATTCTTTTTTCTTTATTATATAAAATAGTGATGTATCTTGTAATAGGTAGTACTTTATATTCAATTAAATAAATATTTTTATTTTTAAATAAAGGGTAATATTATTAAAGCTATATATATTTTGTACACTATACATAGAAATATTTTTTAGCTGATTTGTGTAGTTCCCTGTAGAATTTTTTGTCTGTAGCTGTTTTTTAACCTTTTTGTACACATTACAACATTGTGGGATTCAAACCGAAATCCAGGAGTTTCAACTCCAAAGGTTATGTTACAGATGAACTGAGGTATTGATAAACAATTAATATTTGCTAAATGAATCAGCAGACTCAGTAGAAATGTAAAGTTATTTGCATTTTAACATACATTTTGTTGTATTTGTTATATGCAGAACACCAACATAATGATTAAGAAACATGCTGCAGTAAAAATAGCACCTGCTGGGTGTTAAAATGTCACATGCCAATTTCTGCTCATAACTGAGGTCACTTGCACAAATCTTTATCCTCTCTGAGCAATTGCTTTCTCCCTTGTAAAATTAGAGCCTGAGGCTGGTGGTTGCTGCTATTTACATGTTTATATGGTTCAAAATGGTGGGATCCGCTCCCACGGCCAACCTGAGTCAGGTTCTTTCACCAGAGACAATAGCACACTGCTCTTGATGTGAAGATTTGCTTCCAAAAAATCAGATAATTAATGTGTTTGTAAACAGTATAAAAAGGGCATAGTGAGGAAAGTTTTGCTCCCAAAATATTCTGAATTCTTTTAAGAAGTTGTACTCAGAGAAGTCAGTAGTCATAGTGTCAGGTACTCTAATTGTTCACAGCCTTCGCTGAGCTTCCCTCGACTTCTCACAGTGTGGAAATACAAGTTGCCCCCTGGAATTAGAAGTAGGGCAAGGCAATTTGTATTCATTTCTGTTCAATGAAGAAGGGTTCAGTAGAGGAAACTCTATTTCACAAACCTTGTTATGAAAGAAGAAAGAGTGTTAGTTTAATGCTCTCTCCCATTAAGTGTTCAGTAAAGCATACTGTCTAGTTCACAGACAAGTGAAGCTGTTCTTGCTCTAGTGACAGCAAGAGCAATGATATAGCATTAAGAGAGGTGACATTAAAACAAGTCTGCCACTAACTTACTGTGTGACTTTGGGCAAGTCGGTTCTCCTCTGAAGATAATGGTGATCCGCAGTTCTTTCTAATTTATCTTCTGGCTCCCTAGAAACATATTGTAGAGACCTATTGAACAATTTCTTAATGGAGATTTACTTTATACTTGGTAGTGAGAATAAAAAATGATTATTAACCTACAGGACACAGAAATGAAAAGACGTGGGTCATTTGTGGTCATACCTTATCAAGGAAAACTTTCAGAAACAGATAATATTGGAAGTGATAAAACAAGACTGGTGATACAAGAGCACTTTTCTGTACACGTTTGTAGACATCACCTATAGATCAGTTATGGTTCAGATTTCTAGTATGTTGGCAAAGAGCAAGTTCACTTTTTTGACATAAAATTGTTCACTAGAAGTAGGGAACATTGCCCCAATTTAATTTCTTGATTTACTGAGGCACCAAAGCTAACTTCGTTCATGTAACAATGTCAAGACATTTCTTTCCATCCTTCTCACCTACCATTTATTATTTCCAAAAGTTGACAGTATAAGGAAGGACATGTTTGTGGAAAAATTAAGTTGACAGCGATGAAACATGTAGAAAGAATGAAACTGCCAAACAAATAAATATTATAGTAGATTAGTGATGTTTGTTAATGTGTTTTTCATTATCTGATTCATGAGAATTTATGCTATAAGTTATTCATAATACTTAAATAGAAATTTAGGTTCATGTAACTAAGAATTTGGAGAGAGTATATAGTGTTAGCAAAAACCATGGTTTAAATTTCAGCTTCACTATTTGTAGACTCTGTGATCTTGGGAAATTACCTGGTTTGAATATTTTTAAAATAGAGATAATATCTTATTCATAGAGTTTTTCTAAAAAATAAATAACATTGTATGCTCAAGGCCTATTAAATGTCATATAAGTACTCTGTTCTGGTAAATGATCACTACGTATTCAAATTTTGAGATAATTATCAACTCAAAAACTGTGATCTAAAAACTGTCCCTACATACCTATAGAGTTCACACATGTGCATTTAAATATTAATAGAAATTAATAAAAATTAATATCTGTACCTGCTTTTGTTAATACTAAAATGGTTATGAACTTTGCAATATTTTCCACATTAAGGCATATAGAGAGTATTAAATGTATATGACACACTGGGGTAAAATAGAAGGATTTGCATATATCTTTGTAGGGTATGACATAGCGATATTATTTTGATAAGGAAAATTAAAAATATTAGTGAAATGTGTCCCAAACTTAAAAATAATATAACTTTCCTTCCATGAAATGGCTATATGTATTTCTTTTGAAGATTTATGGACATTTGAGAACATAGAACACAAACTCCCAGCAGCTCCACAGACGCCTCGCCCAAGGAGGGTGGCTCATGCTCTTCAGGCTGTGAGGGGACATGTCCAGGAGTAGAGCACTTCACTGACCATGCTCAGGGCGCTGTGACAGAACAGCCATGAGCCATTGTTGCTCATTGTACCTACTGCTCAGAGGGTTGGAAAGGCACCCCACGAATCTGTTTCACTGGGAAAGTCTTTTGAGATTTGAAGATGAACCTGCTTCAACAAAGACAAGTGGCTTTGTGGATTCTTCCTACTGTAGCTAAAAGCCTAATTAAAGAAGTAAGAGATATATGTGAATCACATGAAATATATACAAGTATACTGGAGTGTGTAAATATTTTTAAATTTGATTAGGAAAATTAAAGAAGAATGGAATAACCAAGGGAGATTGATTTTTATATAGTCAGGTCTAAAGTAACCAGAAAAGACTCAATGTGAATTTTTATATTTAATTTTAATTTTAAGGCTTTAGATCATGTAAATTTTTGTTAAATAATATGTTTTTACTCATTAGGAACTAGTTACATAGTACAATAATGTAAACTTTTTAAAAGGATAATTTGGCTTTATTCCACTATCAAAAATGTCAAGATACCAATTATGGTTCGATATACAGACATGCATTGCTTCCAATGGGATATGTTCTGAGAAATTCATCTTTAGCTTACTACGTCTAAGTTATATGAGTTAGCCTATTACTCCTACAATATAAAATATATAAAATGGCATACCCGTACTGGACACTTTCCATGAATAAAAATTGCAGGACTGGAAGTTGCTTTGGTGAGTCAGTGAGTTGTTAGTGAATACAAAGTCCTCGATCATGTTTGCACACTACTGTAGACTTTATAAACACTGTTCTACAAGCCCTCCCCACCTGCTTACTCCCAACAGTGTTAAAAATAGAATATCAAAGCTGTCAAAACTATTCCATAAACAGAGGTGGGCTGGATTGATTAGAAATATCAAGGAGAAATAGGCTGAATAAGGTGTAAATCACCATAATAGTGAGTGTCAGGAGGATATAAAAGATGGCCTGAGTATGTGTAGGAAGAACAAATCAGATTAGAGCCCTGGCTAGTGTGGCTCAGTGGATTGAGTGCCAGCCTGTGAACCAAAGGGTTTGTGGTTTGATTCCCTGTCAGGGCACATGCCTGGGTTGTGGGCCAGGTTTCCAGTGGAAAGTGTGT
Organism: Desmodus rotundus; assembly: GCF_022682495.2. Taxonomy (NCBI): domain Eukaryota; kingdom Metazoa; phylum Chordata; class Mammalia; order Chiroptera; family Phyllostomidae; genus Desmodus; species Desmodus rotundus. Next base: position 131,046,183 of record NC_071388.1, read on the forward strand.
GAGAGACAACCACACACTGATATTTCTCTCTCTCTTTACTCCCTCCCTTCTCCTCTGTCTAAAAATAAATAAAATCTTTTAAAAAATCAGATTAGTGATACAAAGAAACATAGGGCAAGGCCATGGCAATGTGGTTTTGCCTGTTGCATGCTGGCACAGGGGTCAGATTAAGAAACTCTGTAGTATTTTTTGTTTTTTAAGAGGTGTTTAACATGGAGTGTAGAACTGAGGACTGAAATATTTTGAGTTTGGGAATTTGTTTTTGGTTCCTTTGATTCTATCTGGCACAAACGGCTTTCTCTGGCATTGAATTGATGGAAGAAAAAAAACTTACCTATGCTTTACATCATTATAATCTAAAATATTTCTGTTGTATGGAGACAGATGGCTGCTCTTGACTAGAGAAAGCTTTTGATAAAATGGCAGTGGCACCTAATACTTGTTAAGGTGACTCCTGCAGACCTGTGTTCTTGTACAGGTTCTTAGGTCCTCAACAAAGAATTTATAGCCATGTATTCTGAAGACCATCAAGCTAGACCTGGGAGGGCTATAGCACCTTCTGAATATGTACCACTGAGTGGACAAGCTCCTCTGTGCTGAAAGAATTCAGTGACTAGCTGATCTGTGTGCTCAAAACTGAGTGGCTGTAAGAGGAAATCTATTTCCAAGACCCACAGATATTGCTTTTGCCAGACAAAGAAAAATCTCTTGAACCACACATCCTTCCATTTCTCACAGGAAATTCAGCTCCATTATAATCTTATGGGACCACCATTGTATATGCAGTCTGAAGTTGACTGAAATGTTATGTGGTGCATAACTGTGTTAAAATCACTGTTTGTGGATTGCTTTGGGAGAAATTAGTTTCAGCAACTAAGTCACTCATTTTTTGACATATCCATGATCTGAAAATTTTATATAATATCTCTGTTCTTTTTTTTTTTGAAATCTTAATTCTTTGTTTACTGATTTATAGTCTGTTCCAGGTCTTCTTTTTTTAATTTGTTCTTTGACAATTGTAACATAAAAGTAATAATGTAAGAAGCTATCTAATGCACATAAAAAGCTCTAATCTGCAGGATGAAGAAAGCTAAAATATCAGAATACGAATCCTTGATAGTGTTTGAAATGCAGAAAATATATACTTAAAATTGTTTAAGTACCTTCTATTTAATACAGCATGTTATGTGCTGATGAAATTATCTCTAATTTTATGCAGTAGTTGGGCTCTTCCTTGTGTTATATTGACTTCCCTGTTGTAAAATCCATCTACACCTCAAAGCTTCATAATAAAGTTTTATTTCTTGCTAACATCAGTTATCAAGAAGTCAGGAAAGGGGTCTCTCTGCTTCATACAGTAATTCAGAACCCTGGGCTCCTTCCCACCTGTACCTTTGTTTCCTCTATCCCTTTATTTTCTCTTTTTTCATAACAAATAAGAAAAGGGAGAGAGAATGGAAAAACACACCTGCTCTTAACCTCCCCATCCAGAAACTGACATGTGTCGCTTCCATTTACATGCTATCGGTGGGAAATGACAATGTGGCCCTACCTGGATGAAAGAGGAAAAGAAATGTAGCCTAAATGCTAGTCATAACAATGGGAAAAACATGTACTGGTTACCAGCAATCTCTGTACAGTGTCAGGATTTACTTCCTAAAATCCAGAAAAAACTTGAGCTCTTAAAATAATGTCAGTAAATTGAAAAGAGAATCTACTTCTCTGCTCAGTCAGTATATAACCAATGGGATTGCAGTGGAAAAATCTGAAGAAATTATACATCAAAAAGCTTACCATTGCCCTGGCCAGGTAGCTCGCTCAGGTGGTTAGAGAGTTGCCTGATATTCTACGGTTGTGGGACTGATCCCCAGTCAGGGCGCATACAGGAATCAACCAATGGATGCATAAATAAGTAGGACAATAAATTGATGTTTCTCTCTTTTTCTCTCCCTCTCTCTGTCTCCCCATTCTCTTTCTCTAAAATAGAAAAAAAAAATTAAAAATTTCCCCATTGTCACTAATCAAAAGATTTGTTTTCTGACACATAATCTAACACAAGTTGATACAAAACTAGCATTGAAAACCAATAAAATAGAAATAAAACCAATTTCCTTTAGAGAATTTTACTCATAAAATAATCTCTCAATATTTGTAAACTAAAATGGAGAGAGAGGGCATAATCATATTGCATCTAGGTACCACACTTAGCAAACTTCAGCAATCTTTGAGATTTTTACTCTTATTTATGAAAGAAAAATAATCCAAAAATATAAATCAAAAATGATTAATTATACTCCAAAAAATGTTTTTTGAATCTTTATGGGTGTTTTATTCAGATGGCCAGTGATCTGAGAAGATGGCAGTTTTGCCTAACAGACCATCTTAAATTCCATATTAAACTGACCCTTCTTATAAGGAAAATAAAAGTGTAGGTAAAGGGTTTGGAATTCAGGGGAAAAGTTAATCAGGTAAAAAGCTGCAGCATTCTTTCAACTGCGTCCTGGGCAGTGAGAAACTCCCCCTGGAGCACCATGGCTCAGATACCACCTTGAATGCTTGCAGCCCTCCTGAGCACAAAGGTGGAACTGCTTATGGTCTCCTGGAGTCAGGGTGGGTCATACTTCAGGTCCTGGAACAATAGCTTTTACATGCATTGATTAGTATGCTTATTAGCTATTACCTGAAGCTAAATTTTTTCCAACATTTGTGTCCCCCATCATTCCCCCACTTTTAGTTTAATCTATCTTATTTCTATGAGATCAGTTTCATATGGAAGTACTCATTTGGTGTTTGAGCAAATATCTTAGCATTAGATGGTCCGGTAGGGGGCTTCGGAATACATTTAATTGCAGATCCCCATAAGGGGGCATATTGTATGCAACAACAAGCTATGTAAAGCACAAAACACTAAAATTTTAAATCAGATTCTTAAAACTTTGTCAATTGCAGTTCTTAGATGGATCATTTTAAAGCAAACAGTCCTTTCATGAGAAAAAAAAAAAAAGAAGAAGAAGAAGAGGAAGAGAGAGATCAACTGTAAACGACAGAAAGATTGAGCCTAAGTTTTCCTTTGATTTTAAATATCAGTTTAAATAACCAGGTTATTGAGAAAAGAAAAATCGCAGCCACTGCTTCAGTCTGCCTAATGTTTACATTCACCTGTATCTGTGTGTGTCTGCGCATGTATACAGTTTGGTACCTATTCTCAGACAGCAGGAAAATAGAAAAGAGGGAGAGAACTAATTAAAGATAAAATATGGAAAAGTTGGCAACTTACCTTTAAGTGAATTTAATGTTACCCTTTGTAAGTTAAGTATAAGCACTTCCACTCAAAAATTCATGTTTTAAAAGTAAAGAAAGTATATTTAAGAATTTAGATAATATTTTTCTTCTAAAGAACTAAGTATAATTATACTATAAAAAGTACAATGAAACACTGTTGTATTTAAGTACATATAATAATTTGAATAGCATATTTTCATGTTAAATGTCATCCAAGCCTTTTTTGAGTAAAGTAATAAAACTCATTTTTAATTAGTAGCATTCAGTTAATTTGCTAAAAAGTCACTTATACAATTTTTGTCATTATAATGGCTGAACATTTTTTCTTTCCATTTTTTCACTAAGGATTTGACTTGCACATATTTCCTTTATAAATAATGCAAAGGTAAGTTTAAAACCCAACCAAGATCTCTGTACCATCAACACTGAAGCTGCAGGTGAGACTTGGCGCCCAGTCTCCTCCCTTCTGGCCACTGATGATGCCATCCCCTCTGCACAGACATGCTGTGCAAGCTCAGCCTCACCTCTTTGTGTCCCATGGCCTACAGCCAGTGAGAAGAGCTTGAATAGAAGGAATCTGCTGAACCAGATTATCCTTTGTGAAGTCCTCACTCTTGACATATGACTTCTGCCTGATGTAATTCAATCCCAGAACACCAATCATGTCCCTTCTAAAAACAAACCCAAATCCTAATATATTTGTTTGAGTAGCTGCTCTTTGGGGCTATGATAATGGGGAAAATAAAATGGAATAAGCTTTGCTAAGGAATCATTTCAATGAAGTTGGGAGGCCTTTGAGGAAATGGCACCTGTGCATGGCTCATGGGTCAGTTCTTGGAACTCTGGTTAAGTTGCTGACCTGTTGCTGAACTCAGCTCAAAACTGATCAAGAAACACCCTGGATCAGTGACTGCTACGTGGGAATATACAGACTTTACTTCCTTCTCACCATGGTGACAGACCATCAGCAATTTTCACCTTGAAAGGAACCAATCACTTTCAACAACTACCTTTCATTTACATAATGAGACTAACCCATCCCAATTGACCTAGCCAACATTCTTCATTACATGAAGGTCTGGAGTGAGTACAACTCTTATGCCTTGTCATTTGTAAAATCTGACTCTCCTTGTCCATTCAGAGTACAACTTAAGTTGCTGCCTGAATCTGTGCCATCAGAGAGTGATCCCTCCTTTGTTCAAATAAATTATTTTATTCTTTATTACAGCCTAAGTACTTGTTTGTGTTAGCAATTACACCATCTGTAGGGGAACTCACTCAGAGAATCAAAGTGGCTCCAGGAACAAAGGTGCCTGGTGAATGTTTGACTCTCTCTTTAACTCTCTGTGACCATTTAAGTCTCTGTAGCCTCAGGCTGCGCTGACTGCCCAGAACACCAGAATGACACCTAAAGATAAAAGTCGGACCCCAGGAAGGAGGTCAGTGGTGGCCTGGGGGACTCCCCACAGTGCAGCTTTAGTATTGAGCTCTCATAAAAAAAAAAAACAGTACTACTGCTCATTTCACTATTTCATTCAATTTCCACAACTGTCCCTTTACATACATATTTTATTTCCATCATATTGCCAAGGCAGGTTCGCAAAATTTAAATCATTGGCTGTAGATAATAGCAAAAAAGTGCTGAAATTTCAGCCCAAGACTTTCACTCCACAATCAATGATTTTTTAATCCTTTTAATTAGGTAACTTTCCCAAACATATACAAAACTACAAAGAACCATGTTATGAACCCGTTCTGCACCTACCACTCAGCTTCAAGCAACAGTGATTAAATCCACGGCCAGCCTGGTTCCCAGAGTTCATGGTCTTAACCCCCTGCTATAGAATCAAGTTAGGTGGAGCAGAATAGTGAAATGAGCGTAGTACTGTGACTGGCCCATTAGCTCTGGGTAACTATCATTGTTGCTATTATTGCTGTTTTATCTTTTTATCAGCAACTACACTTATGGAGCTGTGTAATCATTTTATTTAGTTCAATTCAAAGCTCATGTAACAATAACTAATACGTATTCAGCTCCTCCAAGGTGCCAGGCATTTTCTAGGAGCTAGTGATATATATCAGTGAACAAAGTAGACAAAAAATAAAATCTCTGCCGTTATGAAAAAAAAAAAAAGAGACCATGTCCTGGGAGGGATGTGGACAATTCCCAGCTGGCCACCGCTGGGAGCTCAGCTGCTTTGCCCCTGTGTGTAAGTTTCTCCTGTTAAAGCTCTTATGAATTTGAATAATCCTATGTGTCAGTTCTTGGGAATTGATCCTGAATTTAGACTTTTGGGATTTTTCCCCCAACACCATCCCTCTGTCTTATTGTGAGATTAGCTGACAGAAGATATTAATGTTACATTTAGTTAAATTTGTAATTATGTTACATTGAAGAAAGCATTATAATAAATTACTATTTATTCTTCATCTGATAGTTTTCATATGCATTTAATATGCAAAATCAGGAAAAAACTTCTCCAATTAAATCATCTATATTGTATAAATGCATTTATTTGTTTCTGCTTCAGATCCATGAAACATTTTAAGTGCAGCACTCTTCAAACTATTTCAATTGTTTCCACATTTCACTACTGGGTTTATTTAAGTCTGTAACCGTATATTCAAAAAAATCAAACCATCATTTACCTCAAGTAGTTTTTCTCATAATTTGATATTTCTGTTTACTAAGCAACATGGTACTCCATGTCTTTTATAGCCAAATATGTAAAGCTATGTTTAACTCTTTAACTTACCTCACACATTCAATCAGTTGCCAGGACCTCTTGCTTCTTCTGTTATTGATATAACGTCTTCCACCCCTGTTTCTTCTTTCTTTCCTCACTCATTTCCTTATGACCTGTCAACTGCAACAGTGTCCTAGCTTTTTGAATTACCTCTTATCTCTTTCTTCTTATGATAACGTCATACTCTGTTTTCAGCTTGGTCTGATAAATGATTGGATCATGATATGTGTCTGTTGAAACAGAAAATATCATGAACTCTCCAGCTAATTAGAAGTTTTTGCATGTATCTCACTAAGTGCAAACATCTTGCATTATCTAATGAAATTGAGCAAAACATCTGACAGATCTATTTCTAAATAATGTTTTATATTAAGTATAACATTTATGTACTACTGTCTATGAAATAATCCTAAAATAGATGTCAACATAAGAAACATCCAAACCTGTAGACAATTTCTGTAAGGTTATTTGAACCAAACTGGCAATTGCCAGGAAGCAAAACCTCAATGGATTGAGAAAATGCACTGGAAAGTGGCAGTTTTGCACATTATTTTATATATTTAAATCAAAAGAGGAGGCATAAGGGGGTTACATGAAATCCACTGGTGATAGATTAGGGAGGCCGGAGAAAGCAGAGTGGGGAAATCTTTGGGACTGGATAAAAAAGTAAAATGAATAGACACTTCTTCTACATAGGTGGGCACAGGATCTTTAATAGTCAACAGTTAAGGGATTTGTGACCTCTGCTATGGTGTGGAGGTTGTGCCCCAGGGGGTGGGGGAAACGGGAAGTTCCCTGACATCCAAAGGTATGTTATCACAGATGCAAAAAGACATAGACAGGCTGTCACAGAAGATTCTAACCTAGGGCAATGATTTCCCACCATGACCTGCTTTTAGTTAATACGTTTTAATTTTAGACCATCCTTTGTGGGAACTTAGGCTTCTGAGTTTATAGGGCTGTCACACAAGCTTCCCCTGAACTTGTCAATTTTCATATTTGGCCTCTTTTTGTCCCAATAGGTCTAAAAACAACACCAAGAAATTGTTGTCATAATGAAGACATTGACATATCTGCCTCAAGTTTTGGAAAAAATAATGATAGAATAAACCTTTGTGATAAATTATTCCATTGTTTATATCTTACCACAAAATGTGGTTGCTTTATTAAATAATTCTATATTAGGTAATATGAGGTGTGTAATTATTCATGCTTTCAAAAATCATCCTGTTACAGGAAGATCCGAGCAGATCGCTGGGGAGGAGTGAGGAAGGGACCGCAGGAGGAGGTTGCCTGAGACAGTGGTAAACAAGCTAGCTGTGCACATGGCAGAGCTCCCTGCTCTCGGGTGGAGACACAAGAGGGGGAGAGGCAGATCCACCAGTCCAAGACGGGATTGAGGGAGAAGTTGGATGCTTCTGGAGCACATGGAGCTATGGGTCAGAAGATTTAAACAGAAGAAAGATAGAGACTCACTCTCTTTCTCTTCTTCAGGGATGCCTGGATGATTGTGCTGCTGTAGTCTGCATTTCCCAAACGATAGTATTTTAAATGGGAGAAAGAACTCTGGACACAGCCTAGGACTGGCCTTGCCTGGCAGCGGGTGGCAGGGTTAATTTTCTTTGGATGTTCCAGAGGGGTTGGGCTCTGAAGCAGAAGATTGCCATTCTTCCAAAATTGTATAGCTTTTGTATCTTATGTTGTTTTAGTTTATAAACTACTCTTATAAAAATAAGATAATTAACCCTGTGGAGGTCACAGTAAAAAAAAATTACAGCGCAGGTCATGTGTATCCAAGAGATATATTCATTACTAGTATGTGCTGAAATGAAAAAAAATTAAAACACTGCAAATTTGCATTTATTATACTTATATAATAAACACATGTTTTTTTAATTTATCTTCAGTTACAATCTAGAAATTATTAAACAAAGAAATGTGCCCTGGCTGGTGTGGTTCAGTGGATTCAGTGCCGGCCTGCAAACCAAAGTGTGGCCGGTTCAATTCCCAGTCAAGGCACATGCCGGGGTTGCAGGCCAGGTCCCCAGTTGGGGGCATAGAAGAGAGTACCACATATTGATGTTTCTCTCCTTCTCTTTCTCCTTCCCTTCCCCTCTCTCTAAAATTAAATAAATAAAATTTAAAAAAGAAATGCTAAAACATGAAGAATAATTTTTTCTTTTCAAATAACAGAAACATGGATATTGCTAAAAAAATTACAACCAAAAATATCTTTAACATTAATTAATCAGAATCTTCAATAGCTGGCTTGCAAAATATTTGTAACAGTCATCACCAACAATATTGCTGTGCTCAAGGCATAAATACTTTTCACAACACTTGCAAAAATATTTTGATGTTACTTGAGTAGCATTTGCTGAAGTTCTTCAACATTTCTTGATTATCGAAGTGATATATTGTTCCCGTCATTTTCAATGGTCAATGAAAATAAAAGGAAACACAACACTGACTTCAAAGTTCATGAAAAAAACAAGTACACCAACACTGACTTTGGAGTTCGCTATATCTCTCAGGTACAATTTACTATAAAATATCACACATCCTTAATGTAATAACCAAACTGACAGCTTAAGCATTATGGCTTAACATTAATCACTTACCAACAGGAAGCTAGTTATGATCTGGCACCTCTGCACCCAATATATATAACAATATTTAAGAAAAGAGTTTATTTGTATCTCTCGGATCAGCCACAACTTCTGTTGGGTTAAAAACTAACAAGGAGATGATAAGGGAACTCAAGGGTTAAAGATTTTAGTCTTAGTTGATAAGCTTAAATAACTAATGCATGTGGAAAGCTGTTATTCCAAAATGGTGTAGCTTTTGAATAAGGACTCCTTTCCTTTCTCATCCAACTTCTGCCTCGAGAATTTGCCTATGGACTGTGGGCAGCAGGAACCCACTTGTTTGATAACAATCATCGTTATCATCATCTTAATTTTTTAATTTTTTAAAAGATTTTATGTATTTACTTTTAGAGAAAGGGAAGGGAGGGAGAGAACCACTAATGTGTGAGAAGAGTTGCCTCTCATACCCCCAACTGGGGACCTGGCCTGCCACCCAGGCATGTGTCCTGACTGAGAATGGAACTGGTGACCTTTTGGTGTGCAGGCCAGTGCTCAGTCCACTGAGCCACACCAACCAGGGCATCATCTTAAATTTTTAATATAGTCACATGTTGCAACAGTGGACCACATATATGACAATCATCCTATAAGATTTTAATAGAGCTAAATAATTCTTATTGCCTAGCAATGTCGAAACTGCCATAACATCGTAACATTATACAAATACCATTGTGCACAACTGCCCGTGGTATTCAGGACTATAACATGTTGTAAGGGGTTGAAGCCTAGGAGCTATGGGAAAACAAAACTTGTCACCCCAATGTACGCTCTTTGGCATAAGAATTATTTTAGGCTGGTTAATTTTAAGAAACAGCAGCCCTGGGAAAACAAAGCAGAAATTACCCTTTATAAAATACATTGACATTTGTAAGGGAAATGTCCATTTGTAAAGGTTTCTCCCTGGCTGTATCTGAGGGAGAGGGAAGACCTTATGCTAAGAAATTCTTTCAGTGCAGAATGCAACGACTTTAATCTGTAGAGCAATTTTACCTGTGTTTACTGTGTCCTTCCTGGTAACCCTCCATAACCAACTCCACCCCACCCCCAACGACTTCTGTCTTTAGCAGAGGATGGTACTGAAAGTGGTGGCCTCAGCCATTTTGAAGAGTCACTCAGTTTTCCTTGATCTCTGCCATGCATACAGAAGAAACACATGTGACTAAATTTTTGTCTATGTTTTCCCTGTTAGTGTCTTTAATTG